>NC_136821.1:14666587-15174677 GCF_951394365.1 Tetrao urogallus | reverse complement strand
AAGGAAGTTTCCTGTTTACTTATGCTTTGAGGTGTGAAAAAGAAGGCTTACAGAGCAAATGTAAAAACCTTGGTCATTTCTGCTATTCAGAAAGATCCCTTGTAATGCAAAAGAACTGGTGAAAATGCTAACTTCGTTAGGTACATTAGCCAGAACCAGGGCTGCCCTATCTGGCCCCGATGAGAGCAACGTGGGCCCAGCATGGGCACAGCCCTCGGCACTCAGCCTGCTGCTCACCTGGGTGGGCAGGGAAGGAACTCCTGCAGGCTGCTGCTTGGAATGGAACAGCTCTCACCCAGCAAAAAGAAAGCAGGACCCGAAGATGGATGCGGCTGCCAGACACTGCAGAAATGTAACAGGATTTATTTTAAAGCAGGGTTGTGTAACCACTTGGAGAAGCTGCAAAAAGTGGGGGATCCTCCAGAAAGAAGACTTTCCATAAAGTGTGATTCAGCCAAATCCCAATCACTGACTCAGTACGAAGGTAACAGGACTAACACACTGCCCAGGTCTAGCCCCAGAGCCCTAATTTCCACCTCCTCACAAAAGACCTCAGCCCTTTATCTGCAGGGAGCCTTTCGCCCACTTCTGTAGCTCTGGGATGTGTTGGGAACATGCATCTGGGATGGGGGGATTCTGCATGTAGGGCCATCCATACAGCACTGCTTTCCCTGATGGGCTCTCTGTATAGCTCAGAAGAAATACGGTGACCTCCTAGAAAAGTGGATCTCAAGAGCCTGGAATATTCACAGGTCACTGCCTTTGAGCAGCGATACTTCTCTTTGCTGAACCACTCAGAGCAACTGAACAGAGAGGGGTTGCTCTGTGTCACATTCTCATTGACCTTGAGTATTACATACGTAATGGTCAGCATTTCTCCTCTTCCCAGTCTCTCAAGATCCTCTTTTCTAAGAGATCACCACATTCTTGCTGAGCTATACAGAGGCCATTGGGAAAAAGCGGTGCAACCTGCAGTCCTCAGGGGAGGAGGGAGGATGCTGGGAATCCCCCCCACACAGCAGCCCCCTGCTGAAGATGACGCCCTATGCACCTCTCCTTTCCAACATGCCATTTTCTGAAGCCAACAGTACTTAACACACGGGCACTCAGCTCACTGTTATCTGGAAAGACAGCACATCGCTCGTGCTCAGTGTCACCAAAGGCAGCCAAACCATTTTCCTCATTGCATATGAGTCTATGGAAGGATCCTCCAGGATGCCTGTGCCCACTCCCCCCACAGGATCCCCACCTTGTGAGGCCCAGACAGATGTGGGGCCACGCTTCTGTCCCTCCAGCCAAGGCACAGGCAAGGATGGGATGGGAGCGGCGTCCCCTCTAGCCCCGGTCATGGCATTCCTGCTCCTCGGGGAATATCAGAGAGCGAGTCACATCCTCTGTGTCACCCACATCCTGCCAGACACCAGGGAAACCACCACTCGCCAACCACAGCCCTTGCCTCCGGGGCTGCTCCTCCCTGTCTGGCACAGGATGGGCTGCAGTGAGCAGGACACAGCCAGTGGGGCATGGGCATGGGCCCCTGCATGGACACAGCCAGGAGAAGCAGGCTGAGCCCCTCATCAAGCCAATTATCATAGATAAACTTCAAACAAAAAGAATTCCCTTGGTCTCCACCACCAAGGGAGGAAGGAGATAGGGAAGTTGGAAGATCCAGAGCATCCACATCTAACCCAGACCCTGACCGTGTGGCTCAGCGGCTATCTGACTGTACAGATGTGAGTACAGAGATGAGATCCTGTGAGTACAGGATGGGAGCCTGCTAAAGCAAGGCCAGCAGCACACTGGCTTTCAGCTGCTCATTGTGAAGCATGACATGCATCCCTTGGGATGGTCTTGGCTCCTGCTGCAGCGGCAAGAGGTGGAGCAACTCCCTTCTGCTCAGGCATTGCCCTCCCACCAAGAACCCCCAAAGAGAAGGAGGAAGAGCAGCCGGGGTGCAGTGCATGCCAAGCATTCCGGCTGCAGGCAACCACGTTCCCTGCTTCCACCACCCCTCCTGCAAAGCAAAGCGAGGCTCTGTCGTGGCTCTCCAGCCCCGAGCATCTGGGCCCCCTGCTGTCTTCCATTTCCATCGGGCACATTCAGGCACCTCAGTTGCTATTCCTGCTGCAAAAGGCCATGACCGAGGAGTGGGCATAAAGACTCTGGTGAAATGGCCCTTTGGGAAACCTGGCCTCCATCTGATTAGATGCAGGCAGCTCGGGCTGCCAGAGCAGCAGGTTAATCAGTTAATGGCTCCAATGAGCTGGACGCTGCTGAGCCGGCCCGGGGGCAGTCCCCGCCGTGCAGCCCGGGGCATCCGCTCCTTCCCTCCCAGACCTGGGAGAACAGCTGCTCCGATAAGGGCACTGCTTCCTGGGGGATGGGGCGGCCCCAGTCCATTAGCTGCTCCCCTGGGGCTGCCCCATTCTCTGTGCACCCAGAGGAAGGCGAGAGGATGCGGGGGGCAGATGCTGAGTTTAATGGCTTGCAAACCAACGGGGGCCGGATGGAGGGTGCCTGACGGCCCCGGACTCAAACACGAGGTTCGGTCGCAGAGCCCAGGATGGCTCCATCACCCCACAGAGCCATGGACAGGGGACCAGCATAGGCTGCGCGCTGCCGCGACCAAAATCAGCACCAGGCTGCACTGGAAACGTGGTGAGGAGAGAGGTAGGGAGGATTCGGGCAGGCCTGGGGCACACACGGCGCCGGACACGTGCATTAGGGCAGAAGGCGCGATGCCCCACGCACAGGAGCGCAGCTCGGCGCTGACGGGCACCGGCGCGGCCGCAGAGCAGCCGTAGGACGGTGACCGGGCAGCGGCACGGCGAGGCCGAGGATGGAGGCGGACGCTCCCTCCTCTCCCATCACCTCACGCCTTCCCGATCCCTCAGCGGGCTCTGGCCCCGTGCCACGTGCGGCAGCCGAGCCGTGACACGCACACGCAGGCAGCGGCAGGCTCCGGACCCTTCGGTTGCTCCAGGGGATTAAAGAAGCACGCGAGCGTATCTGGGCAGCCATGACTATCATGCGACAAATCCTCTCCCCGCTCCTGCAAGGAGCCCTCGGCACGAACGGCCGGAACCGCGCATCGCGTGAGCTCCGTCTCTCTCCGCGCAGCCGGCCCTTGGCACAACGGACCCGGGCGGCGCTCGGCGACCAGATCCGAGAGCCAGAGAAAAAGTGAAACTTGGGCTCCCTCGATACGGTCAGCGCAGCATCCTTCTCCCCGCCGATCCTGGCCCCGCCATTGCCCTGCCCCTGCCCGCCCGGAGCCCCCACCTGGCGGAGCGAGGCGTCCATCGGCGGCACGGAGCGGCTCTCAGCGCCGCATCGCCGAGCTGGGCTGGACGCGTCCCGCCGGCACCGCTCGCCGGCACCGCGCCGTGCTGCTGGCTCCGCCCCGCAAGCAGCTGGGAGCGGCCCGGCCAGCCCTCCGCCCCCCAACCCCCCTCCGGGCAGCGGGCACGGCGGCGGGGAGCGGAGCGCTGCGGGACTCGACGAAGGGCGTGGAGCCGGAGGGGACAGCGGGTGGGGACACCGCTGCGGGCAGACAGATGTGGTCTGGAACGGGGAGAGTGGTGCGGCTGATGGGAATAGCGCCGTGCAGCCTCTGCCATAGGACAGTCCCGCTCAGGGAGATGCCCACCTGCCCCGTGCCAGCCATTTCCACCACTCTGGTCCACCTTCGCTATCCAAACGTTCTGATTTCCCAACATGTCAGTGGCTGACAGCGCATCTTTCACTTCGATAGCAGATCACTGTAGAGCCTCCTTGGGCATGACCATAGAATCATAAAATTGAGTTCTGTACCCATGCTGGATTAGCTTAATCAGCACCTCTTTCCCTGTTTTAGGAAAACATGGCACAAGGCTGTGCCAGCTGCTCAGCTCCGGCCCTTATCTCCCATCTAATACTTCTATCCGCAAGGCCTATTACCCTGCTGGCTGAGGGGATTACATCAACGCAGTGCTGTCCTTGACAGTCCCCTCTGCAGCAGTGAGTTTGTCATAGGCTGTTCCTCCCCAACCTTCTCCCCACATCCACACAGCCCCCCTGCAGACCCCTGTCTCTGCTAGGTGCTGCTCACCAGGAGGGTTGGATGCACAGCGGTGAGTCAGTGAGTCAGCTTCCTGCTGGCTGGGCAGTTGGCGGGGACACAGCGACAGGAATTCCTCCTGGATACGAGGCATATCCTGCTTCCTTCTGCCACGGGCCTGGCACACGGCTGGCAGCATCACCCCAGTGGCTCCTCAGAGCCGTGTGAGCACCATCCTGCAATGGGCAGTTCCTCCTTCCCATGAACCATCCCTGTCCCCAGCAAGATGAGGATGGTGATGATCAAAGCCACATGAAAGAGCTGCCAGGGAGCTGTGTGGCAGGAATCAGCCCAGGCTCTCTTGGGACAGGATCATGTTCATGCCAGATGTGTCCCTGCTCCAGAGGAATGTGATTAAGGCTGCCTAGAGAGGCTCTCACAGGGCAACATAGAGCAGTGCAGCACCTGCTCCCCCGCAGAGCACAAGCGTGCTGTCAGGGGCACCTCCCCTGGCTGCACCCCAGGAGTGTGAGCCGTGCCTCTCCTGCTGCCATGGTGATGCTGGGCAGACCAAGTCCCTAAGCAGCTGTCTTCCTGCAGATAGGGCCCCTGGTCCTATTCCCCCATCCTGCTATTCCTTTGCATGCCCCAGCTGAGGTCCCTGTCCCTGCTCCCATCACACTGATGCGTGTTTTTAAGGGGCCAACGTGTGGTTTGCACAGCTGGGCTGGGAGAAATGCAGCCTGGTGGTGAGATCACTGAATGGAGGAGCTGAGCTGCACAGGACAGTAATTACAGTAGGAACACGCAGGGACGGGGCCAGCCAAGCACATCCACCTAATTTCCTCTCCCATTACGTCCGCCCTGCTTTTGTTTGACCCAGACCTCGCTATTAATGGCGCGTGTGCCATGAGCTCACAGATGGCTCCGTTACAAAGAGCCTCGCGGATCCTGCTAGACCACGCGTGTGAGCAGGGCTGTGCTCACACACACAGCATTGCTGTGCAGCTCATGCTTCAGAAAGGTTTCAGCCAGCTGCAGGCATCGCTCCGGCCAGGCTGCTCCAGCAGGCACCCGCAGCTCTGCCTTTGTCTCTGGCTGCAGGAAGGCACAAGAGGGGAGACGTCACCCTGCCAGCACCCATGGTCACGGCTGAAGTCTGTGGGATGGCAGCCAGCTCTGTAAGGCCAGGGCAGGTCTGAGCCTGCTGTTCCCACGAGGAGGGAGGAGGCTCCTCTCCTCGGAGCCTTTTCCTGGGCTAGTGAGTGCCTTATTTCAGTGCAGGAAGGGCAGAAAGGGGCAGAGTGGGGGGCTGGGGCTGCGGCAGGAATGTGTAGAGTCCAAGCGAAGTGTGATTCGCTTGTTGTGATTTTTTATTTTTCTAAAGTTTGAGAGACTGAAAAGCAGACAGCTGGGCTCAGCAAGGGCATACAGAGATATGGGGAAAGGGGCAACTTGTCAGTGGCACTGGCCCCCAGGTTTGCCATGGAGCTGATCTTGGCCATTGATGTTCTTCCCAGCAGCGCAGCCACGCGAGCAGTGCCAGCACTATATCCCAGCAGAGATATGCCAGCCCCTCCTGGCTGCAGAGAGCAAAAATAGCTAACTAAAAGATAGCTTGAGCATGCTTGGACACAGGTGGCAGAGACAGAAAACCAAATAGTTTCTATAAGCACACAATGGTTTAAAATAATACAGCTGATAATTTGGGAAACGGACTTCTTATTTTTAGGATTTCTCCAGACAAGCAAGGCTGACAGCTTGCTTTTGTATAGGCAGCCAAGGCAGGAGAAGTTACAAGTCAGAGTGTAGACATAACTGAGCAACTTGCAAGGAACAGGACATCTGCCCATCCCAGAGCATCCCAAAGGGCTGGGACACAGGCATCCAGCTGCTCCCCTTGCATGGTATATTGCTGTGGTTTTGGCCCTCAAGATGAGCTCTGATCCCAGCTGCCAGCCCTCCGCCCCCACGGAGGCTCTGTACTCTGCCCTTGAAAGTGAGATTGATGTCTTTGCAGGGCACATGCAGCAGGGCCAGCACAGCCCCAGATGTGTGTGGCTATGTGGGCTGGCTGGGCTCCTACCTGCAGCACCTGCAGGCCATGAAGGAGAGGTATGACACAAGGGTGGTGTTCCCGCTCTGTGATGTGCATGAGGAGCTGCTCCCCCCGACCTCCATTCCACACCTGGCCACACTCCTCTTTGCCTGCCCACCGCTGCAACTGGGCACTGCTGTGTGGGGAGGGATGCTCCACGAGCGGGTGTTCAACCCCCACAGTCTGCGTGATCTGAGTGGCTCTGCCAATGCAGGGCCTGTGGTGAAGGTCCTGCGGCTGCTTCCTGACATCTTCTACCAGGGCCTGGCCACAGCTGAGCTTGCCCAGCGGTGGGTCCATCTGCACCAGAGCAGGTACATCCTCTACCCACCTCCAGGCTCTGTGCAGCCAAACAGTAAGGTTCCCCGGCCCCCAGTCTTTCTCATCCCAATGCAGCTTTGGGGGGCGGGGAGCAGTGCTGGGGCACTGCTGGCCCAGCTGCAGGAGAGCTGGGAGGAGCTGCTGGTTTTGCTGCCCAGTGCCAAGTAAGCACCTGCCCTGCACGCCCTGCAATGTCACCCGGCGCATCTGTGCCCTGTGCCTGCAGCTGCAGTGCCAGGAGATGGAGCCTGGGGATGTGGGACGTTGGGGGCATGCACCTCCAGCTGCCCTGACGGAAGAGCTGCAGAAGCACCTGGAGCTGGAGGAGTATCACCACGGCATCCTGGAGGCTGACTGGCTGCTGGAGCTGGAGATCAGGCCCGTCCTTATCCACAGGATCGATGCAGTAAGAGGTGCAGTCTGGCTCTGTGTGAATGCTCCTGTCCAGACTGTCTGACCATGCTGCACGTGCAGGAGCCAAGCATTCCTTCTGCCTCCTTTTGCAGGTTCAGTAGCACTGCCAGAACCTGGAGAAGATGCTGTTGGGCAGGGAGTTGGCTGTCCCACAGAGGGAGCAGCCCCGGAGTAGGATGACCACAACCCTTGCTCAACCTTCTGCCACCTACCCCATGCCAGCAAGCAAACCCAGCCCCAGGAGCAGCCAGGGGACTACTAATCGCATGAAGCAGGGGGATATCCTGTGCCCCACAGCAGCACCAGCACCTACCCCCAGGTTGGAGCCAGCTCACAGGGACCTGGAAGAGTGCTGGGGCAGGGCTGCGGGCTGTCTGCCCAGATTGGCTCACATCTGGGAAGAAAGAGTGGAGGGAAAGTGTATACAATGATGTTTCCTCTGTACTTAGCTGCTTGACATGTTTCTGCAGGCTGGGTTAAGAGATGAGCTTGCGTGCTGTTGAACGTGCACGCACAGACATGCGTGTGTATGGCTGCATGCAGGTGCAAGTGCATGTTCCTGGGTTAAATATGGGGCTCGCAACTGCTAGCCCAGCATGCAGCATGGGGTCCCCAACCCAGCCAGCTCAGCCTCCTGCAGCCACTAACGATGGTGGCAAAACCCTCATCTGACGATGGGACAGTGCTCACTCCCACCAGGTTTGTTCCCTCAGCAGCAGCTGCTGTGAGCAAGCAGCAGTTTTGGGTCAGGGAATTTTAATCAATTTAACATACCCCCAGTTAACAAACTTTTAGTTACCAATTCAGGTGGTAAATGAGGAAAAGACTTCCCTGCTTCCTGCTCTCCAGCCCTGCTACTCCTTTGCTGAGTGCCCACCCATCCCGCCAGCTCTGCCCACCGTATCTCCCCCATTCATCCAGCAGGCAGGGAGCCAGACATGGTTCCTGTGAAGTTTATTGGTGTAGCTGTTTCCACTACAGTCAGAGAAGTCACAATGCACAGCGACAACAGCCTCCTACACTACACAGGGAGGACAGGATGCACACGGCCACAGACACACAGACACCCTGCGTGGGCACGGCGGTGGGGCTGGAGCCTGCTGCTGGAGGGGCTTTGCTCTCTGTGGGTGTTTGTGCAGCCTCCCGGGGAGGTGTGGGAGCCACCTTCTCCCACAGGAGCCGGGCTGATAAACGGGAACCAGGGCAGTGGCTTGTCCCAAATCTGATGGCTGATCAATGTTGGAACACACATCCCAGCTTCCTCCACAAGGCCACTCTGACTCCTACCATCAGGGCACTACATCAGAGCTGCCCATGTGCCAGAGCTGCTAGCTGAGGCTGCCTGTTCTGAATGGAGGCTGCTGGTCCAGGAGATCCTAGGACACATCCTTGCCAGGCCCAAGGAGGTCAGGGCTAAGTGCTGGGCACGCTGAATGCTGCTTCTTTCCAGCTGAAATGGACATGAAGGGTCACTCCAGCATGGGAGCTGAAATGGGCCAAGGGGTTCTGTGACTTCAATGTAGGGCTGCGAGGAGCCAGAACCAGTGATCACCGCACAGGGAAAGAGAGAGGACCACAGGACTATTTCATGCTCCGGCACCGTATCTCTTACAGATTTCCTAAATGTGGTTTGTGCTCAAGGACAGGGAGATGGAGATTGGGACCTCTTGTAACCTTTGTTGTTTGTTGGGCATGCACCCAAGGCTTCAAGATACCTGTTTATCTCTTCCCAAAAGGAAAACAGCACTGGGAGGAGTATTGGAAAAATTATGAGGAGACAAATAGCCTCCTGAATGCTGGGCAAGGGTGGAAACCAGTCCTGTGAGAGAGTGGCCTCCAGCTGAAAGCCTGGAGGACAGGACCTGCAGAGCACCCCTCATCTGCAAGATGCCAGGATACAGCAGTGCCTGTCCCAGTAGTGCAGTGGAAGCTGTGCCAAGCACGGAAGAGCACTGGTATCTCCTCACCCCTGTGCTGGAGCACACACTAAGAGCTCAGTTGGCATTACTTCCCCGGGAGCTCCAGACTCAGGCGCAGAGGACAGCAATTTGGTTGCAAGAACAGAGAGAGCAGGAGCAAGGCATCTGTTAGCTGAGCATAGAGGCTGGTGTCCTCACCCAGCCTGCGCGGAGTCCACTGTCTGTGCACAGACAGCCTGTTCCTGTGACTGCCCAAAGTGCATCATGGCATGACACCCAAACTTCATGGAAATGGAATGGGACACAGTGGTACCAGCTGGCATGGCTCCCCTTCACCACCCAGAGACTGAACACAGGCTGCCTCCAGCAGCGACAGGGCAGACCCCTGACCCACAGGCGCTCTGGACCCACACAGCTTTGGGATGTGAGAGGCACCTCTCAGCCCCTCAGGTCTGAAAGGAGAGAGAGACGAGCAGCCTCTGCTGAGTGAGCGATGGGACAGCAGGAGCAGGGGCTGCCTCCTGCAGAGCTATGGAACAGCCATTCATTGGTCCAGGCAAGATTGCTCGACTTGTGGCAAGTCTCCTACTAGTCCACGAGGGGACAAGCAGGTGTGAGCAGCCTATCCCAAGTGCAGGGAGGGCAGGCTGCAGTTCACACAGGCATGTGCAGCTCATTGTACTCGTCCCGGCCATCCTCATCAAAGTTCGGCTCTGCATCCTCCGAGTCCAACTGGGAGAGACAGAGAGCAGGTTTTGAAGGCCACAGCAGCCCAGTGTGCCAATGTGCATTGAGCTATGCAATGTAGCTGCACCAGTTCCAGGAATAGCGAAGCTCTTGTTCCCTCCCTCCCAACAGGCCCCTTTTTTCTGCCCCTCCTGCCCACTGGTGCTTCCCCAACCCAAAACATTCTTATTCTGACAGTGCATGAGCACTGGGCATTGGTTCAGCACAGCAGCTCCTCCCCTGCCAGTAGCACCCAGAGGGACACCATGCTTCTGGCTGCAGCTCCAGAGTGCTCTTCAACAAGAGCTCAGGAGGCATCACCTGAGGAGCTGCCAGCATCCTGAAACTGTGATTAAGTGCTCCTCTGCCAAATAGATGGTGTGCTGCCCTTGCTGCTGCCTCCAGAAACAGGGTGTCTCCTTGATGAAATAGCCACAAATGAGAGGAAGGATAGAAAAGCAAGCCTTTTTTCCATGTCTCTGTACACAGAGATTCTCTGTTTCCTTCTGGCTGCCCACCCATCCCACATTATGTTTTCAGGGCTACAAACTCAGAGGAAGCCACCACCCATCCCAGACTACCAGATACAGAAGGGAAAGACAAAGCTTTGGTGGCCACAGATCTCCAAGCCTTTTGGTCTGCCCAATCTCCTAAACCTCACGACACTGTTTTGAGCTAGACTTAAGGACAGCTGTCTGCTTACGGCTTTGAGCTCCCTGTCGTGGAAGAAGCGGGGCAGCACAAAGCGTCGCAATGGCACTGTCATGATCAGGACAAAGGGAAAGGCTAGAGATGCCACCGTAGACTTCACCACCCAGAGCAGCACAATGCAGGCCAGTTGAATGCAGGTGAAGAGATTCATCCTCCACGTCTTTACCTAGGGAAGTAAATCCAGTCTAAGGACACATCCTCCTTCCTGGATCACCAAGAGGTCATCAAAGCTAACATCACCAAGAAGGCACCATCCTCCCTTGCCTGCCTCTTCCTCCTCCACTCTCCTGCAGCTTGCCTTCACTCACCTTAACAACATAGATGTGGTCAGGGTGGTGCTTGGATGGCATGAAAATCAGGAGCAGTCGCTCGTAGAGCTGGATGCCCGTGAGAGATGTAACCCCCATGTAGAGGAAGATGCCAAAGAGCACAGCCAGCGGGATCTGCCGTAGCATGTTCCCCATCACAATAGACAGACCTGCAGAGACAGAGCTCAGAGCACAGCTCATCCCATGCCAGCCACTCTGCCCCCAGCTCCCCAAGAGTTCAAGAGGGGTCTGGCTGGAGAAAAACCAATGCTGGGGGAGCTGCTGTGAGGTTAGGTGGGGGCAGTCCCTGCAAGTAGGGTAGGGTCACAGGCATGATGAGATCTGAGTGGGCAGCCCTGACCCTCCCACTTCACCCAAACAAAGGCTCACCGACAAGGGCAGCAATAAGCACTCCTGTCACACGCTGCTCCTTCACCTCCTCGATCTTGGGCTTCTCTCCTGGTGCGATGGCCTTGCTCATGACCGTCAGGGCATTGACATGGGTGACAGAGCGCACTGTTGCTGCGGTCAGCCAGGGCAGTCCAAAGAGTGCACAGAGTCCCCCCATAGTGCCAATGAGCAGCAGGTCCAGGTGGAAGCCAGAACCTTTCAACAGCTTCCTCTCCTTCTTGCTCACAATCAGCCTGAGGAAAAAGAGCCTGCGTCAGTCAGGCACAATTGCATCACAGGAAGCATCAGTGCCCAGGGACAGCAATGCAGCTGGGGACAACGTTCACTCCCTGAACGTTGAAGTACATCCCCCATGTATGAAGGGCATACATGGGGACAACAAGGAGACGGACAGGCACAGGAAGGGCAGAAGCCAACCTTAAATTAGAGGTTTCCTTCTTGATCTGCTTGAAGCAGATCACCACCACATCGTATCTGTATGGGAACTACTGAGTCACGGCCTGAACCTCTGATTGATCAGAGGCGAGCCATGAGTCAGCCAGAGGAGCACAGGTGAAGGCAATTCACCTGTGCTGCCAGAAGGGGTGGAGCCTGGCTCCACCTCTCCTAGACCTATTTAAGAGCTGGCTACCAGTGGGGAAGGATCTCTTCTGGAGATCACCTCTACTGGTGTTTTGTGGGTGAGCCCAGCATAAGGGTAAGCCTTCAATTTACTCTCTTTTGTTATCGTAATCTACTTCGCCTAACTCTCTTGTTTATTTTGTGATTATAATATCTTAATATCCATTGATTTTGCTGATTATACGAAGTTGGGAGGATTGGCTGACACGCCTGAAGGCTGTGTTGCCATTCAGCAAGACCTGGATAGGCTGGAGAGCTGGGCAGAAAAAAACCAGATGAGGTTTAACAAAAGCAAGTGTAGAGTCTTGCATCTGGGGAGGAATAATTCCATGCACCAGTACAGGTTGGGGGATGACCTGCTGGAGGGGAGCTCTGTGGAAAGGGACCTGGGTGTCCTGGTGGATGACAGGTTGGCCATAAGCCAGCAGTGTGCCCTCGTGGCCAAGAGGGCCAATGGCATCCTGGGGTGCATTAAAAAGAGCATGGCCAGCAGGTCGAGGGAGGTGATCCTCCCCCTCTACTCTGCCCTGGAGAGGCATCATCTGGAGTACTGTGTCCAGTTCTGGGCTCCCCAGTACAAAAAAGACAAGGATCTCTTGGAAAGAGTCCAGCAGAGGGCCACGAAGATGGTGAAGGGCCTGGAGCATCTCTCCTATGAGGAAAGGCTGAGTGAACTGGGTCTGTTCAGCCTTGAGAAAAGAAGACTGAGAGGGGACCTGATCCAGGTCTATAAGTATCTAAGGTGTGGGGGGGCAGAATGGCGAGGCCAGACTGTTTTCAGTGGTGAGTGGAGACAGGACAAGGGGAAACGGCTAGAAACTGCAGCATAGGAAGTTCCGCACAAATGTGCGCAAGAACTTCTTTACAGTGAGGTGACGGAGCACTGGAACAGGCTGCCCAGGGAGGTGGTGGAGTCTCCTTCTTTGGAGATGTTCAATACCTGCCTGGATGCCTACCTGTGCGACCTGGTGTAGGGAACCTGCTTTGGCAGGGGGGTTGGACTCGATGATCTCTGGAGGTCCCTTCCAACCCCTACAATTCTGTGTGATTCTGTGATTATACAGTATCCTAAGGGGAGCTGAGAGATGATGGGAGAACCCAAGAAGTTACAGCCTAAAACAGGCAGGACCCTGCCCTGGCTATCCCACTGGGATGCTGGGTATGTTTCCATGCCAGTGGCACCAGTGACCATCCCATCCCAGCCTTGCCTGCCCAAAGGTTAGTGACAGTGGGTATTAGCAGGGGAAGTACTCACGTAGTGATCTGTGTCTCCATGAAGATAAGAATGAAGACCAGAAGAGCAGGGATGGCAGAGGCAAACATCATCCACAATGGAAAGGTCCCATTGCTGCCCATGGGGTGAATGAACCAGCCACGCTTGTGAGGAGATGTGACCGACAAGCCAGATGGGACATTCAGCTTCTGATGGTGTAGCCACAAAACCGAGCAGTTATTCATCAATGCATACATGCCCACTAGCCTTGATCCTCCCAGCCACCCTGGTCTGAACACCTCTAGTGATGGGACACCACCCTGATTTGAGTTTTCTCAAGGGTTATCCACTTCAGTGTGTTTTTTTTTAAAAAAAAAAAAAAAAAAAAAAAAAATCCCATGTCCCCCATTTCTAACAACAGCCTGTCTCATTTCCTCTTTTAGCTCCTGGAATTCACTTGGGTTTTGTCCAAGAGACCAGTTATCTATCTTCTCTCAGGAACTTCACCCACATGTCAGGGCTTGCAGATCATGTTTAAAATGCTCCTTGACCTCTGCTTGGATAAACCAAGCATCTTGGACTGGTAACTCTTCTCTGAGGTGGTTTTCCAAACACTCTTGGATTGGTAACTCTTCTCTGAGGTGGTTTTCCAAACACCAAGCCTTTCCTGAGACATTTTTCAGTATTAATTTTGCAGTGTGGGCCCTGGAACTGGCCACATTCTCTGGAAATGACCTCACTCTCAGCATGTTCAGAGGGCATATCAAGTTTGCACTCCCATCAGAGACCACACAGAGTCCCTTCTCTCCATGGGCCCAACCATGCATTCACCAGCACTTAAACTCTTGGCTCTGCAGTGCTCTACAGCAGCTCTTGCTATCTGTCTGCACGAACAATGCAGTGAGAGTTTATGATTTGCATTTATGTTAATCAGCATAAGTATGAATAATATTTCTGGAATGCTTGTACATGAGCTAAGCTGTGTAACTAAGTACTGTTTTCTCAGGAAGCTTTGTACATATGCTGAGTTAATACTGAAGTGATAATGCTTTTGATATTAACTGTAGTAGCATAGAGGGGTATGAAAAGGATGTAACAAAGCGTATGATTTTACTATTGTCTGATAAAGCCAGATTTTACATTGAGATTTAAATTACTAAGAATACACTTGGAATCCATTAAGCCTTGGACTGCCTTTATAAAAAGCTTGCATGCCAGACAGGAACTGCCTTTCACCCTCTCCCTGATGTTAGTTGAAATAAATACCAAAACAAAGATTTAACAGTGCATCTATTAAAAAAAGAGAGGGGGGGGGTAAGGAAATCTGTGAGGTGGCTATGTTTCATAGCATTTATGTTTGTGCATAAGCTGGGAAAGAGATCATTGTGTTTGAGATGAAATGATGAAAATATTTAGTAGCCTACAGACAGGGAGAGCATACACATGTAAGTACTAAAAATATGACTGAATACACCACTGAAACTATTCTATGGCATCCTTTTCAGCGTGAATAAACTGGTTATGTCTTGTTAATCAAATACGAGGTTTTAGAGTTACTAAGAGGGAATTAACTGTGCTGGTTCTCTCTGATTCTCAAAAACCTCCCCTACTAACAGCAGGAACATCAGAGGGGTTCTGGAGCACTCCAGCCCTTACAGCTCTGGTTTCCATCTCAGATAGACCCTCAGAGCCTCTTTTCAGTGTGGGAGTAAGGTTGAGGGAAGCGTTTCTGTTTGCTTTGCACTGTCATGACTAACAAGGCAGGAAATGTAAATCCCCAGTTGCACAAGAGCAGGCCATGGCATGGCATGGATCACTGCCTGTGCTGGAGGAGGGGCTCTGAGGCAGCGCCGGCACATACCTGCGTGTATGTGTCTGTGATGGTGTAATCCACCAGCACCATGACTAGGATGGAGATGGGGATCCCGAAGTCTCCAATGATCCGCCGAGCCTGTGGAACAAACACCCTTGCTGGCAAAGAGCACGTGCTGGCTCCTTGCACCCACCATGCCAAGGGCCAGATGGGGTAAGTGCTGCTGTGAGCCTGAGCACTGTCATTGAGCAGGACAAGAAGTGCAGTGCTGGTCCATGGGGCTGAGCATCCCACTGCCCCTTAAGGCACAGTCCTCCAGCCACTCCTGCGTGATCAGCCAGTTGCTCCAATTGGCCTACTTTGTTGGGGCTCCAGGTATAACACAGATGCCTTGCATGTATAGAAATGTCAAAAGGGAACAAGCTGTAAGCTCGTCCTCTTTTATTCCAGTTCAACAGACGTGTATCCAACCAAAGGAGTTTTCCCAAGGCCCAAAGGAGCTTTCAGAAAGGCTCATTGGAGTAGGACAGGGAAGATACTATGATTAACAGCCAGCTCTCACCCACAGCCAAGTTACCATCCTATCTGCATGGCGTTTAAGCAATTGTTTGTGTTTCTTTGGGTGATGGTACCAGCATCACACAGAGCAAAGCAGCACTTCAAGGTGCAGTTATGATCACATAGGGCTGGATAAGACACAAAGGGGACACAGTGCTCTAGTCAAGTTCATTCAAACTTTCAACAAGGAACAAAGGGCTGCAGCAAGAAGCTTTATTTGTTTGGCACATCTCTCAATCCCCATCATCTGGCCCCACAAACTTCTCACCTTTCCTCCTAAGAAGCGGCTGTTCTTGAACTTGCGCATAAAGAAGGCAATGAAGAAGGTGCCTAGCATGAGGATGAGGGAGAGGAGAGCAGTGTTGGGCTGCATCCTGATTCCCAGTGACATGGCATCTGCAGAGAGCATGCTGGCGTTCAGGCCGCTTTGCACATTTGGTGGGTAAAACTTCAGCAGAGGATGTTCTGCAAACACCTGGGCAGGTGAGAGAAGCAGCAGGCACAGTCATTGCAGTGAGGGACAGAGGATATTGTCACTACTGGGGATGAGGGGATGTGGAAGGCATCTGCTCTGCAGAAAGGCGGGAGGGAGAATAGTTAGATGGTGGATGCAGACAGTCTCAGCATCTGTCACCTCGCCTCACAACCTATCCAGCTGGAGAGAGCTGAAGAGAGAGAATTGGCCTCTCTTTAATGCCTCCTGCAGGAAGAGAGTGGAAGGCAGATGTTAGGGATCACCCTGCCAGCCTCTGGTGGCACAGGAGTCAGTTGTGCTGGGCTGTAGGAGGCCAGCAGAGAGCTGCTCTGCACAACTCCTAGGGAAGATATGGCTGTGATGCCCCTGTTCTGCTGCTTCTCATATACTGAAGGGGCAGATTCCTGGGGACCCCAAGAGACGTGGCAACCCATCTCCCAGGGGAAGGTTCACCTTGTATAGTTTGTAGAACGTCTCATAGATGAAGATGAGGGAGATAAGGAAAGCAAAGATCTCCTGGGTGAAGGGCGAGATGTAGCGCACCAAGAAGCTTCCTTCGGCTGCCACAATAATGAAGATGAAAACGATGAGCCACAAACCAATCCACACTCTGCCTGTCAGGTACTCGATGCCTTGTGTCTGGCAGAACTGAAATGACAAGGGTAATAAATTACTCATGCCTCCTCAGGCTTTCTCCTTCCTCTTTTCCCCATCAAGACCATAGACTCTGCTGGAAAAAGGCATTTTCCTCTCCACAGGCATCCAGCACAGAACAGCAATTTCAAGGCTGGAGTCATAGGTAAAATATTCTGGAGCAGTATTTTAGGATGCTGCTACATGTGTTCATTACGTCAGGAAGAATGACATGCAGGGCTGGGGGAGAAAGCTTCAACTGCACTCAGCAGATAAAGAGTGCTGCTACCACTGCCACATTTCAACAGGGACAGCCCATGGGAAATAGCAACGGGAGACAGAAGTCCCAGTAGTTTGACGTGAAGCAGGTCAGCATAAACAGAACCAGCGCTGGCTGAGCTAGGAACAGCCTGGCAGGATCCACAGCATCCAGATAACACAGCCCCTGTGGAGACCTGGGAAATGCTGACTGCCCTCTCCAGTGCATCAGCAAAGTGAGTGGGTGCCACGAATGAATGCTGCCTCACAAGTACCTTGTAAAAAGCTTCTTCAAACACCAGCAGAGGCCCTGAGAAGCCAATGACCAGGAGCGGCTGGGCTCCAAGCAGGGAGAAGAGGATCCCTAAAACCGAGGTGGAGATTATCAGCTCGGAGACCCCCATGAGACCCTCAGTTTTCTCTCCTGGGAAAGAGAACAACATGTGAGTGTTACAGCCCAGACACACTATCACTGCAGTCTCTAGACACAGCTCCACATAGAGGCAGGTCTATCCCACCAGTCAGACATCCCCTGCACTGGGCATGGAGTGCAGATGGAGTCCAGGAAGCACTGGGGAGATGGCTCCCAGTGGCCGTCCCCAGCCCTGGGCTCTGCCTGGAAAGAAGCAGTGGGCTGAGGCTGGAGAGGCCAAGCAGCAGGGAGAGGACAAGGCAGTGACCATGGTGCAGCACGTCCATTCTCCCTAAGTAAGCGACACCAAAGCCCACCCCTGCACAGCATCCCACAGACACAGCCAGTGTTCCAGCGTGCAAAGAGCAGACCAGAAAGCAGGCCCATTACCTAGGAGTCCCCCGAAGGTGATGGCAGGAGAGAGAGCAGCAAAGTAGATGAAGAGAACGGCTGCGAGACACTGGCTGTGCAAGGCGTCTCTGATGTCACTGAGGTATTTGGGGTACCTGCGCTTTATGTCCCGAACCAGACCTCCAAAAAATATTCCAGTCCGCTTCAAGGGGTCATCCTCAGCTTCCTCCTCTTCTTCCTCAGCTTTCACTTCACACAGCTCTGGAGGTGCATGGAGGGCAGGGCTTGAGCAAGGGAATTCAGGGCCCCCCTTGGGCTGCCCTTCTGCATACCCCATGGAGATCTTCCTCTTGCCATGCTAATCTGGCCTCCCATAACCGCACATCCCACAGCCTCCGGGTGTCCCCAGCTGCTTACAGCCTCTGTCCTGCCTCCATTATACCCCTGCCTTCTGCCCCCCACCACGACTGCCCACTGCTGGAGCCAGGCCCTGCTCACCCCTCTGCCAGGCTCTGTGAGGGGAAGGCCCACTGGGGCACGCAGGGCACTAGGCACAAACTCTTTTGCCCAAATGTGAGTGGAGAGACCTTTGGCTTCCTGGACATCTCCTTCCTTCATGGATTTCTGCTCCCTCTCCTTCCTCTTCCTCAGCAGCAACTTCTGGAAGGTGGCAATGGATTTAAGCAAGTCTTTCCCCTCCACCTCAGATGGAGGAATGACAATGCTGCAGTCCAAGAACTCATTGATTGCATTGAGGAGATCTTGACGGTCATCAGCCATGTACGCAGCCTCATGGAAATGCTGGGAGGAGCAAAGAAAAAGGAGGAGAAGGTTCAGACCAAGCCTGTGCTCAGTCATCTATAGCCTAGAATCATCACTTCCTGTGACCCTTCAGCAACAGCCCACTCCCTCCACTCGCTCTTTGTATCACTATTGCCACTCCATGACCCACCTTTCTGAACCTTCCCTCCCTGTTCTTCTACCCAATATCTCACTTAATACCATATCTCTCCTCCCTTCCTGTGCTATCCTTCCCAATGACCTGCTTGCTTTTCTCCCTCAGCCCTACTGCTCTAGCCCCAAACTGTGCTTCTGCAGCATCTCTGCTAGCTACGCATTTCACCAGAGCACACAACTCCCCTGGTGGAACCTCTCCTACAAACAAATTCAGCCCTGTGCTTCTTAGCTATCCTGGTGCCTATACAGAAAATATGGTTGTATGAGAACTGCCAAATCACAGCCTGAACCACCAATTGAGCACCTGGAGAAAAGCCCTGGAAGTACAGGTGAACATAATTCACCTGACTGGAAGGGTGGAACCTGGCTTAGACCTCATTTAAGGGCTGACAGCTACCAAGGAAGGATCTCTTGCTGGAGATCCCTTTCTGCAAGCCTCGATCTTCAGAGACAAGTGAGTATCCTCCTTTTTGTAACATCTTATCATTGTGTTGATTCTGCTACTATTACAATGGTAGAGGAAGAGAAAACAGGTATCTACAACAGGAGAGAAGCTGCACAGGTGAAACCAGGCAGAAAGGTTTGGAGATGCTCCTGACAACAAGGACAAGATGACAAAGAAGGGCTCCATTAAAGATCATGAGGGGACAGCGCTACTATAAATAGTAGGGAGGTGGCTGGTGAACAGGTGGAAGTGTTGCATTACTTACTGAAAGGGCTGTAAGATGATGAACAAGTGAACAGCCTGTGAAGCAGGTAGGGATAGCTAAAGTCTCTGCAGTACACAGACTCCCTGGAGCCACAACTTCAAGCTGTAAATGATACCATCCTCTCTTCCTGGTGCCAGTCACCATGTAACCTTGCAATGGACAGTCTCGGCTGCTGCTGCTGCTGACTCCCCTGATCCAGCAAGAGTAGCAGAGGCTCTGATGAGCACGATCAGTCCACAAATGCAGCACTGAAGCTAGAATATGGCAGCTCATCTCTTCTAACTCAGAACAGCCTCAGCTGAGCTCCATGCAACTCCTGGGAAGGGACTGTTCAGCTCTTGTTGCCTACAGCCCACCTGCTCTGAGTGGACTTTTTACCAGTCCTAGAGAGCTAGGCTTGTTACTCAGTTAATAGTTTGAAGGCACTAGCCAGGATGACACCGTGAACTTTTATTCTCCTGTCTTGGATATATTCAACAGATGTTCAGATTATCTCTTCTTTGCCTTTAATTCCTTACCAAAATAATGAATTTCACTTTCCTGCCATCTAGCCAGATGGGGAACTTCTAGCATTACATATGCCTGAAAGAAAACCTGTTCTATTCCTCATCTCTCCTCCTGCACTGATGTGCTTCTACAAGAATGTTGCAGCCATAGGGCTTAGCTAGAAGGCAAAACTCTTGGTGAACAGTACCAGACGTTGCTAGGTGGTGTAGTCAGTGTGTCCTGAGCCAGGCATCATGGTCACAGGCATCACTTGGCCTCCTCGCCTCTGTTTGTGAAATATGAACTGAATACAACTCTTCTAATTTTGGGTGGTACTTTACTCCTGCTTTTATGTACAAACCCTTCCCCTTACCTCCAACTCCGTTTCAGACAAATGTCTATCCTGATCTTCCCTCTGCAACAGAGCACCCTACCTTGGTCTAGCTAAGCTGCTTTTAAAAATTCCAGCTGCTTGGGCTTGTCTTTCTCACCTGGACCTTTCCACAGCATTGCCTCAGAACTCTTATCCAAGGAGTGATTTCTAAGAAACTATCCCACATTACTGCTAGTCAGCTCCTCACCTTGTCAGACATGAGGGTGGAGATTGATCGACCAATTTCATGATAGTCCATGTTGGCCTGGCTTGGTCCCAGCAGCACGAAGATGAATCTGACAGGAATAGGGACCTCCAAGACAGATTCCAGGAAGACGGCCTCATTTAGTCGGACAAAGGCCATAGTTGGCTGCTCCAGGAACTGCACACAGCCTACCAGGAGGCAACGTTTTGAGCAGTTAATCATTGAGGTGAGCTGTACTGGGCTGCCTTAGTGGAAGTGGCAATTCAGGTTCTCTTAGCCCTGCACTCCCAATAGACTATTGACAAAGAGGACTGTTCAAAGTCTCCCTGGTCACTGATCATTCCCTAGCTTACTTTCTCAATCTCCTACACATGAGCTTTACTTACATTATAAGGAGCTGATTTTAAATCAGAAGGTTGTTTACTACTAAGCCAGTGCCTTATGGAAGGAAGTCTCCTACATGTTGGCATTTACTTTTATCAAAGAAACTCCTCTTTAAAAAAAAAAAAAATGAAATGAGGTTTACTGAACATGACCTATTTCCCACAAACCTCACTGCTTAGCAATAATTACATTCTTACTCATTAGCTCTTTATTAATTGAACGCCATATTAGCTCTGCCATAATTTTGACTGGAAAGGATGTCAGGTTAAACAACCTATAGGTGCTGGATTGCTGTATGTTCTTTCTTGAGCATTGACACTATTAGCTTTCTTCCGGTTTTCTCGTATCTTCCCTGCGTTCTTAGACCTTTTTTGGATGAAAATAAGCCAGTTCTCTAAAGACTCATAGGTACAAATTATACAGTTTGTTTTATAATGTCCATATCTCGTGAGTGTTTGGCAGCCTTCACAGCTCCTAACAGACTGGGAAACAATCCCGCATCCTCCAGCATACCAGCTGCTTCTTTCCCATGCTGAACACAAATGTTTGAGTACTTCTATTTCTCTAACATTATTTCTATTTCAGTATTTCTATTTCTCTAATCATTATTACTGAACTTTCTGCCATCTGTGTCCAGCAATGAGCTATAGTCTGTATTAGACTGGCAAATCTGTGTGATCTGAATGGCCATGAGGATCCCAAGCTACAGAAATGGTCAGTGTTTAGTCATCTGAATACCCAAAATGCATTTATGAAACTAATCTGGCTTCATCACGGTTAAGCTTAGCTGAGCTGCCAAGACTCTTTGCCCAAGTTTTCTATCTGCTAGACAGGCAGTGACATTTACTTTGCTTACAGCACAGTTGTTTGCTCAGAACTCAATGCCAGCAAAGCACTGAAGAAGACTGTTCTTGTGGTGGTCAGAAGGTACTAAACCCACTGATGCTCAGTCTGCCTGCCGATGGCTCTCATTTGTAAAGAGAAATACATCCTGGTAACGATATACTGATCCCAGAGGCTTTGCCAGTTGCTGGGTTCTAATTACCAAAACTTGAAGCTCTTTGACACATGCAACCAACAACCAAAACCAGCCCAGTTGTGGCAAGGTGTGCTCCCAGGTTGGGAAGAAGACAACACAAGGCCTTACAGCAGTGCTGGTAATGAATGCCTTGGGCACTTAACTACTTCTGAACCTCAAAATGGGATATTTTGGTGACTGGTTAAACTTTCACCTCTAAGCTAGGCACCAGTTCCCAACCATTACCCACATTCAGTACTTCTAATCGTCAAAAAAAAATTAATTAAAAAAAAAAAAAAAAATCAATCCACCAATTCTATCCAGTCACACTTCATGTTTATTACAGACAAACAAGATGTGTGTTGCCACCACAAGAAAGAGTGTACAAAGCTCCTTCTCAACTTAAACTTTGGAAATGCACACCAGATGTCTAAATATCTCTCAGGAGAGAGAGCACCCAAGCTGGGCTCAGATCTAAACTGGTCTTTTTGGTGTTGGGGTTTGCAGCCTCTTACCCACAAGGACTACAGTGGCCTCTGCATCTTCAGGAATCTTCTCCATCAACTTCAGGTATTTACGGTGCCCCTCAGAGTTATGGACATGCACATTTTTCTGCCAAGGAAGAATAAAAATGAGTAAGAAGCATGTCCTTGTGCCTTGGTTTCCATACACAGCCTTGCTCTCCATTGCACACTGGCACCTGGGCTTGTCTTGGACCACACCAGATGCCTGGCTCCCTGCTTAACTAGCGAGGCAGCCTTACATTAAAAGGTCATCCTGCAAATGCCAGGGCCAGCTGAGCCATCACACACTCCAGCACTCACATAAAGCATGAGGCTAAAATTAGGTCCCAAAACCGTAATACAGTGACCTGATTTCTAGTGCTCCAGGTGATTCAGGCAAGCACAGCCTTTGTGAGGACGAGCCCTCCTAGGTGCCTGGGTGTGGGCATCAAGCATTGCTGTGTGCTGTCCCAGGCCAAAGAGTGGTCCTAGGGAGTGAAAAAAGGAGAGGTACCCCCCCCACATCATCCTCACCTCTTTACATTCAGTCTCATGGGCCTTGGCGTCAGCCATCTCAATTCGCTCCTCTCCCATGAGGGGCACACAGGTGTCTGTGGTGTGATTGTGGTGGTGGTTCCCCACAATAGAGTTCATGCTGGAGCTGGAGTGATTCCTTGGAAAGAAGCCCTCCTTCTCATCATTTGGGTGGCTATGGAAGGGAGAAGTAGCCTCATTATACTGCTCTAGACAGTCTCCTTGCCCTCTTCCACCATCAGAGACCTTTGCCCCACCAGGCAGTGATCTGGTCACCTGAGGTATAGCCAAGTCCTTGCCAGTCTCCCTTGTTGCCCGGGGCTTGCAGAGAAGTTCTGATCTTCCCGCAGGCCTCAGCTGTGTCCCACTTACCTGTGCTTCAGTAGCAGGGCACGCATCACGTTGGCTCGGTCCTCTGCCCTGATCTGGTCAGAGATTATCATGGTCTCCACCATGAGGTGAGCAATGCCAGGCAGCGTGGTCTGCTCCAGGTCAAGAAGAACAGCACCTGCCAGGAGGAGAGGTGCCCTGTAACAGCCCCACAAGCGCCAGGCCCTCCTCCCACTGGAGGCAATCTCGGGCCTTCTTGTTTTAAACACTCTCAGCTGAGAAATGCCACAAGTCCAGGTATTCCTGTCCTCTATGTAAACCTTTGTCCCAGAGAAACCATAAGATGCTGTGTAGGCAGTCTGAGAGCTGAAGGAGCACTTGGTATCCCATCATTTGTGGGATGTGAGCACTCCAGGCTCTCACCCTGAGGGGGTCCAGTGAGAAGCATCTCTCTTCAGTGAGAAGACACTGAAGACACCCAAATCCAGATGCACTAGTACCTCTAGTACCTTCCCCTCATGGGTCCAAAACCTGCTGGTACAGCTGGGTGTGGCAGTGCCATGTGCCTGAGGACAGCAAAGCAGAGCAAGGAGCCACCTCAGACAGCCTTGGGCTGTTGCAATATCCCGGAAAACAGACTGTAGGATGGTCCGTCTCCCACATCCAACAAGGAGCCTGAACAGACACTGTTGGCATGTCTTCAGCGAGCAGCCAAACAGCAATAGGAGCTGTCCAGCAAAACTTGTGCCAGGGCAACATACAAGTCCTGTGCCTGCAGCACAAAGCAATTTCTGACTCACCGTGGGCAATTGTCTTCCTAAGCTCCAGCAGACTGCGGAAGGACAGTGAAGCCACGTGAGGTTTCCCCCACCTGGCTGTGTCCTCCTCCACATCCTCCTCAAACTTGATCCAGCGGGCTGTTTCCCTCCAATGCATCTCCTGGTTCTTATCCACCACCAGTTCGTTCAGCTCCACAAACACCTGTATGAACAGCAGTGGAGATGTGAGAATTCCCCTGATGGGTATGGCTCTATAAGCAATATGTGGAAAGCCTCGGGTTTGTTCTCATTGTGATGCTTGTTCTATAGCAATGCTCAGGCAAACTTGCCTTAGCTAACAGAGTTTCAGTGAACAGAAACAGCTAGGTCTGGCAGTATGGCAGGAGCCTTTACCAGAACATAGAGCAGCAGAAAGCTACAAGTGAGACAGTGCAGGCAGAGGAAACAGAGTGAATCAAACCTGTGCACTTCTCTACCAAACTAACAACTTTGTCCTCTGGCTGCTTCTCAGCTAGAGTAAGAAGTTTCCCCCCAAATTTCCTACGCTAACATTTTGTCATGGTTTGGCCTTCACACCTTCTTACCAGAAGATGGTGATATTACTGTATTACTGTATGGGAACTGCTGAAACACTGCTGAACCTCTGATTGATCACCTGAGGCGAACAATAGTCAGTCCTGAGAGCACAGGTGAAGGCAATTCACCTGTGCTGCTGGAAGGGGTGGAGCCTGGCTCCACCTCTCCTAGACCCATTTAAGAGCTGGCTAGCAGTGGGGAAGGATCTCTTTCTGGAGATCCCTCCTTTGGGGTTTCACAGTGAGCCCAGGACAAGGGTAAGCACTCCCTCTATTCTCTTTTTGGTATAATAACCTGCTTAGCCAAAACTCTCTCGTTTATTTCATAATTATAACATCTGTATATTCAGTGATTATACAGTTGCCAATTTCCCATACAGCACTACAATTTCTGTAACTTTTTATGTCTTTCCTAAAATTGAAACACTGTGATTTCAGAGAAACCTCAGCTTTTATTAGAAAAGTGTGTTTTCAGCTTTTGTTGACAATGGATGAGAGATTGAAATGTCCCTACCAAGGCCATGTAAAGTATTAATAATATTGAAACTACTTTGATTACTTTATAAATGTCTGTTTCTCAATCTGATTTATCACTTCTGAACAAGTCCACACATAGATACCTCATGGGGTTTTCTGTCCAACTTCTTCTTCTTCTTTTTTTTTTTAACTGATGGGGTTGATGTTAATTTTTTGCTCGTCCTGGTGATCTGGCTTCTAGATGGTTTCTTCATCAGATGCCTCCTCACACCAGGGTTGTCTTCAAAGCGGTGGCCTGAACACATGGGAAGGGAGAAAAGACCACCAGGGTGTCTAGGGGAAATACACTGTCTGGTATGAGAACACATCCAAACCCACCTTTTTCTCTAGATTATACTGGCAAAGCTCTGGCAGTTGGAGAACTCACCACTGGCCTCTGGAGATCCTTCCTGCCTCACCTGTCTACTTTCAACTGTTCCTGATGTCTGAGAGTTAATTCCTTTAGAGATCAAGATTTCCTCCTGGGCTGTGCATAAGCTGGAGCATCACTGCAAAAGCTTTTAGATTTTATTTGCTGTACCTGAGTAAGTGGTGCACAAACCCTCTCTGTATTGCCACAACAAAAAAGCAACCTGAAGCCCTATTGGTACGGCACAGAAGTGCATCTTCCTCAGACCATGGGGACAGGGAAAATTTCAGAGCCCTGCTCCAGAATGAGTGGGCTGTCCCAGGTAGATCACAGAGTCAGTGATCTTACTCAGCTTTGGTCTGTGCAGGCTCGCTGACCTCCTTGCAAGGCAAAGCCAAAGTCTTCTGGGGTGAAACTCAAGACTCCATGTATCTTTCTGCAATTGGCTTCAAGACTTGCAGCTTTCTCTGGGCATGAAAGGTAGTGAAAAGCATTGTGCTTGAAGGCCTTGTGCTGTCCTCGATGCTCACTGCAGGAAAATATCTGCGCATCTCTGGTAAGGAAAGTAACAGCCCAACATCAGGCCAGGCCTTGCTTCTTGGAAATCTGGGTTGTTGAATTAAATATAACACGAATCAATACTGAGCCTCAGGGGATTTTCACCCACTGGCTGCCATGCTGATGCAAGTCCTGCTGTCAGCTGGACTCCTCCCTGCTCTACTTACTGTGCTGTAGTGTCAATAGGAGCCAATAACTGCCCACTGATACATATGTTTCCAGCTTCCTCAGACTTTTGCATGGATTTCTCATTTCTTGCATGCCCCACAGCTGCTTCCCCCACATGAACATCAAGCTCAAGCAAGCACCTGAAGCCTTGTGTCCTTACTCAGCAGAGGATCTCAGACCAAGATCCAAGGGTAATGTGCCCAGAGAGCAGATCTTCCCTCCTTGCCTGAAGCCAAGCTCCCCAGCACAGTATGAGGCGGTGACAGCATCTAAGGATTCAGCATGATTCCTATGGTGGCTCCAAGACAACAAATCGGTATGTTACTCTCCTACAGAGCACCTCCTACAGTCTTTTCCAAAAGATATTCTTGCCACTGTTGGCTTCCATAACTCATTCACCTTAAGTCTGAAGATGACAAATGTTACTTTGCACTGATTAAGGTCTTCCTCCAGAGTACCTGTCCTAGTCAGTCCAACTCAGCAGGAAAATGACTTCAATTCATGCATTAGCTCCTGCTTTCCTCCATTTATTACCCTTTATCCTCAAGCAGAAAGTTCAGATAGAGGCATCAGAATAGTTGCATTGGTACTAGAAAGCAATTTCTTAGCCCAGCATCACAGGAATGGTGCACTGTTCCTATTTGCCCCAATGTAAAGCTATAGCATTACCTCTAGGAAGAAGACTGAAACCCCATCTCTTGGAATACTTAAAGTTAGACTAAAAAAAATGCTAGGCAGCATATTAAAAAGTCAGGGCCCTATGCTGGCTTCTGGGAAAAGATATTGCCCAGCAATTGCTTTCCCAGCTCTACCTGGAGTGGGACAGTACGTGTGTGAGTAAATATGAGTGTATATATAAGCATGCATTTGGGATAATGTACTATAACTATGCACCTAAGTGTATGTAGACATGCAGCAGAGCATGTGTAATTGGGAAGGTGAAGACAAAGACAGGGCTATACCCATGCAAACACACAGGTAAGAATTTGAGGGTGAGATTGGGTCATGCCTGTAGTTTCTACAGTACATCTGTGAAGAGGAGGGAAGATATGAGAGGAGCTGAAGAAATGCAAGCTCTTTGCATTTCTTATCCCTGCTAACACCCAGCTGTCCCTGCACAATGTTCCCTATACTCCAGTCATTAAAAGGAATGCAAAGAGACGCACTCAGGTCCACCAAGGACTCTGCTCTGCAGAAAAGCTATTACGTTCCTCCTGGATCTGAGTTGATCCTAGAAGAGGAACATGCATCAAGTAGCTGAGTAAGTGGCCCTGGCTGGACGTGAGCTGGCTCTGCACAGACCTGATGCTGTTGTCTCTGCCATCTGTCTGCTGCATCTCTGCAGGATTAATCCACAGTGTGGATTTATTGTGCAGAAATAATTAAGCGTTGACTGTACAGTACATCCTATTTCAAGCACCTGCAGTATTAGCTGTAGCAATCAATGAATCAGTTAACTGCTAGCAAGCCAAATGTCCCCACTGCATAAGTGATGCATATCACACTTTTAAGAAGCTACCTTCCGCCTTCCCAAGAGCAGCCATCCTTCCCTAGGTGAACCTGCAGCTATTGCTCTCAACGCACAAGTTGTTCAGCCTGGGACAGCTGACGGGGCCAATTAGCTCCAGGCTTATGGTTTAAACTTGGCACCTATTAAGTTGTCTAAGAATTTACAGTAACAAATATCAGAATCAGCCAGAAGCAAATCCTCACTTGCTGGTCCCCGTACAAGCACATAGGCAGACATTCTTTCCCCAGGGGCTGCAAGGCTTACAAAGATGGACTAGTTGAGACAGAAATAATGATGCTGGGACTGAGAGGAATCAGCATTTAAATGTTTTACCTTTTATCGTACCAAAAGGCTGTGGTAGAGCCAGAAACTGCACCAAGCCTCTCGAGCCCATGTTGCACTCTTGCCTCCCCACACCTGCTTACAAAGCCTGGGATAGCTCTGGGGCCATGCCACCTGCCTTTGTGCACTTGTACGATGCCTTGAATCATGCAGAATATGATGCAGATGAGGATATTTGGGCAGCTGCCATGGAGCAATGACTATGAGCAGCGTCCCTCCCAAGGTGACACACACAGCTCACTTCAGCTGCTGAGAAGAGGCTGCCTATATGAGGTGGCAATGAGGTGCTCCTTCTGTGCAGCCTCTGGGATGGCTCAGAGAGCCACTTCTCCACAAGGGGTGCACGGGTAAGGAAACCTGCAGAGAACAGGAAGATGCTCTTTGCTCTTGGGATTCCTACTTTCTCCTTCCCTGCAATTCCCACTCTTCCTGCCTTTTTCCCCTTTCCAAGCCTTCTGGTCAGCTTGCTGTCAGCTACTTTCACAAACAACACTTAAGCCTGCAGACACAGGGACTAGTTTATTTTCTTCTCTGGGCATTAGTCTACAGCGCAGAGCTGAGAACCTGATATCCAGCACTGCTGTCAGATCTGCAGCCCTGCTCAGATTCCAGCAAACAGAGAGCAACAGCACACTGTCACCTTGTGCCACAGATGGAAGGAGACATGGCTCTATTCTTATATGTGACTGGGAGCAGAGGCTTTTCCTCTGGGTGGGTTACTTCCCGATAGGCACAAACAGCAAGGGGCAGCTGCCTCCAGGGCTGCTCGAGAAAGAAGCACACAGGGAAGCACCTCAATGCTACAAAATGGATCTGTACAAAGACTTCATACTAACACACAGACACCAGACAGCTCCTCCAACACCCCCAGCCACCGAGTTGCATGCAATGGGGCAGACAGTGCCTTCTCTAAACCAGACCAACCTGACACAGGGAGAGCAGCAGACAACAAACAGAGAGTCAAGGCTAAGCACTGCAGCTGGGGGCTCTGCTCTACAGCTGCACCCAGGGGTCACTGCTGTGGTACTTACAGGTAGGCTCCCCACCTGGGTAACCCAGGTGGTTTCTGATGGCCTCCCATAAATCATAGTCTTCAAAATTGAAGGCAAATTCATCAAAGTCTTCATAGCCGAGCGAGTTGCGAACGCGGGCACTTACTGCTGCTTCAGGGCTGCCGCCCTCTTTCAATTCCCTTGCCGCCTCCTCGCCCTCCCGCAGGGTGCTCATGTTGTCCTTGAGAAGGTCAGGGGTCAGGTGCCATGAGCCACTCACCTTCCCAGGAGGGGCTGGGGCTGCCAGGCTGAAGTGCAGAAAGCGAGCTGCCCTGGAGGGGCTTCAGCGCAGCCCTGGAGTTGGCCCCAGTGCCTCTCTCTCCTGGGCACAGGGCATGGAGCTGCTGGGGCCTGGTGAGGTCCTAGAAAGGATAGCTGCACCCGAGAATGTTCCTGGGGAAAAATATTCCTCTGGCTCCTCGGAGCAGGATCCTCACTGTGCCGCGAGCTCTTTGCTGGATGCCCAGGGACAGGCAGGCTCCGCGTGCAGCACCGCTTCCCTCCCTCACTCCCCTCTGGTGTCTCCCTCCCTCTCCAGCATGCAAAGCAACCTATTGAATTCTCCATGTCCTCAGGCCCTGAGCGTGCGTTTCCATGACGTCTCTCCTGTCTGCCCTCACGCGCACACAGGGGCAGTCCCCTCAGATGTGTTTTGGAAGGGGCAGCTGCCTCTCTATGAGCAGCATGCAGGAGGGGGAAGGCTTCTCACATCAGGTGGCTGCGATCCCAGAGCTGGTGTGTCACACAGAGGGCTGCTAACTGGGAAAGTGTGTCAGGAAAGGAGAGAGCTGGGTCTCAGGGAAAGGCAAGGAGCCCTGAAATGGAGAGGGCAGAGGGATGGGTGGAGGAGGTCTGGCACCTGCAGGGTGGGTGGGAGGAGAGGTTGTTGGGCTCATGTGGAGATGTGGAACCAGAGTTCTGGATACAAACAAGCTGACAGAGAGGAGTCAAAGCTAGAAAAGCGGGGACTGAGGGACAGGGAGATGGGGACCAGATCTGTCGGGGGAGGCTGAAGACTGTGTGTGGAGCTGTCAGGAATGAGAGCTAAGCAGGTAGATGCAAAGGACACACATGCTATAGTGTGGTAAAATCTCACTTTTCATGCCATCCAAATCAGCAGATGCCAGCATCTGGGCCTCAGCCTCATCCGTGGGGACACGCTGATACGCTGCACTCTCCAGTGTGGTCATACTGCCGATGCACATCCTCTCCTTTAAATCATAGGTAACTCGTTGTCCACTTGCCACCTGGCCCCAGGGCTTGCGCTTCTCCCAGCCCTGAGAAACACGTTCCCGAGGTCCAGGGAGGCTGCAGGGATCAAAGAGACTGATGGTAGAAAATGAGATAAGTGGGGGCAGACACTGGTTCTTCTCAGGGGATGAGATTACTTCACCCAGACCAGAAAAACAATTCCCTGAGAAGTAGCAGAGTCAGAAGTCACCTGTCCCAATGCCTAGAGGTTGTCCTACCAACCCTTCTGCTCCTCCTTGCCCCACAGCGCAGAGCAGGATCAACCTGAGGCATGTGTTAGGGACACGTCTCTAAGATGAGAACCTCATGCCCTTCAACTGTGCTTCCCAGCCTTTTGGTCAGCACCACAACACAAGCTAACTGAGAGAGAAAAACTACCGCACATGTGCACCCAGTGCCCCCAAAACCACATCCTGAGGAACCCACAAACACAAAGAGGTCCCAGGAGTCCTAGAAAGTGACCATCCTGCTGGAGAGCAGCAGTGTTGCTGCAGTTGCTGGGCTCCACAGTCTCTCTGGTTCAGCAGGAGAGTTGAGACTGGGCAGAGCCACACACCTCCCTGTGCCACCCCAAGTGCAGGGTCTGTGCAGCAACCCAAGCCAGGGAGAGTGGCAGCAGCTCAGCACCTGCCCTCCTACCTGCGGATGGAGGCAGGGCCCTTGTCCTGCAGCAGGTCAGTGAGGCATGGTGTGGAGGACACCTCCTCTTCCACATGGAACTGCGCTGGGGCCAGAGTACTGCCAGACTCATCCTCATCACTGCCAATGGTGAACTGCAGAGACAACAGCCTTGAGAGCAAGAGCCAGGTCAGGCACGTGTCCCCTCCCATCATCCCCACAGCCTAGAAAAGGCTATACAAACTTCTCCCCCTCATATCTGATATCTTCTAAGAATGGTCACATTGATCTTCCCTCATGTCTTACACCCCAAACATGGTCATGCATACGCTTTCCTCAGCATCCATTCAAGACAATGACTTCTCTGTTACTGTCCCATCAACCTTCCCCCCTGCTTGCCCCAGCCTCCAAGCCTTGCTCAGGCAGCTCAGGATGCCCCAGCCTTGCCTTTGGTTTGCTTGGGGGCTCCAGCTTAGGGGATGTGTCCTTCCCACGAGCTTCGCCCTCAGACTCTGCAAAGATCTCCTTCTCCTGGGCTTCCTCTGCCTCAGACTCTCCTTCTTCCTCCTCCTCTTCTTCTTCCTCTTCTTCCTCCTCTTCTCCTCCTTCCTCGTCCACTTCTTGGATGGTAGGGGTGACCTCTGAGGGGGGTACTGAGGTTTTCTTCTTTTTCCTTCTTCTTTTTTTCTTCCTGCTGGCACGGGGGGGCCTCTTTTGGAACTTGAGGGCAGAAGGGAGGTGAGTGGAAAGGGGATGATGGATGTGGTGCGAGGTTTGGCGGTGGACTGAGAGAGAAAAAGAGAGTCAGAGGGGCAGGAAGAGGCTGGGAGGAACCTGCCAGGCGCCCCTCCAGGAAACAGCATGGTCTGGAGATCAAGGGCCAGGAAGGGCAAGGAGAGCCACCAGCCCACAGGGACACAGCAAAGCTCTTCCAATGATGTGGCAGACTGTGGTCAGCCTGAAGTAGCTGAGGAGGCAGCCCTTGTGCAGTGCCAAACCACCCCAACATTGTTTTGCCACCCTGGGCAAGACAGGGCTCTCCTGAGGCTGCTGAAAGCCATTCACACAGCTGTGCAGAGCTGCAGGAATCTGCCAGAGACAACACCCCCTTCCTAAACACAGGGAAATACTTCTCACATTCTCAAACAAGCAGAGTTTGGGTCATTTACAAACATTTCTTTCCTGCATAGTGTTCTTTAGTTGCACTTAAATAGATGTGCCTTATTTCACTCACGGGTTTGGACAGGAATCACAGACTGAGACTTCTAGTGCAGATGCAACATAAATTCACATCTCAGGTTCTGTGAGGTACCAGCCTCTGAAATGCAGGCTCAGTTAGGAGGTTCTCTTTAAAAACCAGGGTAAAAAGCAGGGCAGAAGGACTTTTCTTCAAACTAATCCACAAAGAGAAATTCATATGGAGTTGACCTGGGTGTCGTGGGAATTACACAACGAGATGAAATTAATGAATTAATTTCTGAGCCATCACTCAAAACCAACGTCAATGCACCATGCAGGGAGGAGGGTAAGCTCAGCATCTCCCAGCAAGAGATGGGAAAGCCACTTCTGCCTGGTCTATCTGCAGGCACAAAGCCTCCCAGATGCAGCCTGCAGGATGCATGGCCCCTGGGGCTGCACCCGGAGCAGCTGAAATGCCGGGGGCACCAGCCGCTTTGCAGGGCGGCTTTGCTCAGCAGCTCTTCCTGAGGAATTGTTTCCAGCCTGTTTTGATTTGGTTCCTTCCCAGCTTTCCTGTGACATGGCAGCAAAATCTGTTTATAGTGAAAACTACCTTCAAAGGACATTTTCAATGGAAGCTGTAACCTTCTCCATGGGAGAGCCAGGCAGGTTCATTGTTCTGGTGTCATGTTTCCTTTCCTTTGGTTTCTCAAGTCTTTTCTCCCTTGTTTCCCCCCTTGGGAACAGCAGGAATATTTCACACAGCCCTTGGTTCAGCCTCGTGGCAAGAATTAGAAGAGGTTGTGAATGGTCAGACATACGCAAAATGGGAAGATGAGGTTCTTAATGACCACTTTTTCATCCAAAGGGCTATTTGGTTCTTTCCTTTGAATAGATAGATGTGGACAGAAATGCACTCCTGTTCCGCATCCCCCAACCTCCTGCCATGGATAGGTCAGGCATCAATCCCTCATGCAACGAAAAGCAAGTAAGGCCCCAAGAGTGCACAAAGCTGGTGCTGAAGTCACAGCCCAGCTCTCACTTCTGGGCTGTTTGCATCACGCCAAGACAGAAATGTCTGCATTTTGGACCAGCAGAGAGCCCAAGCCTCAGGCTGCAGGGAAGTGTAGTGATGGCAAGTGGCTGGTCTGGCACAGAACAGAGCAGCACCATCCTTTACCTCAGCATTTCTGCCAGCTAATCACTTCTCCCACAAAGGAAGGCTGGAGGAGGGAAAAAACACACCTTTTCCAAGCACAGAATGCATTGTTCTTCCCTCTTCTTTCTCCCCATCTTTCAGCAGCTTTTGTGCACCCAGCCTCTACTCTCCTTCCCCATGCTCTTCCTCACATTGCCTGTCTGAATGCAAAGCTATGGCCAAACCAGTGTCCGATTACACTTTCCAGTGAATAAAAGAGAAGAAAGAACCTACAACCAGGAACAACAAGTTCCTGGTTGTGAATGGGGCAGGAAACATTTTTAATTCCATAGAGCATTCACCTCCATGAGCCTATGGAATATCTTTCAAAGTCTAATAACCCACCAGATCTTTCAGCTTCAGAAATACGTGCTGTATAAAATTTCTGAGAGCCACAGTTTGACACATTCCTAGCCCTAGATATCAGGGTTACATCAGGAACTCAAAAGAAAACAAGCCAGATTCTAACAAAGAGAGAAAAACTCTTCTATTTAATTAAAAAAAAAAAAAAAAAAACACCCAAAACTAACAAAACAGCACAAATCTCTAGGCAAATTTTCCAAGAAGCTTCTGCCATGCATGCTGAAGCAGATCATCTGCATGCTCTGCACCAACTCACACACCTGTGCACACACAGAGCTCTGAGCAGGTAAGTACTGCCAGCACAGTACAGGTATCCAACCTGCAGCAAAGCAGTGAGTACCCTGCAGCCACAAGTGTGAGTGGGTGCTCAGGTGGAAAGTGCTGTTTGAATGTAACCTCTGTAGAGAGATGGCACAAGCAGAAAGTAGCAGCTGGAGTGCATTATAGTAATTGAATGTTGCTAGCAAACTTTTGCAACACCAATTGGAAATGAGTGGCCAAGCAGAAAACAGCCTGGTGATGTACTTAGAACAAAATGTTCCTAAGGTTGTATCCTATCAAAGCTAAGCTGCGAAATAAGCAGTATCTGATTGCAGAGAGCCAGAGACTGGGAAACTCACTCAACCATTGCTACTTGTCTGCCACACGCTGGCCTGCTGGCTGGGGGGCTCTTCCTGCCCGTTACTGCCACTATTACAACCTACTGTGACCATCTAAAGCAAGCAATAACCTATGACTGCTCTTGTGGGCACACTCCTATTCTACAGCCAAAGTGACTCTGACTGTTGCCTTCTTCATGGAAGGGCAATTAGAGGAATGAGCATGCTGATCAGAGGATTCCAGGTGAAATAGCTGCAGCATTTTAAACTCATGTTCCATTTCTAATTTTCAATCCTTTTTTGAGCAGATAAGATGGTTTCATGGTTGCTATTTAGAAATACATGGGCATGTCTGACTGGAACCATCTGCTTTCAGACTGGGGAGGACAGCCTGGCTTCTAGCCATATTCGGATGTTTCTTTGCAGCCATATGGAAGAAAAATAATTTCAAAGTGGAAACTTTAGCTTGTAGAGGTGGCTGCAGAGGTCCCTGACACCAATTGAGGAGGTGACCTGAACTACGTGTCACCTGGGCTGAGCAGGAGCTACACCTCCAGGAAATTGGGACACTGATACAGACTGACAGAAGGCAGCGAGCACTGGGTATAAGCAGCAATTTGGGGACACTCTAAAGGGAGGAAAGGTTTGTGGGTCCCTGGCAACAGGCTGCAGAACACATGGGGCTGAGCAAGGGTTAGGAATGGATGTGGGTACAATGGTTCAAACCTACATACATTCAAAATCTCTCTCACTGTAGCTGCGTTTCTGCTTCTCCAGATCGCTTGATGCTGACTTGCTTATCAGGTCCCCAAATCTCTCGATTGATAAAGTCTTATCCAAGTCCTCATCGTCCTCGGCACCAGGAGAGGCTTTTTCTGCACGATCTCTGCCCTGCACAGAAATCGCCAGATAACAGTCAAACACTGCAGACTCCTACCATCCTCCAGGTTCTCGTGCCCTGCACATGGAGCTGGGTTTCTGAGGAGCAGCAGGCAGCATCCCACGGGGCAGGGGAACAGTTACTCATTTCTGGGCGCAGCTCCTCTGCAATCCTGGGGCTCCCGTTTCCCTTGACATGCCTTCCTCAGGCCTTTCTGCCCAGTTTCCTCACATTTCAGGCTACGGGTGCTCCTCTGCCTTTTGCTGCTGGGTAATCACCAGGTGACACCTGCCCTTTCTGTCTCCTGAGCAGCTGCAGCAGATACAATTGTCTGTCAACACAGCCAAAATGCCAGTGCTGAGCTGTTGTGGACTCCTGAGTTTCCATGGAAACAGGAGGAGGCCCAACTGTGACAAATCTGTCTGTGCTGGGCACAAAGAGGAAGCAAAGTGGCTTTAGCCAAGCTGTGCCTCCCCACAACATCCCCAGCTGCCCCCTGGCACCATAAAGCCCCTACAGCTCCCATCCCACCAGGACTATGGACACCGTGTGCACTCAGAGGCTCCTGCTGTTTGCCAGCACCACTTGATGGCACACAGAAGCAGCCTTCAGCCTTCTCTGGACCTCAGCTTGCTGTATGCACGGGGAGTGCATCTGGGCTTGAGGGCAGTTCCTGGGACAGACAAAGCACTGCTGCTTCCAGATTTCCACCTCACCTGCTGCAGGTCGATGAAGGCATCTCTTACGGGAGGGGACTCGCCAGCTGCCATTTTGGTTCAGGACCTAAGGGCCTGGGCAAAATATCAACCCTTCTCTTTCACCGGCAGGCACCCAGCAAACCTGGAGAGTGGCATAACCTGTGGAGAGAGGGCAGGACAAGGGAATGTCGTGGGACACTGCCACCCACTGCCCTCAGTCCCTGTGGTCCTAACCCAGAGAGGCCACCTCGGGGAAGCTGCAGTAACAGGGCAGGCTGAGCCTGGCATAGCTGCATCACCTCCTGTCCCACCAGGAGGAGCTGGAGATGGCTCACAGAGCAGCAATGGGAAGATTCAGGCCTGTGAAAACCCATCTGAACTCACACGGAGAAGGACAGACGCTGTAAGCACATCCACAGCACTTTGCACAGAGGGATGGATAAGCAAAGTGTTCTCGTCTCACTGAGCAAGAGAAGAGACATTTGTTAACACTACAAGGGAAGAATACAAATGACTACAAAATTGGCAAAAGGGAACATTTTTTTCAGTGATGTCACTGGGGGGGAAAAGTGCAAAATTAGAGGATAGCTTGGCTATCTCTCTGGGTAACAAGCTGTCATATTTATGACAAAACTCATCTTCCATAATAAGCTGTCAACTAGCTGTGAAAGCTTTGGAAGAGGTATGATAGGACTACAGGCTACATCCCTGAGATCTGCTCAGGCACTTCTTACCATCCCATCTGAAGTATCTGGTATGTGCCACTGTCTGAGATGCGACACTAAAGCAGACAGTCTAAAGGTGACGCCAGTAAGACCACTCCATCATTCCTCCTTCTACCTTCAAAGATCTCCAGAAGGTGCTACTACAGAGTCTCTGCTTATTCTCCCTACCTGAAGGCACATGTTTATGAAGCCAAGAATTGTGGAGCTGCCTGTAAGGCAACTTTGAAGAGTGAATGTCATCACCAATGAAGTACGCTCTCCTGGTCCAAGCCACCTTCCCTAAAGCCATTTGTACAGATTTAGCTCTCAGACCACTTGTATAGATTTAGCAGCTATCTCAGGATACAGTCATGCAAATAAACAAACTATTGAACAGTGCCAGAAGCACTACAGCTAGAAGCTAGGCATGCTGCAATGTGATATGGCTGCAAGCAGCAGAGCACAATAGTGAGACTGCACGCCCAGGCCTTGCAGGCATGGATGCTGTTCCTTCTGCAGTTCCAGGAGCACTCCACATGCAGTATTTGCTCAGTGCTGGGCAGAGCAGTAGTGGAAAGACTCAAATGATGAGTATATGTTAATGACAGGGAGTAAATGTGAAAGGATAGAGCACTACGGACATGGTTTAGAAGGCATGGTGGTGATGGGCTGACAACTGAACTAGATGATCTTAAGAGGTCTTTTCCAACCTTAATGATTCTATGAGGAAAACCAGGGGAACTAACACAGCTACGTGGACAGAAAGAGAATCAAAATGTAAGGTAAAGCCTGCTAGCTAAACAACCTGAAATTTTCACTGTTCATTTCCTCCCTTTGAATTTCACCCTCCTCATTATCATGAGCAAGGCAAAACTTAATGGAAGAAATTCCTCAAGCACACCTCATGGGACTCCACAGTGACCAAACCCCACTATGAGACCTGAACAGCTAGAGAGAAATATTGTGCCAAGACAGAAGTCTGAAAAGCAAATGCAGAATCCAAACCAAAAGGAACAGGATGAAAATACCCAGCTCATTCTGCAGGTCTGCAAGAGCTCCTCCTTAAGCTGTAATATTCAGGTTTGCACCCTGTTTTCCAAGAGAGATGGAAGAAAAAGGAGAGAAAGCATAAAAAAGAAAGGTCTGGAAATGAGCTGTAAGAGGAGACTATTTTTTTTTTGACAGGAGACCTGATGGAGAAAAGAGTAATACGTGTCTTTTATTTCCTTTTGCTTTTAACTCAAGAAGAGGATATCATTGCATGAAATTTAACAGCAGCAAATTTGAAACTGTAGGCTGGAAGAGCTCCAGGCACATCACTCCCATTGGATGCATTCATTGCTGGCCGCTAGAGGCCACCTGCCCCTTGTTCTGCAGCCTGCTGCAACCTGTCAGTGATGCTCCTCGTATCCTGCCTGGCATTTCTATCACCTGCAACCAAAGGAGTTCAGAGAAGAGCAACAAAATCTGCCAGCAGGCCAGAGGGATTGGTTATAGGAAAGGTTAGGAGCTAAATTTGTCTGGCTCAGTATGGGATGACTAAGATGGGGAGGGGACGTGCCAGCACTCTGGAAACATCTCAAGGGTGTGAAACATGAATAAAGGTTTTTGGTGTTTGGTTTTTGTTTTTTTTTTCATATGATCCCACACAAAGAGACTCTGAAATGAATTAATGTAAAAGAGAAGTTTGAAATGAATATCAAGGAGGGTTCTGCTAATGAGCATCATGCTGACGCCCAACCTGCTGCGAGCCTAGCCCAGGCTGCTGTCAGAGGAATATAAGACAAAGGGGCACTAACAGCAAAAAAAGCTGAAAGGAGGATATCTCCATCCTGCTCCGTCTCCTGCTTGTGGGGAGGACGTGATTCAGCATTCCTGCTACAAGTGATTTTCAGTAATAGAAGCGTGATGCCAGCAGGCCAGATTGGAAGGGAAGAAAGCAAAATGCACCGGCTGCTGGCTGGCACGCTCTCACACCTTCTCTCTCCACCAGGGCATTAACCCTGCTTACGGCAGTTCCTGCAGGGACTCTCCCCTCAGAACGCAGCCGTCAGCATCAGCAACAGCACAGGCTCACCCACACTGCTGTGCTGTGCACCGATGGTCTCAGCTGGAGGCAAACAGGCAGGAACATCCCCATAGCACTGACAGCTCCCAGGGGCCACATGCTGCTGACAGCTTCCAGAGTGGCTCCCTGGTCCCCAAAGGCCAATTCACTGTGCCAGGGCAGGGACTGCCCTGCTTTGCCAAGGAAGCACACGGGGGCTTGCTGCCTTAGCTGCCCCTCAACAGAAGGTTTGGCTGCTGCCGGATCCCAGCCACACAGGCAAGAGGAGAAGCAGCCCCCAGGTCCCCTCAGCTCTTCCCTAATCCGCTGGCAATCTGGCTGGGAGCCATGGGGTGTCTAGACAAAGGGGTTGCTGTGGGGAGAGGAATAAAGCCCCACAGGCACAGCAAGCATTGGGATGCGGGAGGCAGGAGATGCTAAGAAGGGGCAGGATGGGGGGGCTGGAAAGGCTTCCCCGTGCAGGCTGAGATCTGCCAGGGCTGAGCAGGAGGTGCAGCCACAGCCTGAGAGCCGAATCAGATGCAACCACTGAGGCCAGCTCTCCTGCACCCCGGGGGAGGGACGGGGCCAGGCACAACACAAGGAAAAGCTGCAGCACTTAAAGCAGTGAGCACAGGAAGTTTTTAAGCATCAGTGGTTTAATCAGAGGCTTTCTCTTCTATACGGATACACTGTAACTAAAATAAAGTATTTTATAAGGTTCAAGTATTTCAGTGACTTCAATATTCTGCCAAACAGACAAACGGACACAGGACTATAATGCGTGGGGTACAGCACGTTCCCCTGGCTCTCTGCACACAGAGGCAGTGGGCAGGACGGGGCTGGCACGGACACGGACACGGACACGGACACAGGCAGAGCCCCTCCGAAAGGACGCAGCCGCACCGGATAAGCAGCCAACCCTGCGCCTGAACAGCTCCGACGGACACACGGACAGCCGGCAGGACGGGACGGGGGCGGCAGGTGCCGCCCCGCACGGCGCTCTGTGCCCCTGCTCACGCCCTCCGCGAGGCACCGGCGCCCCCACGCGTGTCCGCGGCCCCCCCGGCCCGGCCCGGCCCCAGCCCGGCCCCTACCTCGCACCGCCGGGTTAGGAGAGCCGCTCGCCGCCGCGCTCCGCCCGACCCGTGCCGCGCCGCACCGCTCCGTGCCGTGCCGGTGGCGGGCGGGCGGCGCTGCGGCCCCGGCCTCCCGCGGGCCCTGCGCACGGCGCGCCGCGGCCCGCCGCCCCTTTGTGCCGCCCCCGCTTGCAAGTAGGGCCGCGGGGAGGCGTCGCGGCCCCCCCCTCCCAGCGGCGGTGCGGCCGGGCCCCCCCGGGCGGCGGGGACGGCGGCGGGGCGGGGGGCGCGGGCCCCGCCGGGCGGGAGGGGGACGCTGGGGCGGGCTCCATGGCAACCGGATGTAAGCGGCGGCGCTCTAGCCGCGGTGGCGCGGCGCGTCTCTGTGGTAACGCGGAAGTGCGCCGGGCCGTGGAGCGACGGCGAGCGCGGGGCGAGGCGAGCCGGGCAGGGCTGCGCTCCCCTCCGCTCGGCCTCCCGCGTTGGCCTCCCCTGCGCGGATGGCGGCGGCGGCGGCGGCGGAGCCGCTGGTGAGCGGCCTGGCGCGGCTGCTGCAGGACACAGGTGAGCGGCGGCCGCTCGGAGAGTGGGGAGGCCCGGCCGGCGACGGCGCTCACGGGCCCGCCCTGCTCTCCGTTCCCCGTAGGAGACCTGGTCCTGGACGGCTCCAGCACGCTGACGCTGCTCACCCCCACGCTGCAGCACCTGACGCGGGTCTTCGAGCAGCACTTGGGCTCCCGCAACCAGCACCGCGGCTTCGTGGCGCTTCCCTCCCACCCGGCCGAGACCGCCGCCATCCTCCAGGCGCAGTTCCTTTTCGACGTGCTGCAGAAAACGCACTCTCTCAAGGTCCGTCCTGCCCGGGCTGGGAGCAGCAGTAGGGGTGAAATGGGTTCGGAAGGAGAAGGGGATTGCATGTATAGGCTGCTCCTAGGTTCCACGGCTGCGCTAAGAGGTGCTGTGGCTGAGCCTGTGGGTCTGTGTGTTTCCCTGTGAGGGAGATGGGAGACAACGGTTTGAAGGTTGCTGGGAGTTTTACAGCGACAGTGCTGAGCTGGAGATAAGAGTGGGGACCCAGAGCCCGTGCAGAAATACAGCTCCTCCAACATGGCGAGGAAGGGAAGGACGCTCAGTCAGGAGGGTGTTGTGGTCAGTACTTGTATTAACCAAATAACAGGCCCGGTCAGAGGGCAAGCTGCACACTGTAGCACTGCTCACAGCTCGTTCAGATTCCTAAGTCTGTGGAAAGACAGAGAAGGATATGGTTAAGTTCTCTGGACACAAAACAGAGATGGTATCTGACGTGAACTTTGTTGAAATTGACTGTGGTTGCTTCCCAGAATGAGCATCCCCTGCAAACGATCCTGCTCAGCATGCTGCATGAGTGCTGGCAGAAGCGGGTGGTGATTCATTGCTGCCGTGGTGGCTGTAGCTGTGAAAGCCGTAGTGCTGAGGAGGCCCTGAGAGTCTGTTCTTCTGCACCTGATGAGTCACTTCTGCGTGCATGTAGCTGGCAGAGATGGTCTCTCCATTTGTACCCTGGTGTCTGCAGTGGGAGCATTAACTGCCTCATTGCTTCCTTTGTCTGAAAGATTGTGCTGTCCACTGAAAGAAAAGGAAAGGAGCTCAGTTTAATAAGCTCCTTTGTGGTATGTGAGCATGGTCTTAACTGTCTTGTCACGAAAGAGCCTATGGCTGCACTACAGAATGCAAAGGAGATGTTTGCAGTCACCTCAAACTGATGTTAACAATGTTTTGAAGAACATTATTTTCCACATACCTGCTTGTGATTTGCCTTAATTGGCCTGGTCTTGTGAAATGTAGGTGCACACCTCCCACCAGTGCTCTAGTTCCACTCAGCTGATTGATAACCATAGCTCCAGCAGCTAGATTTGTTTTTATTCAGTTAATGCTGTTTGATGAGGATCCTATCTGTCAGACCTTCCTGCACCTCTGAAAGAGGTGAAGCCATGTGAGCAAGGGAGAAACAGAGCTATATGGTCAGGCAGCCTTGTGCTGCCCACATTTCTGTTGGGTCTTTATTGATCTGTGGAACCATGAGATAGTGTAGATACCACCATGAAGGGCACTAAATAATGCTAAATAACAGAGCATGTTATTTAACATCTGAGCTGGAGAAGACGCCCATTCATGGTACATCAATAGTATTGCTTCACGAGTATTACTTAATAAACTGAGGTTTATGTGAGGCTTCTTTCCTGATTTTTTTTCTAGCTCATTCATGTTCCAAACTGTGCTTTACAATCTACTGTGAAGATATTCCCTTTCAAGTCCCTCCGGCATTTGGAAGTAAGTACAGGAGGCAGAACTGGCTTTCAGTTCTGCGGTGTGGCTGCTCTTTACTCAGTTTTGTGGTTGGAGAATGCCTCTACTCCTAAAAACTGGGTTGGCTTTTGTGGCCTGCCTACAAGGCTACATCTGAACTGCAACGCTTGCTTAGGGTGCAGCCTGGGTGTGAACGATGGTTAGAGAATTAGAGTACTGGGAAGGGAGGCTCCAGCAGGAAAATGGGAGACTCCTTGTGCAGATAGGCCTGGAACAGCAGCTGCTCTTGCACTGTAATATTTTGATGTATGTTGTCCTTACTTTCTCATCACTGCTGCAGTTGAGATCTGTCCCTCCACATTGCCTCCGGGGTCTGCGATTTCTCTATTCTCAGCTGGAATCTTTAACCTGCTCCAAATGTATCAGTACACTGGAGGTGAGTGTCTCTGTGCAGCTCACGGGGAGCTACGCAGGAGATCAAATAGGGAAATGTGGGGGTAATCTTATCAATCCATATCAATCCATCTCATGTACAGCTTTTTCTCCCTTACCCATTCTGATGTCTTACCTCACAAATAACGATGAAGTATTCCTTGGTTGATTATGTCTGTGCTTTGCAGTCTCCTTTATAGTTGCTTGAGAATTTTGGTTCCAGCCAATATTTGTACTGGCTAAGTCTGTCTCTGCCCAATTCTCTATTCAAAGTTCTGTAGCTGGTCAGGGATTATTTGGTTGTACCTCAGCAATCTTAAGTTAGAGCTGATTGTCAGAAGGAAGCACTGTGCCTTTATCTGCACTCTTGTGCTGCAGATTTCTGAGACATGAAGGCAAGCTCCAACCATGGAGAATTGAGTAGTGTGGGTCATATTAACAGTGGGGCTGTGAGGTTCTACGTGGCTTGGAAGCAGCTGCCTGCTGGGGAGCAGTGGTTGTTGGCAGAGAGCACTTTGAGGGACTCTTTTGCCTGTCAGAGCATGAGTTATTCAACCAGAGCATGTGTGTCTTATTGCTGGGTCCGTTCTTGATGGAGGTTTGAAAAAGTGTTTTTGTTAGGATGAGTCTGTGGTTAAGTTTTCAGAGTCTCTGAATTGTAACAGGTTAACTATTGCTCCCTGTGTGTAAAAGCAAAGGCATCTCCCCTTCTTTCTGAATATCTAACTATGCAATTACCACCAAATACTTGGCAATGACTTATAAGTCACTAATCCATTCTGGGCAGGCACAATCTGTAAGGCACAATTTGTCACCCTTGTTCTAGACTTGCTGTTCTTGTATGTTCATCTGCTGTTACAGTAACAGCTAGTGCTGACCAAGGAATGGCTCCTCTCTTCCTCCTAGGAAATAATTTCAGCATGTGGTGGAGATCTGAGCTGTGCTCTCCCCTGGTTGGAGTTGCAGATGGTCAACTTCAGCTATAACTCCATCACTGCCTTGGATGACTCACTGGTGAGTTGGGCATCTTTCCTGCATGCGTGACTGTAAGTGTGCAGGTGATCATGGCCAGAAATTGACTACTCATTTCTGTTGCTTTCTCTGGGTGGGAGGGAGTGAGTGGTGTTAATTTTGCTGGCCTCTCCCAGCAGGACAGCCTTCTCATGCTGCACTGGAGACATTTATAAGATCTGATCTAGTATCTTTTCATCCTTCAGCAATTACTGAATGCACTTAGAGTCTTGGATTTGAGTCACAACAAGGTCCAAGATTGTGAGCACTATTTAACGGTGAGTATCTTGGGCTGAGCAGCAGAGTTCTCTTGTACAAAGAGGACACTGCTGCTTACTAAGTGAGGTGTAAGACAGGAGGTGGAGACATGGTCCAACAGGCATGTGATGTAGAGGCAAGTGCTTGCAGCCTTTAAACTGTTCCCCTGTATGTACAGCCCTTGCTGAGGGCCGCTGAGGCAGAGCTGGCAGCGTTCCTCATGTGCTCTGATAGAAGCCTTTGCTGTATGCGTTGCCACGTTTATCACTTGGCCACAAGTCAGTGTGGCTGAAGCTTTGCTGTTATCTGTGCGGTGAGGCATGGGGCTATTGAGATTTGCTGTTTGGTTTGTCCAGGCAGCCAGAAGCATTTCTTTCTTGCCGTACAAAATCTTCTGTCAGTTACTTTAGAAGGATGGAAGTTTGTCACAACAGCATTTGTGTCCCTGGAAGAAGGCATTGGAATCCAGGCTCTGCTGAGCTGGGTGTGCTGCTTTTCATAGAAACTGTGAAACCTCTTTTCATTGAGTTTGTAAGGCTCACAGTATGTCATTTACCACCGTCTTTCCAAAGGTGGGAAGGGGCTTCTTTTGGTAGCAAGTTCAGCCCTTTGGCTGGGGCAGGATGTCCAGATCTCCTTCCTGTGCTCCACTGAAGTTGGTGAACAAGAGGAAAAATCCTCCTAGCAAATTTTGTAAACCAGTTAGATTGTGCTCAGCACCCCTAGACAAACTACTCCGAATATGAACTCTGAAGTCTTGCTGTAGTTTGAGAAACTCGCTTTTTGAGTGGTTTTGGTGGGATGGAGAGAGTGACAGAGACTAGTACCCTGTCTTGCATTCAGGACTGGACTTTGAGCTAAGATGTCAGTGCTGCTTTTCTCTCTTAATAGACCCTTTCAGAACTTGAGTACCTCAACCTGGCTTATAACTTCCTGTCCAAAGTGCCAAACTTTGGCATCTTCAGCCGATCCAAGCTGGTGACTCTGATCTTGCGCAACAATGAACTTGACAGCATTAATGGTGAGCCTGCAGCTGAGAGGATTGTTTGGGTCTGAGATTTTCTCTTTTTCGCAAGGAGGAACAGAATTTCAAATCTTGGGCACAGCTATTATTGCATGTGTTCAATTTTGGGGAAGGGGGCAGGGAAAAGCTTTTAAAGTTGTATGTTCTAGTATGCCGATGGCTCCTCACTTTGTTGTAGGGGTTGAACAGCTGGTGAATCTTCAGCACCTGGATGTAGCCTATAACCTGCTGCTGCAACATGCCCAGTTGGCACCACTGTCCACTCTACACTATTTAAAAAAAGTAAGTGTGAAGCCTGGTGGGTTGATAGATTGAGGATGTAGTGGTCAAGAGGGTGCAAGGTTAAAAAGAAAGTTGAGGAAAGTAAATTCAGCTCCTGAGCATTTGATTTTAATGAGGGAAGCTGATGAGGGAGCCTTAGAGAGACAACTGTGTTTGTTTTCTGTGACCCTGTTCAAGCTAGCCTTTTCCTGTATATTCATCCCCATTTCTTTTTTCTCTCTTTCCATTTTTAATGCCATCAAGTTCAGTAGGAGTTCTCTTATAGTGCTTTTGCAGATTTGTAGTGTTTGAAGAAGTCTGAAGGTAGATAACTGCACACACTATAGCATCTGTGTAGGAAAATTTACCTGCAAAGGACTTCTCTCAGCATTTCTCAGAGTCAGTATAGAAGAGGCCTCTGACGATTTAGGGGCTCAATAGGAAATACTGGAACTTAATTTTCTATTTTTTGAACAGCTTTCAGGAAGCATTGTAAAAGCTTAGATGTCTCCTGAATTGATCCCTACTCCTCTACAAAGATGCTTCCTGAGGCAGAAAGAAATCTTGGAGTCTCTAGGTACATTAAATTGAGGCACAGAATGTTGTTTCTAGTAACTTTTTCTCTAATTCCTTCTCCTAGCTGCATCTAGAGGGAAACCCATTATGGTTCCATCAAAACCACCGATCTGCAACCCTGGTACATGTATCTCCCAGGGCAGCCTTCTCCAATGTGAGTATTGCTGTGTGACTCCTGCCCCAGTGCTGAAGGTATCCTGGGTATTCTGGTGCTCAGGGGCAAATGAGAAGAAATCTTGTAAACCTGGAAATTGAATCCAGCACTTCTCGGGTGGGGAGGTTCAGGCAGAGTAACTTATCTGTAATTTTTCATGAAGTTTGCTGGCTGATCTCAGGTTTGTAAGACCTCAAATCTTAACACTTCTTCCCCTTCTGCCTCTTCAGTTTTGAGACAAGTTGAGTGTGCTTAAAGGAATCTCCTCATCTGTAACTTCCCTGTGTTCTGTTGTACCATATCACGAATTGAAGGGAGCTTAAAGAAAAATCACAAATCGCAGAATTGTAGGGGCTGGAAGGGACCTCTAGAGGTCACTAAGTCCACCTCCCTGCAAAGCAGGCTCCCTGCAGCAGGCAAAAAAAAGATGTAGACATTTTTTACACAGTCTCCATAGTGATAGGACAAGGATAAATGGTTTTAAACTAAAGGAGGGGAAACTTAGGTTAGATGTTACTCAGAGGATAGTAAGGCACTGAACAGGCTGCATAAGGAAGCTGTGGGTGCCCCATCTCTGGAGGTGCTCAAGGCCAGGTTGGATGGAGCCCTAGGCAGCCTGAGCTGGTGAGAGGCAGCTCTGCCCAAGGCAGAGAAGTTAGAATTGGATGATCTTTAAGGTCCCTTTCAACCCAGTGTATCCTATGATATCACTCTATATAATATCACACTATAAATTCCGGAATTCTTTTATCTGCTGTCTTCCAAAAGTCCAGTCATTTGTTTGAGCCCTCTTCTCAAACTAGTGAGTAACAGCAAGCACTGATGATGCTCAATGGCTTCTAGAACAAAAAAACGGTGTCCTAACCAAGAATCTCCCAAATGCAACTTATTCATGTGAAACTCAGTTGTATAACAGGCATTCAATGTCAGTTTCTACCTCAGTGAAAATACTGCAGTGCACTTGCATCAGTCTAATACATTTTCCAGTAACAGCGTAAACTGAAATCTTATCGTGCTGGATGTGCAGTAGGCTCTTGACTACTACTGCAGAAAGTAGAAATTGAGGCTAAGGACTCAGTGTGCTGCCACTCCTGGCAGGATCCTGCTTCACGCGGCCATGGTCCCTGCTGCCACATCAGAAAACTCGTGTGCTGCCTCTGTACCCATGTTCTTGTCCATAAGGGCAGTTTTCTTACTCTAATCCTTAATCTGAAGCACTGCCAGCCAATTAAGGGAAGGGGTTGTTCAGCTCTGCCCTGTGCTGGTGCGGCCTCACCACAATCTAAGACATAAAACTATCAGCATTCAGAGGAGGGTGGTGAAGGATCTAGGGGGGAAGATGTATGAGGAGTGGTTGAGGTCACTTGGTCTGTTCAGCCCAGAGAAAATGAGACTGCTCTCTTGTGGCAGCAACAGAACCCAAAGGAACAGCATGGAACTGCATCAGGGGAGGGTCAGGTCCCTTCTGGCCATACATACTGTTGAGTCAAGTAGCTGCAACTAAAGGCATAATGGATAGGCAGGAACGGGGCTGTTTCTGGTAGTCTTTGCAGTGTTGTGCCAAGGATCCCAACTCTGGATGGCCTGAAGGGAAATAGGAGTCAGTAAATGTTGTCCTGAGTATATACCAGCCAAGTGGAACCTGACTGCACATGGGTCTCTAATTACAGTTCCTCTTGGATGGAGAGCCACTCTCTTCCTCGGACCTAATGGTAAGAACAATTGCCGTAAACTAATCTTGCTGGCTTTGGGAATGGGAGGTATGACAGACTTTTGCATTCTCATTGCATCCTGTAAAATTTGTGTTAATTGTCCTGATTGTTTTAAGCATGTTCATTTTGGCTCAGTCCATGATGATTTTAAGTAATTGTTGGGACTGGCCAGCATAGCTTATTCTGTCCTACGTGCCCTTGCAGACCTTGGAGCCTTGCCTGTTTCCCTTTCAGGCACTGTCTGGCACTTGACACTTGAATTACATTTCAGCAAAACAAATGTTTCCCAGCATCTCATCTGCTGTGTTTAAGAGACACAGAGATTGAGTAAAATTGATAAACAATCCAGTCAGTCGAGCAGGAGCTGTTGCCACCGTTTCTACTGAGATGGTAGAGATCCAGGCTGAGGGGCAGGGAAGTTGCTAACTTAAGTTGTGGCCTGGTTCCCTTGTCCTCCCCTTCACACTCAGCAGATAGCTTTCTCTTCTTCTGCGTGCAGCACCTTCCAAAATTAGTGCCGAGTGTGTCACAGTCCATCCACACTTCTACCTCAGAGAAGACCATGTTGGACCGCAATGCGTTGGACAGTTCCTGTGCTGCAGACTTCAGTGACAGCCAGTCCCCAGCTGAGAATGTGGCTGTCAGGCTTCCTCGAAAGAAAGGCAAGGTCTGGAACAGAGACAGCTTCTTAACTATGCAGCTGGTGTGTTGGGTGAGGGGGCTGTTGCTCCATGAAAGCCTAATGCTATGGGATGTGGTCTTGTATTGGCTGAGTGCGACTGGGCCTCTGCATTGTTCTACATTAGGAAGGGACTTGTCTTAAATTCAATCTTGATGTACTGTAACAAATGCTTCACAGTGTGCTGTTACTGTGCTGTAACAGCAGTGAGCCTTTTGGCTTGGCAGAGCCTGTGATCAGACACTGTTCTGGTGCCTCCCAACTATTCTTATCCTGTTTGTTCCAGGGAAAAGTCAAAGTGCGCAGAGCAAGCATTTCAGAGCCCAGTGACACAGAACATGAGTCCCAAGCTTTACCTTTGTCTGCTGGTAAGGCTTGTTCTTCTTCCTTAGTAATACAGAAGCTGAGCTGCCTGCAGTCAGATGAGTGTTTTGGCATGGTGACTACTGTCATACTTCCTAAATTTTCTCTCTACAGGTCTGGTTCTACAGCATCAGAAGGAGATGGAGCGCATGGACAGCTTCAGAGATCGCTTTGGTGTAGACTGGCTGCAGTACAAGAGACTGGAGGAGCATGACCAAATACCTGTCATCTGCCGTAGCCGTTCTGCTGATGAGATCACAGCCAGGCCTGCAGCATTGGATTTGCAGAGTGAGAGTGAGAGGTCTGACCCAAAACAAGTAAAACCTCATGTATCTCCAAAAGAATCCTCTCCTGTTTTCCACAATGCTGGGGAAGAGGAACCTGAAGTACAGCCAGGTGAGCCTCTGGGAGGAGAACAGAGAGAAGAGGAGGCAGATGAGCTAATGCTGGGAGAGGAAGACGATGAGAAGCCAGAAGGTAAATGTGTTTTTTTTCACTGCTGTATTTGAGGGCTTGGATGATGGTAGAATAGTTGGATCAAATGTGATATTTGTAATCCTTCATCATACTACTCAGCATTGTAGGACTTCTAGGGACTTTGGACAATCAGGCCTAAAGGCCTGCTATGTGCACTGACTTGTGCTGTTGTCTTATTTGGCAGTGGACCTTTGCCAGCCAGTGCTCGTGAGCCAAATAGAAGGTGAAGGGGACCCAGAGTCAGACTGGATCTTCCTGCGGGTCACAGCTAGGCATGTGATTGAGGTGGAACTGAAAGCTGCCAGAGTCCTCCACAAGCTGGAGCTGAAATGCCTGCAGAAGATAGAGACCTCTAAGATGACCTGGAAGAGGATGGTGAGCTTTTCCTCTGTCTGAGCCTTTGGCATCTTACTCCCTGTATGGGTCAGCATTCTGTATGGGTCAGGATTTTGACTTCTGTCAGAGCGCCCTACAGGTGTTTTCCTAATGCCTGCAAAGCCTGACTCCGAGTCTCTTCTACTCTATGCTTATGTATCTAACAGCACTGAAATTGCTTGAGTACCTACGATAAAGCAGCAGAAGCCAGCACCAGCTCTATTCAGAAGCTGGACTTGGTCCAGCTCTCACATGCTATCAGGATCTTTCTGGGAGAATCAAGTCCGTGTATGGCATTGTTTGTGACATTTGTTACAAACAAATGTAGTCTGAATGCTGGATGCTGTGTCATTTTCTTGGAATTTGGGTTTTCTGTCTTCTGCAGGATCTGGAGCGAGTTTTCCCTGTCCTTACATTGCACTTTACCTACATTCGCAAGGACCGGCAGAAGCGCAAATACGTGGTGCTGGATGACTGTCCGGAGCAGTGTCTGCAGGTGGGGGAAGTTGGGGGGAAGAATGGGGAAGGGGGCAGTTTTTCTGGAAGATGCTGGATTCTGCAAGATCAGAGACTGTGTTCTCTGAGCACACACACACCTGCAGTCCTGTGACTATCCAGGTAGACAGTGTCTCATTTGTAAGCTCAGGATTGATGCTGTTGCATAGATGACCTGTGGAGGGCCCTTTAAGCATGGCCATGAACAGCAGAGCTTCAGGAGCATAAATGTGTTCTCAAGGAAAAAGTCTTGTAGTTTTTTCACATTGGTGTGCTGGTTTCTAGTAGTCAAGTTAGTGACCCCTGCTTGTTGTGAACATGCAGCATTGTGTTTTCTGGGTGCTGCCTGTGCTCAGCTGTCTGTATGGTGAGAGTATTGGTGTTACAGCAGCTCTGGTCTATACCATAGCTATAGTGACCCTGAACTCAAATCCAAGTATTTTTCTCCAAGCACTGTTGTTTAAGTACAGTTATGCAAGCTGCCACAGAGAAGACACAAATAGGTAGGACCTTTAAGAATAGAGCTCCAAGAGGAGCCTGTAAATATGTAGATATGAGGCAAAGACATGCAAACAGGTTCTCTTGGTATTCAGCAGTGGAGCTCCATGCCCTTAGCAAAGCTTACACAGATTGGCTGTTGTGCCTTATGTAGCTGGGATGTGGTCCTGCTCTCTTTGCTCTCTGAAGTGATGTGATGAGGCCTGCTTTTATTAGGACAATTATAGCTGCCTGCTAACACTTTCTTTCCCTTTGCTGCTACTTGTAGTGCGTGCTTGAAGTGTTGTCCCCAGCTGTGGAAGAGAATCAGCGAAATCAGGACCAGGAGAAGGAATCCCTGAGGCTCCAGTGTCTGAAATGCAAACATGAGTTTTTGCAGTCCCTGGCTTCCGGGCAGCAAAGTCCTTATCCTGCAGAGACTGGAAACACCAAAAATTTGGAGACACTAGTTGCCTTAAATCAAGGTAGGATGTAATCTCCAGGAAAAAAAAAAAGGATGCTTTCTATTACATAGGCAGACTATCAAAATGGCAGCCGTGATGCAGGGCATAGAATGTGTAGGAGGAGGTGATGCCTTGGCTGTTCTAAAAGGCCTTTGATAACAGAGGCTTTCAGGGAGTCTGCTTCAGTATTTTTGATAAAGCTTTGGCTGTTGAACGTCAGAAAAACAACTACAACCCTAACCTAAGTCTTCCAGGCTGTGATCTTAAGCCCACTCTTGCTTCCTCTATGGAGAGTGATTTATTTCTTTCTTTGTGCTGGAGAGCTGTTACCCAGCTAGAGAGCTAGTCCTGTTTTCTGTCCACTAGACTAAATAAGCTCAAATCCCTAGATAATTTACTTGTCAGTCATATCTTGTACAATCCAGTTATTCTTGCTGATCTCCTCTGTGCTCTTCTTGACTTGTCCACATTTTTCTCTGGGTGTCTGAAGCTAAATGTGGTATTTTAGCTGAGGCGTTACTAGTGCTGAATAAGCGTCTTCTAATTGCTGAGTTTTCAAAGCTCAGCTTGTACTTGAAATGTCAGAGTTGTGTCTAGCCTTAGCTCAGAAGATGCTGCTGGTATGAGGAAGTATCCTGGGATCAGAGAACTCTACACTGGAGGCAGAAGTGCCGTCATGGCTGCAGTGCTTTCTTCCAACCCAGGAAGCTTTCCTCTTCACCCTAGGCTAGTCTTTCCCCATAAGGAATTCCAGGATATAGCTGGGGGTGTGGTGTGGGTGAAGGTTAGCATCAGGAAGTAAGGTCAGAAGGGATGACAGCTGGAGAATGGACACAGCAGGCTTGTAGGTTGGCTGGCTGAAGATAAGGAAGTGACTAAGGAAAGTTGGATTGACTAATGGTAAGCTTGGGCTTCAAAGGCACTGTAAGCACTTGTGGATGTTAAGTGGAGGAAAGGCAAAATCAGCCAAAATCCTGATATGGTTTCAGTTGCAGCTACAGGGCACACTGGTCACCCTGGTTCTGAGCATGGCTATTTCAGGTGGCAGTTGGCAATCATCCGGAATTTCTCGTTGATTTGCAGTGGGGAATTGTGTAGGATCTGATTCAGAACAGAACTGCTCAACAAACTGCTCAAGTCGGAGTTTATCTATCATCTGCTTTGAAAGGGATGGTTTGAGGTTTGCAGGGGGAGGGGAAAAAAGTGAAACCTTGTTGTAGCAGAGCTGTTCCATTTTTTTTTTTTTTTCTTTATCCCTACTGAAATCTCCCTACTGAAATCTTCCATAGATGCTTCAGCAGCTGGTGAACCCGTAGCCTGTCCCAGTTGTTCCAGTGACCATGTGGTAATCCTGCCTTCAGAAGTAAGCTCCAGCACGCCTGTGCCACCCAGCCATGATGGCACAAGTGAGGACCTGTCAGACTCTGTCCTGGAGGGAGGCAGCCAGCAGGAGGGCCCAGAGGAAGTGCCTGCTCTGGCCAGGGAGAGTGGGAAGTTCTACATCGGGGAGGACAGCTCAGAGATGGATACCAGTAACAGCACCAGGACCCCAGAGCTGAGTGGCGAGCATGAGAGCACTGTCCATTCCAGCCCCTGCAGTACAGATGGAGGCTATGGGAAGAAGGAGCTGGGCATGAAGAGCCAGTACTTGTCCCTCAGCCACACAGACATCAATGCGGGCAGCTTGATGGGGAGTTACCGTTACAGTGCTTCTCGTGGACCCACTTCTTCACAACTCTCTATGAACTTTGACTCAGAGGAAACATGGAACCTCCGTTCCTGTGAGTATGTCAGAGCTGCAGAGGGTTTAGGGGTGTTGTGAACTGTTTCTAGTGCTTGCAGGCTGTGCTGCTTCCAGTTTAATGTGGAAAGAGATTATCAACCACAAGCTTCAGTGACTGGTTCTTGTGGGCAGAGTGTTTCACATCCCTCTCTGTTCAGTCCTCATGCCTGAAGGAAGGGAAAACTGAGTCAGCACCTAATTGGTCCCTGATATTGCTCAGACTTTGAGTAATGGGATCTTTTTCTGGGAGCTGCACTGCTCAGTTACCAATACCAAGGGTTCTTTTGGCACTAGTGAGCTGCCTGCTGGAATGTTGTTTTTGGAGAAGTATACACACAAAATTCCTCTGCTTCTAGTTTCTGGCCCAAGCATAGGGTAAGGCTAGTGTGTTTACAGCAGGCTCTGTTTAGAGCTTTTACAGCCACTTGTGTTTTCCTCAGTGGTTTTGGTGAGCTCAGATGACAAAGCCTGTCCAAAAAAAAAAAAAAAAAAAAAAAAAAAAAAAAAAAAAAAAAAAAAAAAAAAAAAAAAAAAAAAAAAAAAAGAGGAGACTGTGTGAGGGATACCATACAGAGCAGCAGCTACTGGGATGTCCACATGTGCTTTATTTGAAAGGCCTTGGATTTCTGTTGTGACAGACTGATTCTGCTTGGGCATCAATATGTAGCTTACAGAATGACTGAAGTTGGAGAGGACCTGTGGACAGTCAACTGGTCCAGTCCACCAATTAACTCTACTGAAAGTGCACTCTAGTCAAGACCTAGAAACCCATCAGCTTCTCCATCTAGAGATCTTTACTGACCTTTCAGGTCTGCTTTGCTTCAGAAGAGGACTCGGTACAGAACTAGTCTTTAGGACCACTATGTTCAGTCTTGTGCACTCAAAATAAGCATGAGAGGTAAAGCAGTCTCGTAGGTCAAATCACAAGATTCTTATTCAAAACTGAGGCCATGAAAACGTATACTTCGAAAAGTTGATTAGTGTAGTATTTCTGGTGGAGAACAGGCCCTAGTGGGATGTTTGTTCTCTTGGACAGTATCACAGCTACTTGTATGTATAACTTGGTCATACAATTGCATGGCAGACCCAAGTAAGGTTTTTGAGCAACTTTATTCATGTCTTCTGCAGTCCCTTTCAGCCTTACTGTAGTCTGAGTCAGAATTAAAGAAGCTGACCATCTGAAATGAGAAATGTCTTCTTGGCTTTGTGGGCAAGCTGTGGAATTGTGCCAAATCTGTCAGCAAAGCAGTGTTCCCCTCTGATTAAACAATTGAGTGTAGGTTGAAGATGAACTAGGCCAAAGAACATCTGAAGGGGTGACTGTCAGAGTGATGGAATCCTCTCATATTTGATGTTCCAGGCCACAGTGCGGAAAGCCTTAGCTCTGACCTTGTTTAGAGAAGAGATACCTAAGGGAATATCTTGAGAGGAGAATGCTGCTCTGCTAGTGCCAGGTCTGCATGCTTTTCAGCTTCTGGTCAGTGGGAAGAGTTTTGATCTCACCCTTTGCTCTCCTCAGCTGCAAACAGCATGCTGAACACAAGGGACTTCCGTTCTGTGGATCATCGCCTGAAGCTGTACCTGGATATGGAGGTTTTTGAGGAGAATGATGAGGAGTTCCAGTGCTTCCTCAAGGTGAGCTCTGGTAGCTCCTCTCCTGCAGCCTCTGGGCAGCCCTGCTGCTAGGCTATGCTAGGTGCGCTGCAAGTTCTGCTCAGAGGTGGTCTGGAGACTGAGGGGTGCAAAGGAATCTGAAGCATGTCTGGGTCAGCTCTTTCCATGGATGGACTGGCAAGAGGCAGGCCAGTACTATCACTTGTCCTCCCTGTGCTCTAGGTGACCATTGTGAAATTTGGTCGACAAGGAGAGTTCCTCTCAATTCTGGTTGCCTCTAACCTCAGGATCTATGTGCTGGAAGTTACGGGGGTTATCAGGTAAGGAGAATGGTGGTGAGCAAAGCTGTGAGTGCTGGGTAGTGCCTCCTCTGCCAGCCTTACCTGAGAAGTGTGGTGACATGCAGAGGCTCTTCTGGTAAAGCCCCCTGCTGCAATCTGTTGTGGGAAAGGAGGTGGGGGCACCCTGCTGCTGCTGAGGGCTGTGCTCTGTGATTAGGGGACAACCTGCAGACTGGCTGAAGAAGGATGACTCTCACTACCTGTCTGATATTTCCCATCTGGAAGTGGGACTTTGCCACCAGAGCTTGCGAATGGAGTTTGAGAACCCAAAAGCCTCCTACAATCTGCTGATCCGGAGCCAAAGTTGCTGTGACCAGTTCCTGCAGACCCTGACATGTAAGAGTGGATTCGTAGCAGGGGGGTGGGAGAGGATTTTCTCCAGGAGAGCTATAAGGAGATTTGAAGTTGGATGTATGTTGGAAATTCACATCTTGGTAGCTCAGAAAAAAGTCTGGGGGAGAACCCCACTGGTGTCATGAATTCCAGTGTCTCTCTATGGACTGGAGAACTCTCCTGAGTTGTTACATACTGCCCGTGGGCTTGCAATGAAAGATGTCTACCTTCTACCCATCTTTAGATCTTATGCAAGAGCTGCCTGCAAAGAAAAGGAGTAAGGTGAAGGAAATCCCCACTGTGGAAATGAATTCTCAACATTGGCTGTGGTAAGAGCAGTCTCTGAGAGATTGGGGGTTTGGGTAGAAAAGGACATCTGCTTGTCCAGCAGTGCCTGGGAAGCTCAAAGCAGGGCAGCAGGGGCACAGCAGGAGTGGCTGCCAGATATGTGCAATAGGCTTATGGCAACTGGCTCAGGTCTCTGCTGCACAGGGGTGAGTAGGCAAAGGGGTTTCACTGGAGTTGCTGAGCAAGGCAGTGCCTCTTTGAGAGTTCTACTGTTGTATCTCCTCCAGGCCTCTGCTGGACTCCAGGAACACAGATTCTGCAGCTGCAGGTGGCACTTGTTTCTTCTACCTGCTGGCCTACCTGATTCAAGGTACAGAAGATCTCAGTGGCTAGATCTACCACGCCTCGTGTTTTCTTCTTAGGTGCTTGTCTTTTTGGTTTTCAGCATGTGGAAATGCAGCTGGGCCGTGGCTTCACCAGCAAGATGTGGCAGGGGCATGGCTGAAAGCCTTTTAGTGCTGAGATATAGGACAGTAGTATGCTTCTTCCTATACATCCACTGAATCTCCTAGTCCTTTTCTACTCAAAGTCCAGACTCTAGGGAGCATTTTGTCCTGTACACCAGATTTGGTGAAAACTTAGAATGGCTTCTTAGAAGCTGGTGGTGATCCAAAGGTTGTATTACTGCCATGAGCTCAGGGGTCACACACAGCTGGTAGGGTGTCAGGAGCTTGAAAGGCTCTTCAATTTGTGAGGAAAAAGCAGATGTCTAATCTCTTTCACAACAGAATAAGAGGAGCCTGCTGGAGTCCAACGGTTCTATGCCAGATCTTGCTGATGTCCACATGAGCTATACTTGGCATTTGAGTATTCCTTGAACAATTCCAGTGTTCTTTTATCTTGGGACCCTGTTTTTGTCACTGCCCTTGCAGCTTCTTTTGCCATTGGCCACCAGGAAAGTATAAGAGAATTAGAAGGAGTCAGTGGAAAGTATGCTTCTTAGTCTCAATCTAAGCTGAATAAATAGCCTGTGGGAAGAAGAATTTAAAACTATGCTTTTGTTACTCAGCAGGTTTTTTTTCCTTTTTTAGAGTACAGTGCTCCAAACTGGAGACAGTTCAAGCTGAGGCCTTGTGCCAAGTAGACAGGACTAATTGAACATCCCATCTCTGATATTCCTACTAATTCCCAAGAGTGAAATGTGACAAGAAAAGCAACATGTTGCCGTAGCAGTTTGTGATTCCCTGTTACCTCGGACAGTTCTGTGCATCTGACTTACTCCCAAATTCTAGTGATTTTCATTTGCATCCACTAGAAGCAAATGCGTGATACTTATACTCCCTCCAAAACTGTCCTGCTTTCTGCTATATTTATGACATGTCCCATCTTGGTATTTAATTTTATTTACGCCGTGTTCCACCCATCAGATCTACTGGCAGGCAAATTGAGTCCAAAAAAGGTGGCCTTTTAGCTAGAGCTCCTGACTTTTAAATAAGGAATAGCAGGTTATTGAAGAGGTCAAAGTACTGAAGTTCCTTTTCCTGCCTCACATGAGGATATTGGCTGGACAAGGCTAGCTGGGTGGCAGTCTTTTGTGTGTGTGCTCTAACAATGAGCTTGGTTGAGCCCAGGTATATTTATATACCCTTCTTTAGTCTGGAAGCTGGATACTGCTGTTCACCCAGTTACTGTTGCTGGAAAGGATTTCCCCAGGGAAAGAGTGGAAAGCAAAGCTGGTTCTGTGGTGACTCAGGCTCTCAGCAAAGCCTCTCATTCCCTCATATCCTTTTAGGGGCATCTGCTTCCCCTGTGACCCTGCTGAGCACACGAAGCATGCTGTTTCTGCTGGAAGAAAATCACCAGTGGCAGGTGCAACCCCCCTTGGATGCAGATCATGAGGCAGAAATGCCTTCTAGGAGCAACATCCAGTTGAAGGAGAAGCAGCCAATCAGCAGTATTAGCAATGTCATAACCTATCGCCTCTGTCCTTGTGACATCAAGCTGATGCTTTATGATGAGGTAACCAAGGGAAGGTCATGGGGCACACAAGATGCTAGGGGCTGGATTGTGCTCAAATCCTGTTCCTGCCAAGAGCGTTTTTGTCATCTCCCATCCTAACCCAGGGCTCTGCACCACAGAGCAGAGGGGGTGCAGCAATATGCTGCTATACAAAAGTCATGCAGGGACACTTTCATGGCTGGTAGCAGAGCAGGAGAAGGATATCGCTTAGAAAGTGGGAGGAGCTGGCAGCTGTGCTGCAGAGTAGCAGCTCAGGGCTGATAAGTGCCTTTGAGGTGGGGCCCTGCTCACCCACCTCTCTCTCTTTCCTCCCTTACAGGTGCTGAAGGTGGAGAGCGCTTGGCACATCCGCACAGAGTGCCCTGAGCTCCTGGTAGAGCTGGTGGAGTGGATCCGCAGGCCCTGGGAAGAGATGTTCTCTATTGAGCTACGGAGAGCTGTGTACGAGGGACTGGAGTGAGCTTGCCAGCTGTAGGCAGGAAAGACCTGGAGTCACGAGTGCTGCTGTGCTGGCAGCAGTGCACAGATATGTCCCCTCCCATCTGATCTTGCTGTCCCATGGCCTTTGCTTTCTACTCTAGTCTTGCCCCTGACCCTTTCTGGTGAGGAGGAGGGGAGCACACAGTGGTCTAGACTTTGCACAGTCACTCACCTGCACTGGGCTGACCACGAAAGGAGGTGGTTGGAGATGTCCCTTGTGATACTGTGTAAGCTACAGAGTTTTAACTTGGTGGTATTTGCTAGTCTCCTTCAGGATAATACGAAGTATTATTGAAGAGAGAAGCTGAACCAGAGAGTGTTCAACGGGCTGTGGTGTGACTCAGGCAAATCAGCAGGCCAGAGGCAGTTGGATGCTGTGGTTTTCCTAGCAGATGTATTTGCTGCCTTCCTAGCTGTCTCAGAACAGCTGCCAGTGTCTGCTGATGATTCTTTTCTTTTTCTTTCTCCCTCTTCTTTTATCCACAGCTTCCCAAAAGCTCCTACTTCAAACAGGAGCCTGACTGCACAAAGGGATAAGGCATATGTTGTACTTCTAACCCCACAGAGAGCCCTTACCTGCCTGCCTGGCAGGCCATGGCTCAGTCTGCTGCTGTAGTCCTTCACTGTCACTGGGGAGGGAAGGGAGCTGGGAGGCTCTGACCACAGAAGTGTGTTGCTCATTGCTTAGGAGGTCAGGACCCTCATGGACACTGGCAGGTAAAAGTGAGGCTTAGGCTTTTCTGAGCGGTCCAAAAGCAAGAATCTATTTTAACATGAGTTTTACTATTTTCTATTGCAATAAAAAGGTTATATTTATTGAATTGCCAGTTTCCTCGCCTCATCCTCTTGCATTGCTATGATGTCCTAGTAAGGTCTTGCATACTAGCTTCATCAGTTTCCAGGAGCCAGTTCTGGGGCTGGCAAGGGAACAAGGCCACAACCAACCCAGCTATACCATCCTCAGAGCCTTAGGAGAGTAGGAAGTTCAACTTCGTAGTAGTGTAAAGGCCACCCCACAGCACGCCGCTGGGTGCTTTCTTGGAATGTTTATTTTTAGACTTTCTCTTGTCACTTTGAGTAGCAGTTTCAGTTGCTGAAGGCCCACAGTGGCCAATATTTTTATCTAGCCTTCTATAGACTGGATTGACAAGATCTATAGTGTCTTGAGGCAGATGTCACAATGCATTCCACTTTGTCCCCTCTTCCTAAATGGGCATATGGCTGCTGCTCTCCGTTCCTTTGCAGTGATCTCAGACTGCGAATGGCAATGAGCTCAGTGGAAGCACTGCCAGCACACAGCACTTTGTCTGGGGGAAGGAGTCTCAGAGAGCAGCACCAAGTAATGACCAGTAAGGTTTTTCTGTCTTCGTCTTGCCGTTTAAGGTGCCTGTGCTAAGTATTATCTTCCCCTTCCATAACTGTGTTTTACATAAAGTACAAGAGTCAAAACTGGAGTTACCAGACCAGTCTTAGTCTCCTCTGTACACACCGATCCCTTGACACAGCTCCATCCCAGCTGGTGTTTTCCACCCTAATCAAGCTGCACCCCTGCTCTGCTGCACCTGGGTATGCGGTGAGGTACCTGACAAAGTCTGGATTGCCAGAACTAAAGGTTTCAGCTGTTTGCCTGCCCATGCCTGTTCTCAGGCTATTTTACTTACACTCTCCTGCTCCTAGCCCTTTCTCTGCAGGTCCATCTCCTTGGCTCAGCACCAGCACGTTGCTTTTCACCCACTCCCTGGCTACTGCCAAAGAAAGCTCACAGGTACTGCTGTAACCCCTCTGCTGCCTCTTCATCAAGCACTTGCTTTGTTTTCCCTTAATCTGATAACAAGCAGGGCATACCCCCACTCCCTCTGTAGTTGGTCTCTGACCTTGAACGTTCCTGTGGAGCTGGAACTAGTGATGGGGTAACTGGTCTCATTGTGCCAATGCAGTGTGTGCAGAAGCACACCTCAGTCATCAGTCTGGCTCTTTCACCACTTTCCTCTGTTTCTCCTTTCCAGCACCTGGGCTGTGAGAAGACAGAGCCTAGGGGCTGGTTGTCAGCTCTCTTAACTGGGAGAGCCCTATTTCTAGTGGATGTTTACCTCCAGCAGAACTTTCCTGCAGCAGCCACTTGCTGCCCTTTGCAGTCCTCTGCTGGAGCGTGCCTCTGGCTGTTATCAGGTCATTAAAGTGGCCGTGGAGCTGTCCTGTATCAGGACAAACAGTCCCTAATGGAGCCGTCTGCTCCCTGTCCCAGTGCCAGAAGTGCTGATTAGTAGGGGAAGAGAGGCAACAGGCTACACGTGGCACAGCTCTGAGCCAGGTGAGACGATGGCTCAGGCTGTGCCCAGGCTAGGCAATCAGGCTCTTCTCCCAGCTGAGCAAACAGCTCGGTGGCTGCCCTGGGAGCAGCGGTTGTCCCACCAGAGCCTACCAGCTCAGGAAGGAGCCCACCACCACCACTGGATGCCCTGAGACCTGCTGGGGGCAGAAGGTGGGCTTCCCCCTGGCCTGGCAGCTCTGCTTATCCCCACTCTCACCACGTTCCCCCTTTCTTCTGTCTCCCCCAACTGCGTGTTGTGTGCCTGTTCCAATGCCAGGCTTTGTCCCGTGGCCTGCTCCCGGTCCTGCGGTGGTGACGGCACTCCCGCTTCCCCTCGGCCGGTCCTTACGCAGCAGCAGCTTCCCAGGGTTGCACAAGGCGGCTCTCCCGTCAGAGCCGGGGGCGGGAGGACGCGGTGCTCTGCCCGGGGTGCTACGGGGATCCCCAGGGAGGACGGACCCTCAGTCCCCGGGGATCCCCTGACCGGCCAGTCCTCCGGAGCCAATTTTAACAGCGCGGAAAGCCAGCGGCCGGCTCGGCGCCCCAAAGCTACAGCCACGCCGGCGGGGCCGGAGCGCACGGACACCGCGCCCGCTTCCCCAACCCGGCGGCACCGCGCCCCGCCCGCCACTCCGGCCGTTGCTCGCACCGAGCAGAGAGGCCCCGCTCGGTGAGTCACCGGGGGCGAGCGAGAGCAACGTGAACTCGGCGGGAAGCGGCGCGGCTCGCGGCGGGCCCGTAGGTGCGTACCGGCGGGCGGCGCGGGGCGGGGCGGCCCCGGGCCCCTTTGTTCGGCGGGAGGCGACGGCGTAACGCCCCGCCGCTTTGTCCGCCGCGCCGCCGGCGGGAGCCGCTCGTCCCGGCGTGGGGTGAGTGGGGCGGGGGGAGCGCTGGGGCTGAGAGCCGCCGGGTGCGGTGGGGTGCGGGGCCCCGGGGTTGGGCTTGGGGGCGGGGAGGGCTCGGGGCGCGGTTGGGTCAGGCTGGGGCGCGCGGTGCCGCTCGGCGCGTGGCGGCTCGGCCACCTGCCCCGAGCGGGAGCCTGTGTCATCTGCGTGCCCCGCGTCCCTCCCTGGGCAGCCTGGGTATCCCGGCCCGGCCCCGGGGCGCTGCGCCGCCGAGCGAGGAGCCGCTGCTGATACAAAGCGTCGTCCCTGCGGCGGGGCCCGGCGGCGGAGCAGGTGGCAGCGGCACCCCGCAGGGTGCTCGGCCGGGGGAGCGGGTTGGCCGAGGAGCGGGTTCGGGCGCCCGTTGCTCGGGGCTGGCGGAGTCCCGGTGCCGGCGCGTGCCCATCGCTGGTGCGAGGCTCGGAGCAGAACAATAGCGGCAGGAGAGATCTCTCGGGGCGGCCTGCGAAGCCGCCACCTGCCGCCCTCGCGTCGGCCCCATGCGCCGTCTCCCCGCGGATCTGGCCAGAAGCTGCTGTGCTTTCCCCGCAATTTCCTCCCCGACATCTGGCGTCAGCTGTAACTTTGTGCAATTCCCTGCCTGCCTCGTGCTGCCCCTTGCCGTCACCCTGGTCCCTCGTGCTCCACGTCCCTCGCCGTGCCCGAGCCACGGGGTGCGGCATGGCCCTGGGACCAGGTGGCAGACGAGTGCCTGGCTCCACCGGGCTGTCCCCTCGCCCGCCGGAGCCGGCACTGCCCTGCTCCTGTGTTTACCCTTGCCGTGGTGACTCTTCCCCCAGATACATCCTGTCCGGGACGGGTGAGTGTCCCGGCTTTTCCCCTACTCCCCGCATCCTGGCTGGTGGCAGTAGGGGAGGAGGTGCTGAGGGCTGCTGGTGCCCTCGTCTTTATGCTATACAGAGCCTGGGAGTCACCGGTGGGTAAGGGATGGGATGGAGGCACTGCATGGGGGCTTCTGCTGCCTTTGGGGGGCCGGGTGAGATGCACTGCTGCTCGCCCCGTGGCTCATCGCCTGCCTTCCCACAGAGCTGAGCCGACTGCCTGGCCAGGATGAGCTGGAGCTTCCTGACGCGGCTCCTGGAGGAGATCAACAACCACTCGACCTTCGTGGGCAAGATCTGGCTCAGCGTCCTCATCATCTTCAGGATTGTGCTGACGGCTGTGGGGGGTGAGTCTATCTACTACGATGAGCAGAGCAAGTTCGTCTGCAACACGCAGCAGCCAGGCTGCGAGAACGTCTGCTACAACGCCTTCGCCCCACTCTCCCATGTCCGCTTCTGGATCTTCCACATCATTATGGTGGCAACCCCCTCGGTGCTCTACCTGGGATTTGCCATGCACCGCATTGCCCGCATGCCTGAGTCCTCACGGCGCCGGGTGCCGGCAACTCAGCGTGGCCGCATGCCAGTGGTGCGGCGTGGAGCCGGGCGGGACTACGAGGAGGCAGAGGATGATAATGAAGAGGATCCCATGATCTTCGAGGAGATTGAGGTGGAGAAGGAGAAGGGCACCGAGGGTGGCGAGAAGCACGATGGCCGGCGCCGCATCAAGCAGGATGGGCTGATGCGTGCCTATGTGCTACAGCTGCTGTGCCGCATGCTGCTGGAGTCGGCCTTCCTTTTCGGGCAGTACCTGCTGTTCCGCTTTAAGGTCAGCCCCTCCTACGTGTGCAGCCACAGCCCCTGCCCGCACATGGTCGACTGCTTCGTCTCACGCCCTACCGAGAAGACCATCTTCCTGCTCATCATGTATGCCGTCAGTGGGCTCTGCCTCTTCCTCAACATCTGCGAGCTCTTGCACCTGGGTGTGGGGCGCATCCGTGATGCACTGAGCCAGCCCAACAGCCCACCCTCCAGCAGCCCCGCACCACACTACGCCAAGAAGCCCCCCAGTGCACCGCCTACCTACCACTCCCTGAAGAAGGAGCCACTGAAAGCCCCTCTGCCTGATGGCAAGCTGGACTACCGGGAGAACCTGGCCAACTCGGCCGCCGAGCGCTTCGCCCTGGCTGGCGCTCCCCGCGAGCACGAGCTGGAGCGGCTGCGTGAGCACCTGCGCTTGGCCCAGGAGCATCTGGAGATGGCCTTCCACCTGCAGCCGCCCCCCCGGGCTCCCAGCCCCACACGCAGCAGCAGCCCTGAGGGCAATGGCATGGCTGCCGAGCAGAACCGCCTCAACCTGGCACACGAGAAGGGTGGTGGCTGCGAGCGCAGCACAGGTGAGCCTGGGGGACCAAGTTCTGGTGGGTGGGGCAGGGTAGTGGGGCACCCCAGGATGGCCGCTGATCTGCATCTTGTTCCCACAGGGCTGTGAGTGACGAGGACGGACGGTGCGGGACAGTGGTGTGACACAGCATGAGACGACGACATGTATCTGCCCGGTGGGGCTGCCCGGGGCGTCTCCATCCCGGTGGGCAGCGATGGGGACAGGGGCTTGGGGAACCTTCCTTCACTGTTCTTAATTTTTTTTTTTTAAAAAAAGGAATATCTTATTTTTGTACATTTTTATAAACTTAGCAGCGTGCACCCTGGCATTTTTATACCGCTCCTGATTCCCACTCTGAGCCCACACCTCCCCTCCCTGTCTCCTGTTGTATCCCCACGTCCCTCCCCACACCCTGTGCCCGCAGCACCTCCAATTCATGCCTCCCCTGCACTCTCTGTGCACGTGCAGGTCACGACAGCAGTAAGGATGCTCACACCAGGTCTGGCTGGTGAGGCTGCACCATGGGCTGGCACTGAGCCTGAAGTAGAGGTGACAGCAGGGACCTGTGAGAGACGTATCCCAGTGGCACCACTGCTGGGGGGTGCCCATACAGTGAGCACATGTGGGCTGCACAGGGCCCCTCTTGGCTCCTCTTTGGCTTCCCCCTCTCCAGGCTGCTCTTTTTAGGGAGCGCAGGGGTTTGTGTTTACCCTTCTGATCTCCTCCATTTCCCTGCCAGCAGCTCTATTTGGGCTTTGGACCAAAGCCGATCCTCTTCAGCCTGGTGTGGGGCTGGGAGCCCTGTGTGCAGTGCCCAGAGTGGGTTGGTGGGAGACACTCGGGCATTCTGATCATCTCATGGGTCACGCGATGAATTTTGTAGCATTGTTTTGTACTTGGGTAATTGTGACTTTTTTTTTCCCTTTTTTTTTAATTTTTTTTTTTTTAATTATCTATATTCAGTAAAGCCTGGAGACGTTTTGTACTGAACTTCTGCATCCGGTTCTCTGGGAGGAAGGGGTGGGGAAGGGGATCCTGCGCAGATGGGCTGGGGCGGGCCAGCTGCTTGCGTGGGGCTGGCGGTGGTGGGATGGGGACGCCCTGCTTGGCCCGGGGTGACTCAGTCATTCCAACTGTGCGGAGGCGGCTTCGGCCAAAGGCAGCCTCTGCTGGCGTGGCGGGAGTAGGATTGCTCCGATTGCCACATTCCTGCGCAGCTGTGGATTCAGCAGGGCTTCCCTGTGCTCCCCATCCCGATGCAGCTGGAGGGACAGATGCTGCCCTCTGTCTCTCCCCTTGCTCAGGGATGGATCAGCCTTGGCGCTTCCACAAGTCCCCTCCCTGGGATGCTGGAGCAGAGCTGGGCCCCTTGCAGAGCACCGTGCTATGCTGCTGAATGCCCGCAGCTCGCCCTTCCCCTCCCTCCTCCAGCCCAAAGCCTCTGGGTTTGCACCCCGCTCTGTAACCACACTGCCTCTGAGGCTGTTCCTGATGGAAACTGGTGTTCTAAGATTGCTTTTGTAAAGAAAGAAGGTTTATTTATCTTGCCTTACTGATCTTGCAAACAGGTTCTGCTGTCGTTTGCGTGCCACCAGCCTCACCACCTGTGTGAGCCTGAGTGGACGTGCCCTGGCACATCCATCTGTCCCTGTCCTGTCCCTAGGAGCAGGGGGAGGTGGCCGTGCGCTGCAGCTTGTCTTTCTTGTGGGAGGAGATATGTAGGTGAGCTGGCTCCAGGCACTGGGCTGCCATTGCAGGGCACAGCTAGTGTGCTGTGGGCTGGGCACAGCCCTGGGGCAGGGCTGCAGCGCCCACAAAGCCTGGAACCATGAAACCCTGGCTGTCAGAGGGAGGGTGGCACCACCAAAACTTCCACCTGGGTCCCTCTCCCTGCCCTGGGCTGCGCAGTGCCCATGTGAGTGACTCCTCCATCTGTGGGATGGGCTCATCATCTGGCACTGGGGCAGTCCAGAGGCAGCAGGGAGACCCAGGCGGGTTCAGCCATGCTGTGCCAGCTGCTAGACACAGGTGCAGTCCTGTGCCAGGATGTTGGGCACCGTCTCGTACTTGAAGGAGTAGCCACCATCAGAGGTGGTGCGGACGCGCAGCGAGCGCATGGTGCCAGGCAGAGCGGCGCAGCACAGCTGCACACCCAGACGGTGGCTCAGCCCATGGCCTTCTGCACAGCTCCCGTGGCAGTAGTGGAAAACGAAGCTGCTGGGGTGCACAATCCAATTGTCCCAGCCCAGCTCCTCGAAGGAGATGTTGAGGGATGCCCGGCGGCAGTTGGTGTGGGCGGCCACATCCTCTGATGGGCGCTGCAGCAGGCTGAGTGCAGCCGGTGACCAGGGCACAGCGGAGCGGCGAGCCCGTCCAGCTGCCTTGGCACGGGTGGTGGCCACCAGGAAAGGCATCTTGTCCCCGTCAGCCAGGCAGGGGCAGCTGGGGCAGCGCACCAGGAGCACGAAGAGCGGCTGTGCCAGCTGGGGCAGTGCGTCAGGGCCAAAGTCAAACACCGTCCAGTGCTCTGGTGTCTGCGATGCTGTGGCCACCACCGGCACCCTGCCCTGCAGTGAGAGGGTCAGCACAGCGGGAGCCGAGTGGTTGGAAGCAGCTGAGGGGCCGCTGTAGAACCAGAGCTGGGCGGATGTCAGCGTGCGGCTCAGGACGTGCTCTGAGGGCTGGAAGAGGTAAGTGAAGATGCCTTCTTCCTCCAGCAGCTTATCTGGCTGTGTGGGCTCACACGGCACATCTGTGGGGAAAAGAGTGGCTCAGGGTGCCGTGCCCCAGCGTGGGGATAGGGTATGGGGGTGCACCCGCGGGTGCCGTGGAGGACATCTGTGGGCACAGGCAGGTTGTTCTGCTGCAGACACAGGGGAGTTGATGACATCCAGAGCCACATGGCATGTGCTGCTCTGTGTCCTGCAGCCGAACCCTGCAGCAGATCCAGCCCTGTGCAAGGCTCTGCCTGGCTCATGCTGCCAGCCAGGCACAGCTGCGGCACCTGGCACCCCATGGCCTTGGGAAGAGGGGATTCAGCCACCTGCTTCGTATGGCCAGGGTGGGCTGAGCTGCCTAGTGAGGTCACCAAGCCCCTCCATGCCCTGGGATGGTCTGGTGATGGTGTACCCATTCCACTGTGCCCTGCTCTGTCCTCCTGCACTCTGCTGCAACCCTGAGTATCCTGTTGCAACCTTAAGCATCCTACTGCGGCCCCATCCCTAGGCATCCCACTCCATCCTTCATCATCATACTCCTTCACTTAGCATCCCACTCCCAGCACCCTGCCCCATTCTCTACCATCCCACTCCAGTGTCCAGCTCTGCCCGCTCCTAAGCCCTCCCCATCTCCCTGTGTCCCCCTGTTCCACCTCTGGGCACTCTTCTATGTCACCTCCCTGCCACCTGGCCCTGCCACATCCCCATTGCCCTAAAGCAGCACCCAACTCACCCCCTGCATGCTCTCCATCCCATCAGGGCTCTCACCTGTGGAAGGGAAGAGAATCACCTGGGATGTGTCTTCCTGCTCTTCGGGTAGCACCTCCACCTCTTCAAGGACATCTCTGCGATGCACCCTCCTCATGTCCTTTTGGGGCTCCTGCACGGCTGGGGGGCTCAGATGCTCCAGCACCCGTGCCCGCACCTTGGCCAGGACAAGCTGCCGGTCGGCACCAGCCCCGGTGCAGCTGCCCAGGGCACTGGCAGGCAGCACGGCAGGCAGCAGGTGCAGGAGGAGCAGCATGGCCGTGGGGCAGCTTGAGAGGCTCTGCCGTGGGCTCCTACTTGCCAGCCCAGCCTGTCTGCCCACTGCACTGCCCCTGGGGCAGGGTGGCATTGAGACGTATCTGACACTGACGCAAATGTCTGCTCGCCGTGAATATTATCTCTGGGCAGTGAAAGCACTGAGACGTCTGGAATGTGAGGACTGCAAGGACAGTGTGGTCTGGGGGGGGACGGCACCCGGGCAGGGGGGTGGGTGGGGTGCGTGCTGCTGGAGTAGTGAGTGCATGGGGCTGGGGGCAGGCAGGGATGGAAGGGGCGTGGGGGCCTCCGGCTGGGTGCCTCCGTGCTGGAGTCTGGGGGCCAGCAGGAGGCTGAGGGTGCACTTTGGGCAGAGCAATAGTGTGGGAGGCACATGGCGGTGGCAGGCTGGGTGCCCTCATAGTGGGTAGGGATGGGACGCCCCAAGGATGCAAGGTTCAGAGCAGTGGCATTGCCACAGCAACTGGGCTGCTGGGAACACGAGGAAGGGTGGGAATAGGGAGCCTCTGCCTGGGGACAGGCCATGGCTAGGGATAGCATCAGACAGAGGTTGGGACTCTGTGGCAGTTATGGGAGAAGGGTGTCACGCTGTCGCTTGGGCTGGCTGGCTGCAGCGTATCCCATCTCTATGCTGCGTGCCGTGCACAGCACGTTGCCATGGGCTGAACCCACACCCATCAGGAACAGGTCTGCTGCACCCCACTGCTGCTGTGCTGCCTGCCTGCTGGTGCTATACATAGGGCAGCCCTGCCCCGTCGAGGCACTGCATGGAGCAGGCTCAGTCTTATCACCCTGACGTGTCATCGAAGGGTATTTTTGGGGACAGCAGCTGCAGGCATTCCTACCGGTCAGTCCCTGCATGCTGACGCTGGAGAGCAGAGCTGGGCGAGCAGCTGGAGAGCAGAGCTGGGCGAGCAGCAGAGTGGGGTGCTGGCACCAGGATCTGCAGGACAGAGGTATTGGTGTGAGGTGGGTGCCTGAGGCAGGAGATGGTGCTGGGCAGGGTGATCGGCGGAGGGGGAGGCCAAGGAGGGGGCTGAGCCGTAGAGCTGTGTGTGCTGGTGAGGCTTGGGGGAGAACCTGACCCTGGCCCCCGGGGATGAGTTCTGTCCCACATTCCCCTTCAGCCCAGCCAGGGAATGTCTAGGTTTCTCTTTGTCCCTGCTCTCCCCGAGGGAGGCAGAGAAGTCTCTGTGCAACCCTGGCCACAGCACAGGCAGGGGCTGAGGCTTGCCCAAGAAAGGCTCTAAGCACAGAGCCCTACTGCTGCCCATAGTGCATGGGCATGGTGCATGGGTACCTGCAGCACTGGGCATGGAGGTGGGACCCTCTGAAAGCAGGACTTGTTCTCCATTTGTCCCTCTGCACCCTGTGGTGATGTCCTGGCCTTGGACATGCAGGGGCTGGAGTTGGGACCTCACTCGGGCAGGACCCTTCTTCCCATGTACCCTGCTGAGCTGGGCAGGAAGCACCCGGATGCGTCCAGATGCCTTCAGCCCCATGACAGCCCCTTATCAGCACCTGTGCACTGAGCCAGCCCAGATGCAGCAGGAATGCGGCTCTGCCACCACCTGATACTGCAGGAATGCCCCAGCGGGTGGGGAAGGGCCATGCTGGAACCCGTTCTTCCTCAGCCAACCCCATCCCCAGCACTGCAGGGACGCAGCGAGCCCCGTGCCCCATGGGAAGGTCCCACCTCCCAGCCCAGGCTTAATGCAGCATTGCTCTGGGTGGGATGCCTTGCACCACAGCCTTATCCCGCTCTCTGTCCTTAGGCCGAAGCTCCTGACTCTCCTCCTGCCCCAATCCCAGGGTGATGGAGAGCCATGGGGCAGCTCCCCGGTTCCTGGCCTACCCACGTGCCTTCACGGCACAAAGCGGCTCCGACGCCATGCTGAGGTGCCAGATTGCAGGTGACCCCCGGCCCAGCGTGCTCTGGGAGAAGGACACAGCCCCGATCCAGCCTTCAGGCCGCTTCTGCATGGAGGCCAAGGGGGATGTGTACAGCCTACGGGTGTCCTGCGTCACCCCACAGGATGGCGGCCTCTATGTTTGCAAGGCCAAGAACTGCATTGGTGAGACTTATGCTGCTGCCACGTTGCGAGTGGAGGCTGGTGAGCATCAGCAGGAAGAGGAGGAGGAAGGCCATGCTGGCAGCCGAGCTCCCACCTTCCTGGTGGGGCCCTCATCGGTGCGGGTGCGCCGTGGGGAGGACGTGACCTTCTCATGCCGAGTCTTGGGGCAACCCTGCCCGCTGCTGGAGTGGGAGAAGGACGGCTGCAAGCTGTGTGACCTCTTCGAGAGCAGCCACTTTGCAGTGGGCCGGCAGCCTGAGGACTGGCACTACCTCAAGCTGTTTGGAGTCCGACCCCCGGACGCGGGGGTCTACGTGTGCCGGGCACGCAGCGGCTCCAAGGAGGCCCTGGCTGCAGCTGTGCTCCTGGTGGAGCCCTGGTACTCCCCTTCTGACAGCACCCAACCATGGCAACAGCGACACGGGAGCACTGACACCTGGGCACCAGCACCCAATGGCACACCAAGAGCCAAGGCATTCGCTGTCAGCGCGGGGAAGCATGCCAAGTTCCGCTGCTATGTCACCGGCAAGCCCAAGCCGGAGATCATCTGGCAAAAGGACGGCAAAGTCGTGGCCCCCGGCCGCCGGCACCTGGTCTACGAGGACCGCGAGGGCTACTTCATCCTGAAGGTGCTGTACTGCCGACCCCGTGACCAGGGGCTGTATGTTTGCACTGCCTCCAACACGGCTGGGCAGACATTGAGTGCCGTGCAGCTGCAGGTGAAGGGTAGGTGTGCACCCTGGGGCCGTGCTGGATACCCTGCATGGGGGCTGTACCCCCTGAGGCCCCATACCGAATGCCTCCCGCCCAGCTGCCACATCCCAAAATAGCTGTGGGAACAGGGGGCTGCCATCTCCCTTCCTCACGGCTGTGCTGCCGACATGGGAGGAATGCGGGGGTACCGCATGCATTGGTGTTCAGGGGGCTGGGAGGGTGCTGAGCAGGAGGATGCATTCTCAGCACCCATTTCTCCCGGCAACAGAGCACCGGCTGCGGTTCCAGGTGCCATTGGAGGACGTGGAGGTGGCAGAGCGGGAGGATGCAGTCCTGGAGTGCCAGGTGCCACTGGGGAGCATCCCCACCTCCTGGTTCCTGGAGGACCGGGAGCTGCAGCCCAGCCACAAGTACGTGATGGAGGAGTGCGGCGTGGTGCGGCGTCTGACCATCCGCGATGCCCGCACCGACGACGACGGCATCTACCTCTGCCAGATGAAAGACCGGGGCCGCAGCGTTGCTGAGGTCTCCGTCCGAGGTGGGAGCGGGCCCAGCTCTGCCTTCCAATAACGCAGCCCCAGCATCCCCCTGCCCTCACATGTCTCCTCTCCTAGGGCTGATCGTGAAGAGGCTGCCACGGAAGCTGGATGTGATGGAAGGAGAGAATGCGGCTTTCTGTGTGGAGACGCGGGAGGCCATGGAGGGGATCTGCTGGAGCCGCAATGGGCTGCAGCTGCACGAGTCACCACGCGCTGTGCTGAAGAGCTTCGGCAGGACACACCTCCTGGTGCTGGTGCACGTCACCCGTGAGGATGCGGGCATCATCTGCTTCTCTGTCGGGGAGTCACTGACATCCTCCCAGCTCCGTGTCAAGTGTAAGCCTGGGCTGGGTTTCATGGGGCCTCCCCGCACCCTCCATTCTCCCCATTCACCAAGGTCTGAAATGACAGAGGGATGGGATGGCACCTTCCAATCTCCACTGCGCCGTGTGTTCCAGGTGTGAAGCATGACCCTCCCAGTGCACCTATGGCAGCCCAGATGAGCACGGAGCAGAGCAACGCAGCCCTCCTGACGTGGTGCCCTGCACCTGATGTGCTCCATCGCCCTCCCAGCACCTACATTCTGGAGCGGCGTGAGGCGGCAGGCAGCAGCTGGGTGCAGTGCCTGAGCACTGAGCTGCCCGGCCGTGTGCAGGTGCTGGGTGACAGCGTGCCCCGCGAGGCTGACTACTGCTTCCGAGTCTGTGCTGTCAACAAGCACGGCCGCAGTGACCCTGTGGAATTCCCTGGCTGCGTGCATCTCGGTGAGGGGACACGGGATCTTCAAGCGGGTGGGAGCGTGGGAGCTGCGTGGTGTCAGGTGCTCACACACTGTGGGGCTGAGCTCATGCTGTGCTGCAGTGCCAGCTGTGCGCCTGGAGAGGGGCCTGCAGGATGCACGGGTGCGGGATGGTGAGGATGCACGCTTCTCTGTGGAGCTGTCGGCCTCGGTGCAGGGTGAGTGGTTCCTGAATTGCACAAGGCTGCAAAGCGAGGAGAGCGGGCACTTCAGTGTGCAGCACTGTGGGACAGAACACTCGCTGATCATCCGTTCAGCAAGGCTGAGAGAGAGTGGTGCACATGTCACCTTTGTGGCCAGCGGTGTGCGGGACTCGGCCAGGCTGCATGTGCAAGGTGAGCATCCCAGAAGTCAAAGAACAGCAGGTGGGAAACACATCCCACATTTCTTACCCCTCTACGTGGGTTCCCAGCCCCACAGGCCCACATCGCCCCAGTGCCTGAGGCACGGCGGCTCCGGGAGCTGCTGGCAGGGCAGCCGCTGCTGCTGGAGTGTGAGGTGAGCCCGGCGGGTGCCCCTGTGCACTGGCTGAAGGATGGCGAGGCTGTGGTGCCCAGCGAGACTCTGGGCATCCAGTCAGAGGGATGCTGGCGGAGGCTGCACATCCCCACGGCTGTGCCATCGGACTCGGGGACGTACACATGCGATGCTGGGGACGACACCGTGAGCTTTGTGGTGACCGTGAGCGGTGAGCTGCTGGGGTTGCCCATCCTTGCATGAGGCTCACCCACTCCACGTCACCACACTGAGCCTTTTATCCTGTGCAGAGGCACCAGTAAGGATTGTCGGCTCCAACGAGGAGACCCCGCACACCTATGTGGCCGGGCAGCGTGTGGAGCTGTGGTGCCAGCTGTCCCGTGCCGAGGCCCCAGTGCACTGGTACAAGGATGGGGAGGAGGTGGAGGAGGGTGAGAGCCTGGTGCTGGAGCGCGAGGGGCCGCGGTGCTGCCTGGTGCTGCCCTGCGCCCACCCGCAGGACACAGGGGAATTTGTCTGCGATGTGGGTGGTGACTCTGTCTTCTACACCATTACGGTGGCAGGTGAGTGCATGCTGAGGGGGGTGCATAGCACCAGGCACTTTGAATCCCTGCAAAAATGGTATTTGCTGCCTGGTAAACATGACCCCAGTGCCTAAAAATAGAGGTGGGGCACCCAGCACCTGGCACAGGGCAACTCACAACCGGACGCCACTCTGATGGACAGTGGTAATTGCTGCCCTGAAAGTTAGCAGTTGCCTGGCTACCAGTGACCAGCTCTTGGCAGCGGCACCACAAAGCAGCTGCCCTGGCTGTTGGTGGCTCAGGTGGGAAAAGATAATGAGACCTGAAAAAGAGTGAAAGACTTCCTGCTGCTGGCCCCAAATCCACAGCCCCACAAACAAGAAGGCCATGGGGGCTGAGCTTAGTGAAAGGCAGCGGGGCTGCAGGCATACAGCCTCCACCAAACAACTGATGGTGCCCAGCACAGAAGTTAAGGGCAGGGATGGACATGCTGAAACTCCCAGCCCATCTCACTCTAGCTGACCATACCGCAGGCTCACTGCCCACTTCCTGATGGATTAAAGCCTCTTGCTGCTCTGAGGGGCTTCCAGGGCATGGGGAAATTGTAGACCCCAACAGGAGGTAGTGGGTTTCAGGTTCAGCGTCCAGAGCGATGTGATTGCTTCTAGCAGCCCCCACGGGCACAGCGTTTGATCAGGGAGCGGGGTGGATGCAGGCTCGGCGTGGGGCAGGTCAGGCCCTGCAGGCTGGCTGTATGCCACAATGCACTGCTATGTGCTGGCACCGAGCACTGGAGGTGACCAAAACATCTCAGCATGGTCACAGCGTGGATACCCGGCACAGGGCAGGGACAAGGGCAGGTCAGTGCATCAGGCTGAGCACCCATGGCACAGTGCTGGAAGCAGAGATGGGGACACTATGGTGTCCCTTGCCAGGCAGCACCGCATGAGCCAGCAGGGCAGCCCCAGCACCTGTGCCATGCAGAATGTGGGAAAGGTGGTGGCTTGCAGCCTGAAAAGAAGGAGCAAGTGAAGGCATTGTGCAATGCAAGGCTTTGCATGCTCATGGTCAGTACTCCTCCATGCAACACGCTGAGCCCCACATCCCTGCCCAGAGCCACCGGTGAGGATCGTCAGCTCCAATGAAGCAGCCCCACACACCTACGTAGCCGGGCAGCGTGTGGAGCTGTGGTGCCAGCTGTCCTGTGCCGAGGCCTCAGTGCGCTGGTACAAGGATGGGGAGGAGGTGGAGGAAGGCGAGAGCCTGGTGCTGGAGCGCGAGGGGCCACGGTGCTGCCTGGTGCTGCCCTGCGCCCGCCCGCAGGATGCAGGGGAGTTTGTCTGCGACGTGGGTGGTGACTCTGTCTTCTACACCATCGTGGTGGCTGGTGGGTGCCCATTTCTTCCCCTTTTCCCTTTGCCCTGACTGCATGCCTGCATCATCACAGGATGCAGCTTCTCAGCTGGGTGGTCCGCTCCATGCTTCCTGGGACAGAGCCATGCCTCTGCAGCCTCCCTGTGTGTGGGTCTGGCAGTCAGTTGTATCCTGTTCCCTTGGTTCTCCTAGCTCCACAGGCCCACATCACCCCAGTACCTGAAGCTCAGCAGCTCCGGGAGCTGCTGGCAGGGCAGCCGCTGCTGCTGGAGTGTGAGGTGAGCCCGGCGGGTGCCCCTGTGCACTGGCTGAAGGATGGCAAGGCTGTGGTGCCCAGCGAGACCCTGAGCATCCAGTCAGAGGGATGCTGGCGGAGGCTGCACATCCCCACGGCTGTGCCATCGGACTCGGGGACGTACACATGCGATGCTGGGGACGACACCGTGAGCTTTGTGGTGACCGTGAGCGGTGAGCTGCTGGGGTTGCCCATCCTTGCATGAGGCTCACCCACTCCACGTCACCACACTGAGCCTTTTGTCCTGTGCAGAGGCACCAGTAAGGATTGTCAGCTCCAACGAAGAGACCCCGCACACCTATGTGGCCGGGCAGCGTGTGGAGCTGTGGTGCCAGCTGTCCCGTGCCGAGGCCCCAGTGCACTGGTACAAGGATGGGGAGGAGGTGGAGGAGGGTGAGAGCCTGGTGCTGGAGCGCGAGGGGCCGCGGTGCTGCCTGGTGCTGCCCTGCGCCCGCCTGCAGGATGCAGGGGAGTTTGTCTGTGACACTGGAGACACTGCTGCCTCCTATCACGTCATGGTGGCAGGTGGGTGACACAGCTGGGACAGCATTTGGGAAGTGTGCTGTTGCTGATCTATGGGCTCCTGGAAGGGGCTCTTGGCTGTGGCACTTGTGCACAATAAGCACATGTGCACCTCTGCTGACATGGGGCATTTTCCCTCTGCTCCTGCCCTCCAGCTGTTGCGTCACTGCGCTGGGGCAGTGCCCCGGCACCTGCACAGCCCTGTGGTTAGTGTTGCAGTGGGGGTAAGCAGGGATATGTGCATCCTTACCTCCTTCCTTTGTGCACTGGCAGAGCCACGAGTGAGGATTTTGCACCCTGTGCAGCGCTCGCTGGAGCTGCCAGTGCTGGCGCCGGGGCACGTGGAGCTGCGCTGTGAGCTGTCTGTGCCTGATGCTGCCGTGCGCTGGTTCAAGGATGGGTTGGAGGTGGATGAGACCAACAACCTGCGACTGCTGGCTGATGGTGCCTGGCGCTGCCTGCTCATCCCCAGGAGCAGTGCTGAGGACACAGGGGAGTACATCTGTGAGAGCAAGGATGAAGCTGTCTCATTCGATGTCAAGGTGACAGGTTAGTGAGGAAGCACCGGTGCACCCCCTCTCCCCCCACTCATCTCCTGTGCCGTGTTGCACCAGTGCCATGCTGTTCTTGTAGAGCCCCCAGTGAAGATCCTGCAGCCACAGAGACCTCCACCTCTTGTAAAGGTGTCCCCAGGGGAGACGGTGATGCTGTCCTGTGAGTTGTCCCGTGCTGATGCACCCGTGTGCTGGGCCAGGGAGGGTGTCCGGCTGGAGGCGGGGGGCAGCTGGGTGCTGGAGGAGGATGGTGCCCACCGTCGCTTGCTCATCCCTGCTGCTCAAGCTGAGCATGCTGGAAAATACTTCTGCGATGCGGCTGATGATGCAGTGACATTCACTGTCCAGGTGTCAGGTGAGCGAGAACCTGGGGCACGGGGTGCATAGATAGGGCAGGGTGGCAGCAGCCCCCTCCCCTTAGGATCCCACTCTGGGTCTGCTCTCACGTGGGGGCTCCTGGCCAATGCTAACGGTGGCTCTGTTGGCGAGCGGTGCCACAGACCCTCCAATCAGGATCCTGGAGAAAGATGCACTGCCAACCTGCCGACGCTGCCGGGCCATGGAGGATCTGGTGCTGGAGGTGCAGCTGTCACACGCCCATGGGGAGGTGAAGTGGTACAAGGATGGGGAGAAGCTGCAGGACACGGAGCATGTGCAGCTGGAGGAGGATGGGCAGCGCCGGGCACTTGTCATCCTGGGTGCCACAGATGGGGATGCGGGGGAGTACCTCTGTGACACCCAAGATGACAGTGTCATCTTCTGCGTCACCGTGGAAGGTAACAGGGAGCATATAGAGTGGAGATGGGCTGAATGGGCAGGCAAGCACCCAGTGTCACGGTGTGTCTCTCCAGCCCCAGAGCCACCAGTGAGCATCGTGGGGAACCTGGGCACCACAGAGCATCACTGCCTGGTGGCTGGGCAGGACCTGGTGCTGGCCTGTGAGCTGTCCCAGCCCGATGCTGCCGTGCGCTGGCTGCGGGATGGCCAGGAGCTGCAGGCAGGGGAGCGGGTGTGCATTGTGGCCCGTGGGGCACTGCGGGAGCTCACTGTGCGTGGAGCACAGCCCGGGGACTCAGGGTGCTACGTCTGTGATGCTGCCAGCGACCGCATGGTGACGAGTGTGGAGGTGACAGGTGAGCGAGGGTGGCAGGACCATGGTTGGCAGCACCAGGTGAGGGCGAGAGCCCTGTCTCCAAAAAGCTGTCAGCCTGGAAGGGGCAGGTCAGGGCCATCAGACCCATGCCTCCCAACTCCCCCAGGCGGAGACTGGTTAAATTTATCCTTGGCAGGCTCCCAGGCGCCTCTCCTCCTGCTTTGGCTGCCAAGGGCTGAGCTCAGCAAGGCCTTTATCAGCGCAGCAGGCTGTGCGGGTATCCCAGCTCCCAAAAAGGTCTGGGGCTGGTGAGGGGCAAAAATCCATGACCTTAATTCAGCAGCTGTGAAGGATGGAGGAGTGGGCTCTGCCAGCATCCCTGCTGGGATCCCTTCCTCAGAGGGACCTTAGCTGCCAGCCTCAGTCAGCCAGTCCCACAGACACCCAGCCAGCTAGTGCCACCATGATCACCACAGCAACTCAAGCCCCTAAGTCACACCAATGGGCACTGCAGCCATCCCTGCCATCAGCAGTGCCACCCCTGCCCATGTCTCCCAGCCCAGGCTGTGCGAATTGTGAACAAGGAGGAAGCACAGAACCCACTGGAGGTGCAGGAGGGAGACAGTGTGACGCTGGTGGCCCAGCTGTCCCCAGAGACAGCGGTAACACAGTGGCAGAAGGATGGGCAGATGCTGCTCTCAGGTGGGCGGCTGCTTGTGTGCAGTGAGGGTCCTGCACGCAGCCTTACCATCAAGCAGGTGGAACTGGGGGATGCTGGCACCTTTCTTTGCGATGCTGGGGACGACGAGGTGTACTTCACACTGCATGTGAAAGGTGAGCCTATGGAGATGCCCCCTGCAGAGCAGGACCTATGTCCCCAACCCTGGGCTGAGCTCTGCTCCTGGTGCAGAGGCACCGGTGCTGTTTGTGAACAAGCAGGAGGAGCGGGAGAAGCTGCTGGTGCTGGAGGGTGGTAGTGCCGTGCTCTCAGCTGTCGTGTCCAAGGAGCGAGCTGACATCACCTGGCTGTGCCCCCAGCAGCTCATGGTACCCAGTGAGCGCTGCCAGTTGCGGTGTGATGGCCGTGTGCACAGCCTGGTCCTCAGCAATGTGGCCAAGGAGGATGCTGGAGTCTACACCTGCCTGTCTCCTGATGACCAGATGCAGTTCGACATCAGCGTGCGGGGTGAGCGCTGGTGGCAGGGAGATGCACAGCACTGTGCTGGGGGTATGTGCACACTGATGGCTGTCTGTGCAGAGCTGCAGGTGAAGTTCCTGCGTGGGCTCTCGGATGTGCGGGCACAGCAGGGTGAGACAGTGGTGTTGTGGTGCGAGTTGTGCAAGGCCCGTGGTGATGTGGTGTGGCTGAAGGATGGGCGGGTGCTGGAGCCTGATGCACGCCGCGAGGTCCGGGTGCAGGGCCGGGAGCGCTCGCTGGTGCTGAGCTGTGTGAGGCCTGAGGACGCTGGGGAGTACTGCTGTGAGTCCAACAATGACCGCACGCTGGCCACGCTGACGGTGCAGGGTAAGCATTACCCCGTGGGCTGGGTACCCCAAAACCCTGTGCTGTGGGCATGTGCCCTGATGGCCACACTCAGTGCGCAGAGTGGTGGAGATCATTGTGGAGCTGCAGAGCCTGATGGTGCTGGAGGGGGATGATGCCACTTTCAAGTGCATGGTGTCCCCCGAGGATGTGGCGGTGACATGGCAGCTGGATGGGCAGCCAGTTGTGCCCAGTGAGCGGCTGCAGGTGGCCAGGAGTGGGCTGTGCCATAGCCTCACCATGCGGGGCTGCCAGCCAGGCGACGCAGCCACTGTGACAGCCAATGCCGAGGGGCTGCTGAGCACAGCCCGGCTCAGTGTGCAAGGTGAGCAGGATAGGAACAGGGCAATGGGGCATCTGGAGGGCTGTCCACTGATCCCCTCATCCATGCAGAGGCACAGGTGCTGTTTGTGCAGAAGCTGCGGGACTTGGTGGCCGAGGAGCAGCAGGATGTGTGCCTGGAGGTGGAGGTGAGCCATGAAGCAGCTGAGGTGCAGTGGCTGAAGCAAGGTGTGCTCCTGCAGCCCAGTGACAAGTACCTGATGTGTGAGTCGGGGTGCCGGCGCACCCTCACCATCTGCTGTGTCAGCCCCTCTGACCGTGGCACCTACCGCTGCGAGAGCCTGCACGACCGCACACAGGCCAAGCTCAGCGTGGAACGTGAGTACCCTGCAGGATCATCCTGCTGACAGGATGCTACGGGGCGCCCAGGAACAAGGACTGTATTTGGGGATTGCTCCAGCAAAGACTGGGGATTAGGGGCTCTGTGCTAGGGCACCACTCGTCAGCACTGTCCCCATCCCTTGCAGCCCAGAAAGTGTCAATCCGGAGGCCACTGGCTGACGTGGAGACCTTCGAGAAGCAGACAGCCACCTTCCTGCTGGAGCTGTCTCACGCCGGTGTGCCTGGGGTCTGGACACGTGGTGGTGTGCGGGTGAAGCCCAGTGCCACGTGTCGGGTCAGTGCCACGGGCTGTACACACAGCCTGACACTGGAGGGGCTGGCACTGGAGGACTCAGGCACCATCACCTTCACTGCTGACACTCTGCGCTGCAGCGCCCGCCTGCTCGTGCGGGGTATGGCACTGGGGTAATGGGGTATGGCACTAGGGGTGTGATGCCAAGGCTGAACAGGGCACACAACCTTCCCATTGAGGAGATGGGTGCTTAGCAGTGGGGAGCTCGCCTATAGAAGTGCCCAGGGAAGCGTCACCCCTACCCAGTACTGATACCCCAGGCACTGCCCCTGTGCCCTGGTACCAATGCCTTTCCCTCACTGACCCTTCCCACCACACTCTCTCCCCTCAGAGCCTCCCATCAGCATGGTGAAGCTCCTGCAGGACCTGGAGGTTCCAGAGGCAGGGACTGCCACCTTCGAATGTGAGCTGTCCCGTTCCAGCACTGAGGTGAAGTGGCTCAAGGTGAGAGCTCATGTCCTCCCCATCCAGGTGCCACCTTCCCTTATCCCCCAGGTGCCACCTTCTCTGCAAGGCTGTGCGCAGGGTGGGGGGAACCAACCAAGCCAACCTTGACCACACTGCCTACACAGGATGGAATGGAGCTGCGGCCAGGCCCCCACTGCCGCATATACTCTGCGGGTCGGCGCCGCCTCCTGCAGCTCAACCGGTGTGCACTGCCTGATGCCGGCATCTACACCTGTGAGGCAGGTGACTGCCAGGCCTCCGCCACGCTGCGTGTCCATGGTATGGTTGCTGGCTGCCCAGCTTCATGCCACAGAAGGGACTGGCACCCAGCTGGCCCCAGCACTGTGTCCCTGTCCTGCAGAGCACCAGGTCCACATAATGCAGGAGCTGCAAGATGCTTGTGTGCAGGAAGGTGACAATGCCGTGTTCATGTGTGAGGTGTCCCATGGTGATGTTCTGGGTGAGTGGTTCCGTGATGGGGAGAAGATCAAGGTGTCCAGCACGGTGAAGATACGGCAAGAAGGTACTGTGCCTCCCACACTGGGCAGCATGCCCATACCCCATTTTGGGGCTGGGAATGTGGGAATTCAGTGTGCCCAACCATCTCCACCCCCCTCTCCAGGCACACGGCACTTCCTGCTGCTCTGCACCGTGCGCCCTGAAGATGCGGGTGCTATCCGTTTTGCGGCCAGGATGGCTAGTTCAGAGGCCAGCCTGAAGGTGGAAGGTAGCAGGCGTGCATGGTGGCATCATGGGGCCATGGGGGGCAGATGCTGATTTCCCCTCCCTGTGCCCCAGTGCTGCCCATCCGCATTGTGAAGCCGCTGCGGGACAAGACGGTGCTGGCGCGGCACAAGGCGACGCTGGAGTGCATGGTGTCACACGCCCGGGGCCGCGTGCGCTGGCTGCGTGGAGACACCGAGATCTTTGCCAGTGATAAGTATGAGATCTGCAATCTGGACTGCTATCGCACACTCATCATCCACTGTGTGGGACGTGAGGACGAGGACTCGTACACCTGCGATGCCTTCGATGACCGCTCCACTGCACGGCTCCTGGTGGAAGGTGAGCACATAGAGGGATGCAGTGGAACTGGCACCCATGTCCATCTGTCCCACCCACTCCTTCTTTGGGGATCTGATCCCTGGATGGGGGTCTGTGCTCCCCCTGCTCCCCAACACACTTTTGTTCCTGCAGGGAGTTAGAAGCTGGGGTGCACACGGAGTGCACGGACCTCAGGTCCCCCAGCCCCCCGGTGCAGCCCTCACCTCGGCACAGCATTCTGAAAGGCTCTTTACTGTGTGGCCGTGGCCTCAGCAGCGTTTGGCACATTTACAAAAGAGGCTGAAAAGGGGGACAGCGGCGGCGCGGCGCTGCAGAGACGGCGTGGCAGAAACATGCAGTTCCTGGGGTGGCAGCCAGGGACGGGACAGCACCCAGGGGCACCCCACTCTGGTCCCCCCACATCCCGCCTGCGGGGAGGTCCTGGCTCACTCCGTAATAAATTAATACAAATCACAGCAAGAGAAGTATATACAAGGTGGGAGCCTCTGTCTGCAGCGATGCTCTGAGCAGGGGCTCCTGCCCTGCCCCGCAGAGGTGCTGCCCCCAGGGCCCCCCAGCCGCTATAAAATCCAGTCGCCAGCAAAACAGCGATGGCCTCTGATGCCGGGGGGACCCTGGAGCAGCCCAGCCTCTGCCTGAAGGCTGCGTCCTTGCTCCCGTCAAAACATTCAGGGGAGTGCGCACAGTGCCCAGGTGGGGCAGAGCCCCAGTGCTGTTACCCCACAGCAGCAGCCCCATGCCCTGGCAGCCTCTGCCCAAGTCTGCCCCACTTCAGCCCAGGAAAATAGGGACGCAGGCAAGCTGCTCCAGAGGCAAGGAAGGTGTGTAGGGCAGGAACCTCTAACGGCAGAGTTTTGGGAGTGCTGCCTGGGGTGGGATGGGGCACACATGCTCAGGGTAGTCACGGTGGGAGCAGGGGTTTGGGGAGCTGCTCTCTGAAGAAGGGACATGGGGACAGGCACTTGGGGAGTCGCTGTGGGGTGTGATGGGGAGGGAGCAGGCACAGGGAGCTGCTCTGGGAGGGCTTGAACATGGAAAGGAGGGTGTCAGGGTACAGAAGGAGTGTGCCCAGGTCATGGGGAAACGTGCAGCAGAGCTGCTCACACCACATTCTGTGAGTCCACGGGAGCTTGAAGCCCCAGTCCGTGGGCTGAGTTTCTGCCTGGGGGTGTCCCCAGCATGGCTGAGTCCTGCGGGCATCCTGGGCTCACCAAGATGAGTCCCGTGCTGCCCCAGGAAGGTTCTCCATCCATAGCCTCCACAGTCCTGAGGCTGAAGAAACAGCCCCATGTGTCCAAAGAGGTCTGTGGGAGCAGGCTGGGGTGCTGGTGTCACTCGAGGTCACTGGGTTGGCTTATACCCGCATGGCAGGGCCGGAGCCTGTGGTGAGGGGCACAGTGGAGCTGCAGTCATAGTCCAGGTCCACCACGGCATGGGAGCTGGCAATGAGGCTGTTGAGGGATGGCCCCGTCTGCCGCTCTCGGAAACTCTGGATATAGCTCTGCATGAGAAAGGGGCAAAGGGTGAGCAGGCTCTGCTCCCAGCCCGCTCAGTCCCATCCCCATCCCCATCCCCATCCCCATCCCCATCCCCATCCCCATCCCCATCCCCATCCCCATCCCCATCCCCATCCCCATCCCCATCCCCATCCCATCCCATCCCCTCCCCTCCCCTCCCATCCCATCCCATCCCATCCCTGCAGAAGGAAGAGCCAGCCAAGGCCTGGGGAGATCTCTACCCTGGGCGTGGGACTCACTGGGGAGAGCACGTCCCCATCGAAGCGGCGCACAGGGTTGGGCTTGCGGCGGTAAGCAGGCTCAGGCGGGTGGGCCTTGTGCTGGTGGGGCGGTGGGTGGTGGGGCCTCCGCTTCTTCTTCTTCTCTTTGCGGTCCTCCCGCTGCTTGATGCGCATCAGCTGCACACGGCGCTGCTGCCGGCTGATGATCACTGTGGGGTGGGGGGGTGGTCAGCACCTCAAAACATTGTCGCACCCGAACCGCCCGCTGGTGGCACCCCAATATCGTGTCCAACCTCACCCTCTCCCTTTTTCCCCCAACCTCTGCTCACCTTCAGTGTGAGAGTAGCCCTCGGCCGTGACCTTCCACTGGACCAGGACACCCAGCACAGTGAGCAGAGGCCAGATGCCCAGGATGACCCAGCTGTACCAGCACACAGGGCGAGCGGGGGCCACCTTGATGCGCTCGTAGATGTACTGCACCAGCAGGAAGAGCTCAATGAAGTAATCGACGGTGACGGTCATAATGGCGCTGCCGAAGACGGCGGTGGAGAGGGTGGTGAAGAAACGCTGCCACTGCAGGGTGAGCACGGCAAAGAGCATCCCCACACCCAGCAGCAGCGCAATGGGGATCCACACCGTAGGTGGGTGGTAGAACTGCTCCATCACCACCAGCGTGGCCACCGCCAGCAACAGCCCCAGCAGCAGCCCTACCATGAAGAGGCCGACGCTGCGCACCAGCATGGTGACCAGCCCACACAGCACTCCAATGCCCAGCCCGATGCCCACTGATGCCTCCACGCTCAGCTGCGTGTCCAGCACCCGCTCCTTGTAGCACAGCATGAAGATGATGATGGAGCCAAACATCAGTCCCGTCAGGAACATGACAGCCTTGAAGCAGCGGTAACCTGCAGAGAGACCACCACTGTCAGCGGCAGACATGGCCATCAGGCGTCCCTATTTCCCCCTCCCTGCTCACTCTCCAGCTACTATGCCCCAGCCTGGCTCACCAAAGAAGCAGTAGATAATCCCAAAGAGGCAGCACATGGCACACACCACAGAGGGCACCACCTGGTAGCGGCGCTCAATCTCCTGCTGGCAGCTGTGCACCCACTCCTGGCCTGTGTCGTGCGGCAGCAGCTTGAAGCGCAGCGTCTGCACAGTTGCAGTCATGGCTCTGGGGAGTCCTGGGAGACGCATCAAAAGCTTCGCTCCTGTCCCATCGCTTGTGGGCAAATCTGTGCCCTGGCACCGGATCCGGCTGCAGAGAGAGGGGAGAAGAGAGGGAATGCAGGTGGTGCCCACCTGGCTGGTGCCCACTCCATCCTCCATCCCCCTGCAAAGCAGGCTGCAGACCCACATCCCATCCCTGGGATGCTCCTGGCCCAGACGCCAGCCAGGCTCCATGCCAAGCTCAGACAATCGCCCCAAATCCCAGTACCCATCCGTGGGAAAATGGCTCCATCACGGCTGGGCTGGAGACAAAAGGTGCAGGGGGACAGCATCCATCTCCTGCTGCTGACCCTCCTGCTGCCTTTCCCTTCTGGATGGGAGAGCCTGCCACTACCTGGCATTTTCTGCCTGGGAAGTAATTATGCTCAGTAATTAAGTCACCCCTCAATCTTCTATTTTTATAGGCTAAACAGATTGAGCTCTTAACGCTTGTACTCTAAGGCATTTTCACCAATCCTCTAATCATATTTCTGGCTATTTTTCATCCCTGTTCCAGCGTGCAGTGTCCTTATGGAAAGCAGGTCCGTGTGCCTGACCCGGCCCCACACCAACCCACAAGGCTGACGGGAGCTGCTGCCCCTACCCTGTGCTCTGCTCACACTGACCCAGGGGTCAGGACGGGGCTGGGGGCTGCCCTGCTCCTGCGGTGCCTGCACAGACGGAGGGATAATAATCCCTTGCAAAGACGGATCCAGCTCCGGCTTAAGCCCAATTAAGCCCTCTGTCTGCTCGCTCCCACCTGCGGACTGGTCCCACACCTCTTTGTTCCTGGGACACGCTTCTAGGCTCAGTTTGTTTGGGACCTGTATAATGTCACCGATTATCCTTCTGAGTGCCACGTTACAGCAGCCTCAAAGCAACCACCCCCCGAGCGTTACCGGTCTGTAATTATGCCACCGCAGCATGCCCCATCCCGGGGCATGCAAATGCACCCCGGGGACGGCCTCAGCGCTCCCCACCGCCCCGCCGGCTGCAAACCGCCCGCCGCCGGCTGCGGGGCGGGCTGAGCGCAGCCCCTAATCTCGGGGGGCGCGTGCCTGCCTAAACCCCTACGCCCTCGCGAGGAGGCTAAACGGGATTGGACTTTACCCGCCGGGAGGCGATGCCGCGCGGGGTGCGGGCGGGCACGGCGCGGGGAAGGCACGGAGCGGCGCTGTCCCCAGCCCTTCCCCGGACCGGGGAAGGGCTGCGGGGCGCGGGCAGCGCTGCGGGCGGCCGCGGGCGCCCATTGGCGCGGCCCTGTTGCTAGGGGAGCGCCGCGCCGCTCATTGGCGCTCCGCCATCCGCCGCCACCGCGCCGCCGGGCCCGGTCGCGGGACTCCGGCACCGCTCCTACAGCCGAACCCCGCCGCCGTATTCCCGCAATCGGGCGGCCCCGCGGCCCCGCCGCCGCGTTCCGCCCCGGATTACCCCACGCTCCGCACAAAGCCGCTCACGCGCCGATCCTATTAGCGGTAGCAGGGGTCACCCTGCCCGGCGCCGCCCGCGCCCCGCACCCACCGGCCCGGCTCCGCCGGCTCCCTCCCCCCCACCTCCCGCCCCGTCCCGCTCCCCGGCCCCCGGCGGGGCGGGCTCGGCGCGGCGTTGCTACGCGACGGCCGCAAGGGCTGCCGGGCCGCTCCGCCTCGCTCTTTGTTCGAGGCGGGGGCGGCGGGGCTCCCCCGGCCCGCAGCGAGAGCGGGGCCCTCGCTCGCCCGAACCCCGTCCGCGCCCGCAGCCCCGCCCGCCCGCCGCCGGCGGTACTCCCAGGCCCCGCCCGCCGCCGGAGCTCCGTGCGTTCCGCACTGCTTCGCCCCGGTCCCCCCCGCGCGGCACCCGCCCCACACCTGCGCTCCCGGCCACGCAGCGGCGGCGGCCCCGCGGCGCCCGGCGCTCCCGGCCCCGGCCCCGGCCCCCGCGCATGGTGGCGGCGCGGTGCTGAGCGGACAGCTCCGCTTGACGTCACCGCGCCGCCGGGGCGGGGCCTCGCCGGAAGGGGGCGGGGCCTCTGGGAGGGGGCGGGGCTTCAGCGACGGGGCTGGGGTGGCGTGGGGCAGTGCGCTGGGGCGCGCTGAGGACGTGCAGTGGGGCTGAATTTTGGGGCATTAGGGCTTGCATTGCAGACTGTATAGGGAGCCAGAGTGTGCCAGAGCGTGCATTCAGACTTCAGGCTGTGCATTGGGGTTGTGAATTGCAGCATGTGTTGGGCTGTGCACCAAGGTGTTGGACTGTGTGCTACAGAGAGCCCTGGGGCATGCATCAGGCTCCGTTCTGTGGTGTTCTGTGCCTTGCTTTGAATCATGCACGTGGGGAAATTAGCAAAAAGGAAAGGTGCTTGTGTCTGTGGAACCTACAGCTGCTGCTCACCCAGGCAGGAGGTTGGGTAAATGGAACGACCAGCTGCTCTGCAGAGGCAGAATTCCCCTGGCTTCCATCTCCCAGCTGCAGCTCTCAGAGCCCCCAGGCACGGCCCCTCCTGGCAGGCAGCAGGCTCTTGGCAGAGGCACCGTTCCTCTGGCAGCCCCCAACAGCCCCACGCCAGCCTGAGACAAAGCCCAGAGCTGCAGCTGCCAGGGCTGCCCAGGCAGCAGTGCCGTGACTGGGGGACTGCTTTGCCTCAGAGCTTGTGGGGACCATGCTCAGGGCCCTGGGCTTGGCTGCTGCCTCAATGGGCTGCAAGGGGGGGGGAGGCTGCTGCAGGGCTTTGCTGTCTTGGTTCGGCTTTCAGAGCTCTGTGTCGTGGCTCTGAAGTATTGGTGCTGTTTCCGGTCCCTTCCTGTGTTTGAATTCAAGCCCAGGCCAATGAGAGCACTTTCAGAGCCAAGTGTCTCTTTCTATCACAAGCGTAGAATTATTTGGGTTCGTGTTAGGTGATCAACATTAAATATTTGCATTTGGGAAGGAAATCAAACGTATCTATTTCTGTCATGTTTTTGTGCATACAGAAAACAAAGACAACTTTGGCTGTTTATGATCCCATTTGCTTTCTGGCCATTTTCCATGGAAAATCTCCGCTCATTTCTTTCTTTTGCATGTTTCCCCTTCTGGCACCTCTATAAAACTGCTCTCCATGTGACCGCCTCTGCCTATTCCACTTCCTCGCCTATTCAGAAGAAAGCCTCTGAATGGGCTGCATTTGGACAACTGTCCCACATTCTGCATGACGCTGCCAGCTGCTCCCTCACACAGCAGGGCCTGAGAAGGACCCTGCAGCCTCAGCTCCTTGCTGTGCCTCAGCGTGCAGAGGGGATGCGACAGGCTCTGCTGGCTGAGCGGCCCTTCCCTTGTTCCTAAGCAGCTCCCCGTTGCTCATGTGGGGCCTCGGGCACTGGGGCTGATGGCTGCAGAGCGCTTGGCCAGGCCTTGAGTGAAGCTCAGCCTCGCGGGGCTCCTAAAGGCTCGAGGCCTTAATTGCTCCTTAATTGGGAACGCTTTTCCGGCCCAGGCGTGCTGGGCGCACAGTCCCGCGGCGCCCCGAGCTGCTGGCTGCCCGCCCGCCTCCCGCAGGGCCTCCCCGCAGCGCGGCGGGGCCGGGCCTGGCGCTAGGCCGCGCGGTCTCCTAGCAACCAGGCCCCGCCCCCACGCCGCCCCTTTCCCTCTCTCTGCCGCTCCGCGCCGTGACGTCACCGACGCGGGGGCCTCCCATTGGCTCCCCTCCGTGACGTAGGGGGCGGAGCCCGGGGGTGACACGTCGGACGGCGGCGCCGCGAGCGGGTAGCGGGAGCCGCCCCCGCCGCTCCCGTCCGTCCCGTCCACTCCCGGAGCCGCGCGGCCATGCGGCTGTCGTTGGTGCTGTCGGTGCTGCGGCCCGCCGGCCCGGTGGCCATCGGCGTGTCCCTGGGCTTTACGCTCAGCCTGCTCAGCGTTACCTGGGTGGAGGAGCCCTGCGGGCCGCCGCCGCGCCCCGCCGCCCGCCCGCCGCCCTCCGACGGCTCTCCGGGAGGCCCCCCGGCTGGAGAGCTGCACAACGGCAACGCGGCGCGCAGGCCCAACGCCGTGCCCGGCGGGCTGGGGGCCGACAGCTGGGAGCCGCGCGTCGTGCCCTACCGGCCGCCTAGCCCCGGCAGGGCCGCCAAGAAGGCCGTCAGGTGCGGGGCGGGGGCGGCGGGTGTGGGGCGAGGCTCGACGGGTGCGAGCGGAGGAGCTGGGTGGGGCGGCCGGCTCCCGCCTGCCTTCCCCGGGCTATGCTGCCCTTTGCCCACTGCTCCGTGGGCTGCTGCAGGGCGTCTTCCTGCTCTTTCTCCTCCTCCTGACCTCCTGTCCCTGTTGCTCCGTCCCAGCCCTGCCTGCCCTGCCGCGCCCCCCCTCCCTCCCGTCACCCTGTGTCCCCAGCCCTCGCCCCACCGATGGCACAGAGCGAGTTCTAAAAGGCCCTCCTTGTCCCTGACCGGAGGTGGGCGGGGGGAGCCGTGGGGCTGAATGGGGCCACTGTGTGAGCGTGGGAGCCACGGGGGGGTCGCTTCCTGCCTGGGGGCCGGCTGGAAGTATTCAACCTGGAAAGCATTGTGTGAGTGGCAGCTGGGGGCGGCTGTGGGATGGGGATTTTTCCCCCTGGTTCCAGCAGCTGGGTTCTGGCTGCACTCACTTGCGGCCCAGCGCTGGCACTGTGGGCTCAGGTTCTGTCCCTTCTGCAGGACTCGCTACATCAGCACGGAGCTGGGGATGCGGCAGCGGCTCTTCGTGGGTGTGCTGACTTCCAAGAGCACGCTGGGCACGTTGGCGGTGGCGGTGAACCGCACGTTGGCTCACCGTCTGGAGCGCCTGGTGTACTTCACGGGCACACGGGGCCGCAAGGTGCCCCACGGCATGATGGTGGTGACCCATGGCGATGAGCGGCCCATCTGGAACATGTACCAGACCATCCGCTACCTGCTGGAGCACTGCGTCAATGACTTCGACTGGTTCTTCCTGGTGCAGGATAACACCTATACTGAGGCGCACCGCATCAACCGCCTGGTGGCCCACCTCAGCATCGATACCCATCTCTACTTGGGCCGCGCCGAGGAGTTCATTGGTGGAGACACCGAGGGACGCTACTGCTCTGGAGGCTTTGGGTACCTGCTGTCCCGCAGCCTCCTCCTGCGCCTGCAGCAGCACCTGGAGTCCTGCCGCAATGACATCCTCAGCTCCCGGCCTGATGAGTGGCTGGGACGCTGCATCATTGATCACACGGCAGTAAGCTGCACTGAGGAGCATGAGGTAGGTCCTGCAGCAGAGCTGGCCCAGAGCAGAGCCCCTGGCAGTGTTTCCCCATGGACTGCCAGAGCTACAGGGCTGGCTCTTGTGCACTGTTTTCCTTGAAGCCTCCTGTGCTTTTATGCAGTGGGGTGGAGTTGTGGGTCTGGGCCACCTCTAACCCATCTCTTACTCATTCAGGGCCTACATTACCAGTATTTTGAGCTGGGGAAGAATGTAGATCCTGAGCAGGAGACTGACCTCCATTTCCAGAGTGCATTCACTGTCCACCCTGTGCTGGATCCTGTTCAGATGTACCGGTTGCATAAGTACTTTGCACAGGTGGAGCTGGAGCGGACATACCAGGAGATTCAGCAGCTTCAGGTGAGAGCTGACTTGGCTGGGTGGGATCTGGGCAATTCTGCTGTCACTTTCCAGTCAGGGTCACCTTTCTGCCCTCATGTGGGGGCCTTCAGACCTGCAGTTGTTCTGGGGTGGGATCAGATGTTTGTAGTGCGACCTAGCAGGTGTACCTGCACCCACCTGGTCTGACTCCTCTGCTTCTCCCCTTGCAGCTCGAGATTCAGAATGCCAGCAGCCTGTCTGCAGACGGGGACCACAGTGCCATGTGGCCTGTAGGCATCCCTCCTCCATTCCAGCCCAAAACGCGCTTCGAGGTGCTGCGCTGGGACTACTTCACAGAGGATCAGGTCTATGCCTGTGTGGATGGCTCCCCCAAGTGTGAACTGCAGGGTGCGGACCTAGCTGATGTGGCTGATGTGGTGGCCACAGCCATGGAGGAGCTGAATCGCAAGTACCAGCCGGTGCTGCACGTCCGCAAGCAGCAGCTGGTGAATGGCTACCGGCGCTTTGACCCCACGCGTGGCATGGAGTACACGCTGGACCTGCAGGTGGAGGTGGTCACACAGAAGGGTCACAGCCGCTCTGTCACCAAGCGCGTGCACCTGGTGCGACCCCTCAGTGAGGTGGAGATCATCCCCATGCCCTATGTGACGGAGGCCAGCCGCATCAATGTCATCTTGCCGCTCACTGCCCATGAGCGGGACCATGCGGCACACTTCCTGGAGACCTACGCAGCAGCTGCCTTTGAGAGCAGTGAGAACGCAGTGCTCACCTTCCTATTCATCTATGATCCATTCGAGGCCCAGCAGGTGACCCAGAACGACATCTTTGCCCCTGTGAAGGCCCAGATCACAGAGTATGAACGCAAGTATGCTGAGGTGAAGATCCCGTGGATCAGCGTGAAGACAGATGCCCCCTCCCAAATCAAGGTCATGGACATCATCTCCAAGAAGCATCCCGTGGACACGTTGTTCTTTGTGGCCGGTGTGGGCACAGAGGTCACCATTGACTTCCTGAACCGCTGCCGGATGAATACCATCAACAACTGGCAGGTCTTCTTCCCCATCCACTTTCAGGGCTACAACCCTGCTGTCGCCTACCACAACCAGGCACCGCCTGCCATGCTGGACCTCCTGCGGGATGCAGGACGCTTTGACCGTGATGTCTTCCACGAGGCCTGCTTCTACAATGCTGACTACATGGCAGCACGCACCCGCATGGCAGGTGACGTGCAGGAGAATGAGGACATCCTGGAGACCCTGGACATCTACGATATGTTCATCAGGTACTCCAACCTTCATGTCTTCCGGGCTGTGGAGCCCGCCCTGCTGCAGCACTACCGGCACCAGGCCTGCAACCCACGGCTTAGTGAGGAGATCTACCACCGCTGCGTGCAGAGCAGTCTGGAGGGTGTTGGGTCCCGCTCCCAGCTGGCCATGGTACTCTTTGAGCAGGAGCAGGGGAACAGCACCTGAACCTGGGGCGCAGAGGTGCTGGCCCTGCCTGACTCACCATCCACCCTACCTGATCTGCTGCCCCAAATCTGTCTTCCTCCTTCCAGTGTGGCGGTCACTGTTGCTGCCAATGCTGCCTAAGCAGAGCTGCCTGCCAGCCTGGGCTGGTCCCAGGGCGGCTGCAGTGCTGCAGAGTGTGGGGTGAAGCTGGGCTGTAGCTGCCAAGCTGCATGCTGGGACCTCCAGCTCCTCACCCCAGCACTGCCTGCTGCCACCTTGCTCGCTGCTGGCCCAGTGGAGAGGAGGCCCTCGCTTTGTCCCGTGAACCGCTCCACACTGAGTCCCTGTGGCAGAGTTGTGACTGCCATGAGGGACCAGCTGGGACTGGGGCAGATCCCACTCTTCCTTCTTTCCCCCCCCATGATGCAGGGCTGTGCCTGGTGCTCATTCAACTCCCTTGGCCAGGCCCTCAAGGCACGCTGTGGCAAAAGGGAGCATCAGCCCTGTGCCGTGGGCAGGGCTATGTCCTTGTGCCGCTGCAGCCTGGAGCAGCGGGGTGGGCCCCTAACAAAGCAATAATGAGGTTGGATTTAGCATATGTCACGTGGCAAGGAGATAGAAGCTTGAGCCTTCCGGGCTGCCAGCAGGTGAGCTGCAGCTCTGGGGCTTAGGGAAGTGCTGGAGGGCTCCTGCCATGTTTCCATACTGTGAGCTGCTCCCCATGGGAACCCTGACCCAGGCCGCCTTGGCCTTCGCAGTATCGATAGGACGCCGGAGGTCTCAGCCCTCCGACAAGAGCCGTCCCTGCCTCAGGGATGTGGCCTATAGGCCATGCTGACCCCCTGAGTTCCTCCTGGCTCTGCTTGCCTGGGTTGGGGGGAAATGTGGTATCCAACATTCCCATCCCTCCCTAGACTGCTGGGCTCCAGGGGAGGTTCGGCTACGCGTCTCCTAAGGAGAAAGCGACTGAGGGAGCTGCTCCGTGCTCCTGGTTTGTATTTAATAGTGGGGAGAGGAGGGGGGGATGTTTACACTAATAAAAGAGAGATGAATGAGTGCCTCTGCCTGGTTCTTGCCTGGGCGTATTGCTTGTGTGAGGAGTGTGAGTACTGTGTCCCCTCCACTGTAGGATGAGGGCTGACTTACTTCAGCACTGGGTGTCCTGCTGCTCCCTGTATCTGGGCTGGGAGCTGCAAGGTGACAGCCATGACTTTGCTTTCCGCCCAGGGCAGTGCCATGGTGTCCCTGGTGCTTGAAATTCCTGCTCCTCCTGCCTGCATCAGCTCTGCTGGTGCTGCAGCAGGGTGCTGATGAAGTTGTGATGTCAGCATCAGGCCTGCTGTCTCTGAGCTGCTTCTACCCTTTACTGCTACCTGAAGTGCTTCAATAGCTTGTGGAGCAGGGTGCAGTACTGCCTGAGGCCCCTGGCCACACTTAGTGCAGCAATAGCACTTTCTGGGGCTGCTTCTTTCAGCAATTGGTCACGAAATTCCTGCATCAAAGAAGAAATCCCCAAGGAAATCAGCTAAACCTACTTGCTTTTAGTGAATGAGTGCTCTGCACACCCCTGGAGCCACCAGGGCTTTATGGCAATTCTTTCCCAAAGAAACCTATCTCAGCCATACAGGTGTTCCTGCTCTGCTCCTTGGATTCACACTGCAGGGACACGTATGTGTAAATGCAGGGCTGTTACAGTTTGGATGCTAGCAACCAGCAGGCTCTGAATATTGCTATTTTTGATCTTCCCTGAGCACAGCCTTAATTCCCCTTAAATTTGAATCTGGGACAGAAGGGAGCGAGGCCAGCGCAAGTGCGTTACAGATACATTCATTCTGAGAGGAGCCCAGTTTGATCAGCCAACAGAACATCCCATGTTAATGCGGCAAGCCGGCATCAGGTGAAGCTGGCTGCAAAAACAAACCCTGAGCTGTCACCGAGCTGTGACGATCGAGCAAACAGAGACTTTTGCAATTGCCCATTCATGTGTGAGTGGCACATTTGTGTACTGTATTTTTGCATGCAATTGCAGAGAGAGCAACACTTAGGGCAGGACAACACACTTCTCTGTTGCTCACAGCTTTCCTCCAGGGGATTTTCTGAAGGCGTTGCTGCCTCACCGCAGCCTTCCAAAAAGGCACTACGTGCTCTTGGCAGGTGGCTGCTGGGCACTATATTAGTACAGGGTGTGGAGAGCTGGGAGCATGTGGCAGAGTGCAGACAAGGAGCAGCTGCAGGGGTCAGCAATGCCTGTGGGAGAGGCAGTGCGGGGTGTCTAGCTGGTGAGTTCTGGGCCTGCCCTGTGCCCTTTAGGGTGCAACAGAATTAAAAGAGCAGAGCGCTAATGGCAGCAAGCACAATAGCTTTACTGGAAATCTGTGCACACTCAAAGCTGCTGGAGGGCTCCCATCGTCTCCAGCAGCTGGGTAGGAGCACCAGGTGTGCGATTCAGCCCTGTGCCAGCCTTCACTCCTACTCCTCCAGGATCAGCCTGATTTTCTCGCAGAACTCATCAATGGCACCAAACTCCCTTTCCAGCATGGCTGTGGCTGCATGGATTCTCCCCTCCAGCTCCAAGCATGTGCCACGGTGCAGGTGTGCTGAGTCCTTGGTGATGAAGAATATGTCCAGGGCCAGGCAGAGGCTGAGCAGAACATAGGAGGCTGTCCCGGCAAGGATGGTGGCATTGCCAGTCCCTGCCAGCACTGTGCTGACTCTGAGAGCTCTACTGCCATTGAAGATGCTGCGCCCAAGCCCCACTACCACCCGGAACACCCCCAGGATGACATCCAGGTTCTCCTCCTGCCCCAGAGCCTCCAGCAGCGTCCGTGCCCTCTCCACAGCCTCCTGGCAGCCCGTGAACACCTGTGCCTGCGCCGCAAACTTCTCCAGCAGCATCTCAGCCTTGCCCTTCCTCACCAGGCAGCCCACGCTGCTGCTAATGGTGGCGGCAGTGCTGGCGATGCTCCCAGCCATGGTGACGCCAAAACCCACAGCCGCCAACAGCAGCGCATTACCCAACGCAGCAGGGGCCAGCAGCAGCCCGGCCATGGCTGCCACCCCCCCTGCCACACTCACCACCCCGCCGGTGATGTTGGCCACCAGCACAGCCCGCTGGCACTGCCTCAGGGCTTCTGCCACTCTTCGCATGTCCCACAGGCATCTCCGCATGGCATCCCGGGTGGGCAGCACAGCCAGCTGCACCATGTCCCCAATAGTGCTGGCAGCCATGCTGAACAGGACAGGGGGCTGTCAGCTCTGGGGATGTGGCCGTGAAGCCTTCCCACCCACAGCCTCAATCCTGGGCCACACTCACCTCTGGGGCCCACAGGCCGGCCCACCCCAGGGCAGTGCATTCTCGCAGACAGAGTTACGTGCCGTCTCCCCGCAGCAGGCGTAGCGGCCACCCTGATAGGGCTGCCGGTGCCTCAGCACGATTTCGAACTCATACTCGATGCTGTTGGCATTGAGCAGCGCCTTCCGCAGGGTCTCGGAGAGGGGCATGTGCCCGTCTGTGCAGATGGCTGTGCCACCGCCGCCCGCCCTGAAGCTGGCTGTGGCATAAGTGATGTCATGCAGGCCCAGGAAGTGCGAAGCCTCATGGATCAGTGTGCCGGGCTGCGAGTCCTTCTGCAGCTCACTGGGTGCCTGCCAGAAGAGCGGGCACAGGTAGATGGTGCGGTCCCATGCATTCTTCTTGACGTAGGCATAGGAGCCGGCCTTGCACGGGTTCTTGAGGAAGGCTGCCTGCTGGAGCTGTGCAACGAGGCTCCGCAGCAGCCGCTCAGTCAGCATGGCGTAACGCTCCACCCAGCCTTCTCCTCCCTCCCCAGTCAGCACTACCACATCCTTCAGGTTCCTCATCAGCACACGGTCCTTGCGTAGTGCATCCTCCAGCACCTCCAGTGCCACGCGCTGTGCCCTCCGGGCAATGCTGCACTCCTCCTCGCTCAGCTCCTCCGACACATCCTCACAGCGGGGCAGCACACAGCACCAGCTGCCCGTCACCACCTTGGTGTGGATCAGGGTGGCTTTGTGCTGAGACATCCTGTGGGGCAGCGGGTCAGGGCACCTCCCTGTGCTGCAGATGGCCTGGAGCACCTGGCCTCCCCCTTTACCTTCACCCTCCAGCCCAGCTCTCACCTTCCACCTCCCATCCTCCTCCTCCCACCTCCAGGTTCCATCAGTGCCCAGGGGTCCCACCAACCTGACCCGTGCAGTGCCCCAGCTGGGGGATGGCTGGTGGAGAAGCAGCGGCCAGCAGCACAGTGTGAGGGCAATGGCACAGCAGGCAGCAGTGACACGCTGATAGGAACCGTGTCTGGTGCTGATAAGACGCCTAGGATCCAGTGGTCATCAGCACTGCTGCAGGGGCACCCCAACGCCGAGTGATTATTGGGGAGCCCTGGCCATGCGTTGGGGTAGAGGGTGCAGTGATAGCATGGGGAGCACTTGCTGCAGTCCCCAACCCTCAGATCTGCCCTTTCTGGTTCCCCTATGAGTTCTTCGCAGCTCCTGGGGTAGGGAGAGCACAGCCCTCCCCCCAGCATCGCCTGCATGAGGCTGATAGAGCCCAACTGAGTGCTGCCCTGCCCACTGTGCTCCAGCCCAGCCCAGACAATTTGGGTGCTGGCATACACAACTCCTCATTTTGGGGATGCACAGGGCAGCAACATTGACGTCCCCCCACCTCTGTGCCCCCCAGTCATGCAGACAGCTCTAGACCTACTTGTGCCTCTTTATTAGGGAGCTTTTGTACATTTATAAAACAATGACGCACACCTCCAATGGTCCCCTCCCACCGTAGTGCCCATGCCCGCCCCTTCCAGGTCTTGCTCCTATTGGAAGGGAAGGGGCCACAGCCTGCACACAGCACTGGGCACCCTCTTGCCCATGTAGCACCGTGGAGATGCTGCTGCTTGTGCCCAGATGATGGTGCAGGAGGAGGTGGTAGGCATGGGAGATGGGGGCATTCCCTGGGGCTGGGGACCCACAGCATACATGCCACAGCTCCACACGCACCAGGACCCCCCAGGTGCACACTGCGCATGCCCTACTTAGGGGTTGTTTTTGTGTGCCCCTGTGCAGGAATGTTGGGTACCCACAATGTTTGCACCATTGGAGAAAACAATTCCAAGTGTGGGTGTATCTGCAGGGACACTGGGCCATGCAGATGCCCTGGTTCCTGTACCCTATGTCCCATGCCCCACACATACGACTCCTCTGCAACTATGGCTTTGGCCAGGGCACGGCTGTGCCCACTCAGGTCTCTGGGTACTGGGGACAAGGACCGGTCCCAGCCAGCCTCCCCCTGAGGTCACCAATTTCTGCCATGGGGATTCCTCTCTGCCACATGTGCGTCTTGAGGGGGGCTTTGTTAGCCCGCCCCCCCCCTCCTGAGATATTTTGGGGCTGTTTGCCCTGCGCTGGTGTCTGCTACAGTGGAGGGGGAGGCAATGTCCTACGGGAATTGGGGTGCCTGGAGTCCTGCTGAGGCCCTGCCACCCCCCAGCAGCAGGAGGACTGGGTGCAGGGCACCCTCCTATCTGAATACAGTCTCGGGGAGGCACAGTGGGTGCTCAGCACCTGGGGGGAGGAAGGTGGCAGGGGTACGTGCATGGTGCAGAAGAGCTGTAACAGTTGGGTAGCAAGGACAGGTGCCTCAACACTGCCCGGGCATGCCGGGGAACTGCACCTGGGGCAATCCGCTTTGGGCAATGCATGGGATGTGGGACACTGAGAGGAGAGGATTTGGGGCAGACAGTCATTTTGCAGGGCTAACACAGGAGTGTGGGAAATCACAGTGCAGGGGTCTAGCTGGGAGTAGCAGTGGGGAGGGAACCTCAGCCCTGGCAGGCTATGTGGGACTGGGGCAAGATGGGGAGATGTCTGGGGGGTGTCACAGTGGTGGTGGTGCCAGGGGCCAGATGGGTGGCAGGGTGGTGCCATGCAGGTGAAGCTGCAGGTGGGTGTCCTCTGGCCCTGCCTGACCTGCAGCAGGATGGCGACATTCTCTGGGAGGGGAAGAGTGGTCCTGGGGGGACAGTGCAGGGCAGAGACTGCCCTCAGGAGAGGTCAGTGGGGAGGGGTTTGGAGGGATTTGCTCACCCCTTGCACGCGCTGCCTTGCGGGGGGGCCCTGCTCCCCCAGTCCCCCCCTAGTGTGCCTGTCCTTGCCCCTTGCTGGTCTGCTCCCTCAGGCAGGCAAGGGTGTGAGGCCACTTCTGCTGCTGGCTGGCAGGGCAGCCCCGACTCTGTGTGCTTGAGACAGGGCAAGCAGAGGGGCTGGACGAAGGGGCTGGGGGCAGCGACAGTGCCGGTCCCAGGGCCACAATCCCGCTCCATGAGGATGGGGCTGCAAGGAGTGGGGAACCCCAGCTGAAACCCCCTGACCCCAGCTGGCTTAGCAGGCGAAGTCCTCGAAGACGCCCTGATGAGGGTAGTGGTGACGGTGGTGGTGGTTGGGCAGGATGCCTGCATTGTAGGTGCCCTCCACATGCCGGCCCAGTGTCTCACAGGGGCTCTGCAGGGATGGCAGCGTCAGTGGTGATCCTGCCTGTCCCCATTAATTCCCCCATTCCAGCCTGGCTCAGCAACCTGAGGCCATCAAGCTCCCTGGCTCCTGGGAGTGATGTCCCTTTCCCATGAAGCTGCTCATGTCCCCAGTACCTGGTCCTTGAGCTCCTCCAGCCCCAGCGTAGCAATGCTCCCCGAGGGCTTCTTCAAGGGTGGCTTGGAGCGCCGCAGGACACGACTCACCCTGTCACGGATCACCTGGGGGCAGAAGGGGATCAGCCTTGTGGCACCCACAGACAGATAGGACCCTGTGGGAGCAACCCAGTCTGCATGGGCCTGCCTCATGGTCACTGCTGGCCCAGGGACATGGGGTGATGCTGGGTACAGCATTTCTGCCTGCATCCCTTTGAGGGATGCTGGGAGACCCATCCTCCTCCCACCGCCTCCTGCTGGGAGTTCCCCAGTTTGGGAGCTGTAGGTAGATGGCCCTCTTGGATAGCATGGCACTTCTCCCCAGAGAGTCTTGCCCCTGTTGGCACCACGCTCCTTAGAGGACTCAGAGCACCTCATAAATGTAGTCCAGGATCTCCAGGATGGTAAGGATGCTAGCGCCGATGAACAGGCCCATCTGCCCCCCGATGTCCCCTGGGGAGGAAGAGAGAGAACTGGTCACTAGCAGGTGGTGCACAGCCTGAGCAAAGCCATTGGGTCTGAGGCCAGACAGCAGTGCCAGGGCAGCAGGATGGAGGGGGACAGTGTGGTGACTGGGCTGCATGATGGCACGGGACAGCATGGTGATGGGATCAGGGGCTGCAGGATGGAGGGAGCAGGTGTTTGCAGGATGAGGGATGGCCAGCCATGAAGAGGGTCCTGAGGAAAGGCTGGGGAGTCACCGAGAAGCCCAGCAAGGTCGTAGGCTTTCTTCTGCTCAATGGCCTCATAGTTGAGTGCCTCGAAGAAGATGTCCAGCACCAGGAAGTTCTCCCTGTGGGGACACCATGGCTGTCACCAGCCCACCTTCCACCACTGAGCCCAGACTCCTGTAAGCCCCTCTCCCCTCTCCCCTAGTCCCCTAGGCCCCTTAGAGCTCCCTGGTGTGTTATTTAGGCTGAATTTACAGGACGCTGGTTATGGTAGGACAGGGAAGGGACATGTCCTGGACTTGGTGGGATTGTGGGGTGGGGACATGCAAGCAGGGAGGATACCAGGGAGGACACCACAACCACCCTGGGGAGAGGATGCTGGAGGGACTGTGTGTACCAAGACCTGGTATACACAAACTGCCAGGAGCAGGGTGGGGGCATCCCAGATTCCTAGAATCCCTTGTCCCTACATGCCTCTGAGAGCCATCCCAGCCCCCTTCCTGCCCCCAGCAGCTCACCGAATGTAGGTCTCATTCTTGTTGTACTTTCGGGCTAGGTAGCGTGCTGAGCCCTTGTTGGGGATGCGCACCATGGAGATCTCCTTGCCGTAGCGGGTAAGGTTGCATGGTGTGGGGCAGCTGCAGCGCTCCTGGCTGTCCTCCACTGCTGCATCTGGAGGCATGCAATGCTGGGCACAGCTGCACCCCCTGATCTCCCCCGGCTCACCCAATCTCCTGCCCATCCCCCAAACCTACCCAGCGTGTGGTCAGCGCACTCGATGTACACATTGGGAGAGCAGATGGACTCATTGCCTGTGGAGAAGCACCGGGTCAGGGGTTGGGAATCTGATCCCCCTCTCCTATGCTCACTCCCCAAAAGCTGTGGGGGAGACTGGGAAGGGGCTAAGGGTTGCAGAGTGATGGGGGTGAGCGTTGGGTGCAGAAGGATGGGAAAGCAGTGACCCTTGGCTGCAGTGGCCATTGGGTGCAGGCTGGAAGAGGCAGCCCTGGGAAGGAGGAGGGGAGTGTTGGGGAGGCCCCCACAGCAGGCACACCCCTCACCTGGCATGTGGACCATGCGGCAGTGGCAGCTCCGCACCACGGCCTCCTTCTCGCACTGCAGGCGGCAGGCAGCAATGCTGTAGGTATCGTAGCCAGGCAGGGTCTGCTCTCCCTGCACACTGGCCCGGCAGTTCCCCCATGGCTGCGGCAGGTAGGTGAGCTGCCAGGGTGAAAGGGTACCATTGCAGCGACACATGGTGCTGGGGGTGCTTCCCTGGGGCTGCACCACCCAGCACCACCCAGCAGAAGTTGGAGTTTCATGGGGAAAAGTGGTATCTCCATGAATGGCACTGCCCAGCTGCCCTCCCACTTGGCTCCACACCACCTCAGCCTCATACCAGCCCTCTGAGCCATACTTACCCGCTGTTCCTGGCAGGACACGAATGTCTGGAAGCCGGGCGAGACACCGAAGCCCAGCTGATGGATGTAGGGCGGCTCATCCTGGCTGTGGATCTGGACACGGATGCCAGCTTCGAAAGATGTCTCATCTGTGGGAGATGGAAAGGGAGAGTGGGCAGCCAGCACTGTCCCAGGGCTGCATGCCTGCCCACGGCACAATCCCTCAGCCACACCCCTGTACACCCCAGCACCCACATCTCAGCCCCAGCACCCCCAGTGTCCGGCTCACCCGCAGCCCCACTCACTGGTCTCCCTCCAGATAGGCAGGTATTCCTCTTGCTGGATGTCCAGCATGATCTCCAGCCCGTTGCCCATGCCACCCTGGCGGGTCACTCGAGGGTTCCTCCGGTCCCCATTGAAGGTGTAGCACTTGCCATAACGTGTATAGACCTGAAGATGGAGATGGAGAGGGATGGTGAAGAGCCCTCTGCAAGCAGGTAACATCCATTGCCCTCTTTACAGGATGCATCAGTCCCTGGGATGCAGGCTAGTGTGAGGCAGGGACTCACAGGGGTGAAGTGCTGCGGGCCACAGCGCTCGCCCTGGAAGCGACACTCCACCAGCATGTCCTCTATCTGATGGCTCAGGCGGTGGAAAAAGCTCTGCATGGTGCGCTCGGAACGACGGGGTGGCAGGAAGCGTGAGTAGTTGGCAAGGCGCGTGAGCCAGCGGCGCTTCTCCTCCCCCAGCATGGCCAGCAGCTCAGGCACCAACGAGCGGTCCTCTCGAGACAGCCCCAACCACTGCCCCACTGAGTACAGGTCAGGCTTGGTGAGCTGCAGGAAGCGTGCCCGGTTCGGGTTGCAGAGAGTGACAGCCGGGAAGCGGAGCTGGGGCACTCTGGCCAGGCGTGCCCGTGTGTGCACGGGGCGTGAGAGCAAGTGGTGCAGGCGGTCGGTGGCCCCAGTGGCCAGCAGCCCTGCAGAGGCCAAGAAGGCCAGGCCCCAGAGCAGGCGGCGCAGGCGGGACTGTGGCCGTGTGCCCATGTAGTGCAGCCCTGGAATGCGGGTAGCACGCAGAAAGCCACCCTGTGCTGGTGCCAAGGCTTCTTCATCCGGGCAGCAGGATTGGGGCAGCGGCATGGCTGTGATCAGGACAGATTCTGTGTGCTCACGCTACAGCCCTGCTCACCGTCTCTCTCCTGGGAGCCTTTTGCTCGGCACCTTCCCAGAGCCGAATGTGGCAGGCGCTTTCCTGAGCTGTGACGGGCGAGGGGAGGGAGAGGAGGGGGCTGGTGCCGACGCACGCCTTCCCCAACCTCGATTTGGGAATGGAAAATTCCTCCCCAAGCCGGGCTGGGGGTTGGGGTAATGTGGTGCTACCCCAGGCTTGGTGTCCCGGCTGCCCCCCACGCCCCAGGGCAGGGGCACGGGGATGCCACGTCCAGCTCCTCACCCAGAGAAGCTGCACCCCAGCGCACCCCTCCCTGCTCTCTGGCCCAGGGTCCTGCACGCAGCCCCAAGGGCGCCCAGCGATGTGGGGCAAAGCGGCTGTGGAGCTGGGAGCCCTTTCCCTGAGCTGGCAGCACGGTGCCAGGCCTGAGGGGACCATCACCGTGTGTGGCCCCACTCGCCACCGCGGTCCCCGGCTCCCCCGGCGCCCCATCGCCCTCCATCCCCGCGGGGCTGCGTCGTGGGCCCGGTGCTGCGTGGGAGCCCGAGCCCGGCGAGCGCTTTGAAGTGACGGCTGCGGCTGTGATCAGAGCGCGGTGGCGGCGGGGGGAGGCACGCCGGCTGTCGGCAGGGCCCCGACAGCTCGTCAGGCCGCTTCAAAGCGCTCCCCGCAGCCTCCACTCTCCCGGCAGCCCGCACCGGGGCCCGCGGGGCCGGGATCCGCCAGGGGGCAGCAGGGCGCCGCGCTAGGCCAGGCCCCGCCGGCTCAAGGCTGGGCGCTGCCCGGCCTCGCGGCCCGGCCCGGAGTAGGGTGGGGGTAGGCCAGCAGTAGGGCAGGAGTAGGCCCGGGACAAGCCTCGGGCAGGCCTTGGGTAAGCTCCGGCTGGGCCTCGGGCCGCGCCGGGCTGGAGTAAGGGCCTTGTCCCAGCCCCTCAGACTGCAATGGAGAGCAGTCTGCCCCGTGGCACGTGAGGCCTCTCCCACAGCACAGTGCTGCCTTGGGTCCTCTGTGCTATAGGCTCCCTGCCCTCGGCACCTCCGGGACAGCCTGGAGCCTCACCCCGGCACAGGGAGCAGCCCACTTGTGCCCCCACTCCTGGGACTCGTGCCAGTGCCTCTGTGTGGGGCTGCCAGAGCTTGACTCCTCGCTGAGATTGATTGCGGCTCTGAGAGCTGGAGGCTGCAGGCCTGATAGCATCAGCCCTGCACACACCAGGGCAGCTTTTATATTAGTTTTCGTTAAACGGAGGATGAGCTTCCCCAGCTAGAGGAAATGTCATTTCTCTGAGTGCTTCCATCTCGTGTCAGCTCAGACATCTGCGAGCAGCATCACTATTACCCTGCAGCAGGGTGAGGGATGCGGCAGGACGCAGAGGCAGGGCACGTGGGGACAGGTGACCCCAGGGACATGGATGGGGCTGGGCAGAGCAGAAAAGATCTGGAGGTTTCAGTGGCTTCATCCCCCATCCACTGCAGCCACAGGCAGACAGGCACAGCCACTGGTGCAGAGGGCGGGCAGGGGTGCCCACAGCTCACAGCTGAGTTACTCACTTGTCGGCTGCTAGGGTGCTGAGGACAGCTGTGAAATCTCGCTGGCGAGAGCACAGCACAGTCCTGAAGGGCTTTGGCTTTCCAGCATGACAAACCCAATTAGATAACAGGGAGTGCGAGAGGAGGAGAAGGAGGAGGAGAAGAAGAAGGACAGAGGAGAAGGGAAGATGATTTTCTCCCCACAGCTGACCCAGAAAAATGCCTTGCGGGGTGGAACGCATGTGTTCTGCTGGGACGTGGGCCCCTGGCCTCTCTGTTCCTCTCAGAGGACACCCATGGGTGCTGCAGGCCTCAGGGTTGGGAGCAGGGCTCCCGCATCACCTCATGGTCTGCCTGCTCAGCTGCCACACACCGGCATCCCCACGTAGGGGAGACCCCATTAGGGAGGTAATTTCTCAACACGATTCCTCATTTCCCTGCTCTCTGCTGTGGAGACACTTTGACCTTGACAGAAATAGCTGCTGGCGCCGCAGCAGGCAGATCCCAGCCAGAGATCGCTGCCACTCAGGGGCTGAAGTTTCCTTCTCCCACCCCAAGTATGCTGGGACCCCTGCATCCTCATCCCACCCCGCAGAGTTCCCTGTCCTGCTCTCCTGGTGCTGGGCATCCTGTGGATGCTGGCCCTCAACATCCTCACCCCAGCCCACTTGCTAGCACTGAAGTTTCCTCTGACAGGGGAGCACAAGGGTTGGCCCCACACATCCCCAAACCCCCCTATCCCCACCATGACAAGACCATTGTGTCTGCCTCTGGCTGATCCCAGCTCACACAGGTATTTCTGCGGCTTACACGGCTCCCCACGGTATTTAGCCTCTGGAAGACGACATTAAACATTGCAAGCAGCAACAAATCCTGATTGCTCTGCAGAGACAAGAGGCCGCACTAAGCTTCCAGCCAAATGTTTGCATGTGAGGGAAACGAGCTGCAGCATGTGTGGTGCAGGCAGGTCCTGCTCCTGCATCCCAGGACACACAGCCCTGTCTTGTGTCCCTGCAGGAACATGCAGCTGTAGGACACGGGCACCCGCTGGACCCAGACATCACCAGCAGGTTGGGGATGGAAGACCAGAGTGCTGCTGCCCTAGGAATGGAGGGGTTGGTGATCAGGGTTGGCCATCCAGGGGTGTCCTCTAGATGATGTGCGCAGAGCTGGGGTGATGCCATCTCCTTAGATGCTGCCTCCCACTCTGCTATTGTCCCCTTGAAACACTGCAGCACTGGCTCTGCTGGAGATCCCCCCCCCCCCCACTGCCCAGAGCCCTCAGTTGTGTCCCCAGCATCCCACCCCTTGCACAGAGCTGACAGTTCCCGCCTGGGTGCCCAGAGAGGGAAGCCGTAGCGCTGACGCCAGCATTGCAACTGCCCAGGATATGAGATCCGCTTGGATTCAGCAATTTCAACTCATTTCAAGCCCGATTCTGCAGCAATTTTCTGAGCCAGTGGGATGTTTTTGCCTTTGCAAGCGTCCCCTCTCATGCATGGTCACACCATTTCCCTTCCCCGCTCTCTGGAGGGATGGGGACCAGTGCCAGCTTGGCTTTATTCCAGCTTCAGCACAGTGCAATTGTCCCCTACGCTTGCAGCCCTCTGCAATGTGCCTGTTCCCCATGCAGGGCTGATGCTGGCAGCAGGGATGGCTCCTGCTGGATTCAGCCCTACTTGGGCACAGGACTGACACCTCCATTGGGCTCTGCAGCCACAGTGCTGGGACAGCAGAGTAGCACTGGCCCCAAGCAGGGTACACCAGCACCAAGCTGGGCTCTGCAAACGGGTGCTCTGGAGCATCCTCCACAGCATTCCAAATTGCATCAGATGTCCCTGAAACAAGGGCACATCCTGGAGGGTCCGGGACCCCTCCTGCTACCTCCTCACACAGATGTGCTGCTCTGCGCAGGGCCAGCTGAGCCAAAGCAAAGACGTGGGAGTTGGGGCTGGTGCAGCCCCACTGGTGCCAAGTGGGCTCGTGGCCGGAATACCAAGTGCTCAGCTGTGCTGTCAGCTGGCAGAGCTGCTGGGGCACCCGCACTTGTGTGGAGCCCTTCCCACAAACCACCACCCCAAGGGCCACACCACCAGTGCCAGGGTGGATGCAACACCAAGGCTAGGGGCTGGGACCCGTGGTCCTCAGTGCCAGCACACAGCCTCCTTCATCAGTGCAACGAGTGCCATCTCAGTGTTGTTCTTTCCCTCTTTCCCCTCCTAGAGGGGCGGGGGCAGTCCCAGCTCCTTACTGATCTCCTCATTTCCAACCTAAATTTATTCATGGCCAGTTTGTACCATTTGTTCTCACGCCAGCATTGTCCCTCAGCTCAAATAGCTCTCTTCCCTCCCTTGTGTTTACTCCCTTGATGTATTTATAAACAGCAATCCCATCCCCTCACAGCCTTTCTCCTGCCAGCCCACACGTGCCAATTGCTCCCATTTCCTCTCCTAATTCAGGTTGTGCTTGCCTGCACAGCCCGCTGCCCCGCGCAGCATCTGCTCCAGCTCCCACAGCTCTCTGCCCAGCAGCCACGCTTCTGCAAGGCTATGCAGAACCGTGAACATGCCCTCTGCATCCCACAGCAGCTGTGGGGCAGCATCCCACCGGGGCTGGACCACTGCCCTGACCACAGGGCAGGCAATAGCTGGTGGGGCTAAGCTGCTCCCTGCAGTTCTCCCAGCTGCTCTGCAGCTGCTTGTGCATTCGTGCCATTTGCTTGCACTGAGCACTTTAAAGCCGACACGGAGAGGGTCACCTGGGTGGTTTGAAGGATCCAATGCAAAGGGAATTGCTGAAAATGAAGAGCTGGGGCTGCTGACAGATGATGGGGGATGGTGTCCAGTGCAGAACAGGGATGCAGAGGGGCAAGGACATGAGCTGGGGGGCTCAGCTCATCCTGGTGGCAGCCAGTAAACCTCTCTAAGATGCTGAGCACATGGTTGGGTGCTGAGCTGAGGGTTCTGCCCCATGGCACTGCCCCATGGCTCTGTAAGAAGGTTGGTGTGGACTGAGCCAGAGGCACCAGGGAGCCAGAGGGACTGGGAAAGGTGAACAGCAGGAGGGAGTGCTTCCTGGCAAGGGTTTGGCCCATACCAAGCAGTACTTCTGCCATCTCTGTACACTCCCCCTGCACTCCCCTGCCAACTCTGCATCCTCAGACCCCCCCGCACACTGGGCATGTAGCCCCCAGGCACGCAATGCACATCATGCTCCAGAAAATCGCTGTGATGGGCTGCAGCCCAGCCTCGCTCTGCTGCAGACTGAACAAAACACACGCACAGAGCAATAATTGTGGTTTTGGGTACTGGGCTCCAAATGGCGGAGATGCGGTGCCATGTGCTGTGCCGTGCAGGCGCGGCACGGCTGTGCCACTTGGCTGCAGGACCGGAGGATGGTCCCCACCTTGTGGTCTCGTGTCCAGATGCAAGGCTGAGCCCATCCATCCCGCACACTGTAGGAAGCAGGGACATCAGGAATGCCCCAAGGTGGGGCACGCAGGGTCCCCGGGGCCAGACAGAGATCGAGCTCTGCTCTCTGCGTGCTGTCACTCCGCAGTACATCAGTGTCCAGCATGGTGCTGGCAGCAGCAGCCCCAGGGACTGCATCCCTTTAGAGGCAGATGTGCAGCAGCACTGTGCCCATCCCCAAAGGGTTAACAAGCAATTTCCTTTGCTGACAGCTCGGAGACTGTTCACTATCGACTGCGGGAGAATAAGAGGGGAGAAGCAGCGAGATAAAAAGGCAGCAGAGCTGGCACCGCCTGCTTAATCCCAGCGTTTAATCTGCTGGGGCAGCGCAGGCAGCCTTATCTCGCCGTCCTTCTGCTGCTCCATCTCATTACCGTTCCCACGGCTGCGCGGCCGCACCGCCAGTAAATGCGGGCGCTGAGCCGGCTTGCACAGCCCGGGGCAGCAGCTTCTGCCAGCGAGCCTCGCCGTCCCCGCACTGCCTGGCACCGCGGATGGCACCGCAGCTGTAATTGTCCCCTGCCCGGCCGGAGCAGGGCACGGGCAGGGGGTGCTCTGCCTCTGCCACACATTCCTTGCTCTTTGTCACTGTGCGTGGCACAGCCTCAGCTATGTGCGTGCTGCCCTGATTCCATGCTACCTGCCCAATCCACTGGGCACACCGTGGCTGGCATCATGGGGCCGCCCCACTGCTGCTCCACTGCATCCCTGCAGGTGTTTGCAAAAGCACGGTCCCTCCAGCCGTGGCAGCTATCTGTGAATCTGCAGCACTGCCGCCGCGCAGATGAAGCCTCCGTGCTCGCCCGGTTGTCACAGGGGTTATCCTGTTGCCTGCGGATGGGCTTACACTGATAAGATTTATTGTCAACCCAGCTGGGATGCTGCCAGAGCCTCACTGCCTGCTCCTCTTGCTGAGTGATGGCATGGCTATACCACCAGCCTGAGGACAACAAGCCCAGCCCAAAGCGAGCACCCCAGAGGGTGAGGCAGGATGCTGCTCCCCAAACTGGGCCAAGCGCATCGGGCTGTCAGCCCACCAGGCTGGAAGTGCTGTGCTGGCTTCTGGGCAGTGGCGCGTGCTGCTCCAGCAGGGTCCCAGTGAGCCGTGCCCCAACACTGGCAGCCCATCTGTGCTGCTGGAGATATGCTGATGGGGCTGGCAGCTCAGCTCCTGTCACAGCCTGGTGGCTTCAAAGCTCTCTGGTGTGCTAGGACTATATGCAGGAGGAAAGTGGGGCAAAGCCCCCATCCTGCAGCTGGCCCTCAGCACTGTGTCAGAGCTGATGCCTCATGCACGGGCAGAATATCCAAAAAAAGGGAACGCAGCCCCAGAGTGCCTCCCTCGAGTCCCATCACCAGCCCCCACACCATACTCCCCAGCGCTGATTTCCCTGGGGCTGGCAGGGATTGACCTGAGCCACCTGGTGAGGCTGTACTGAGGCTGAACTGAAATAAATCCATGAACAGAAGGAGGGAAGCAAACTGCAACCATCTCCCTGTCCCCAGAGTCACCGCATGAGTCCTGCATAGCTCTGATTACACCACTCCACGCCAGCCCCTGTCACCCCACTGACTCCCTGCTCCTGGGGCTTTGCTCACTGCACCAACACAGTCAGACAGGGCTGGAAGAAGCAAGGCATAAACAAACAGTCCAAGCCTCTGCTGCACCCTCATCCCCAGAGCCAGCACGTGGGTCAGAGGGGTGGCAGGGGCCAGTGCCAACTGCCAGCACATCGGGACGGGAGTGAAGTGGGGTGATCACAGCCCAGCGGTAAAGGGCTCGTTAATAGCTGAGCCCTTTTAGTAGAGATTAGGGAGCTGCACGGCTTTGATCTTTGATTGCCAATTTGCATCTTGAAGGCGCTGGGACCTCATCCAGTCTCAGCGCAACCCTTTGTGGTTATCTCGTGGCTAATGGATTTGTTCTTAATGCTGGAGCGTGCAGGCTAAAGGCTGATTAAACCCTCTCCGCGGCGCTAAATCAATGGAACAAACATGATAGGGGATGGCTCTCCCCAGCCTGTGTGCTCCTGGGGGTGGGGACGGTTGGTTGGGGCACCCCTCCTTGGGGCCAGGAGCTCAGGTGACAACAAAGCTCCCCCCGAGAAGCTGCATGGGGAGGGAACCTGGCTTCAGGCTCCAGCATTGCAAGAGATGTTCCAAGCGATGCCCACACCTGGGGAAGCTCAGCTGCTGGAAGCCCTGGGATGGAAGCTGAGTACCTGGGACGGGCAGGACCAGGATTTTGGGAATTGGGGAGGGGGCTGCAAGTGGGGTCCGACCCCTCAGAGTGCAGGCTTCTGCTGGACTGTGGCACACTGTGATTCCCATCTACAAACTTTGCTATTGAATAATCTGCCCCCTGCTAATATTTGCTAGTGCAGGAGATAACATGGTCACAGAAGTTAGTAGTGCAGGCATTTCCATCCATGCAGGCTGGTGGCAGCAGGGCAGCTGGGCAGGATGCAGTGCCATGCAGCACCAGTGTGCCCTACCCATGCTGCCCTGTCCCATTCGTGTCAACTCGGTGTCCCTTCCCTGCCTGCCCCAGTGTGTGCACAGCCATGCCCTGATGGGTGAGGCACAGAGCTATGCTTAGATCCAGCTCCAGGAGAAGCCCAGAGTGTTATCAGCCTGGGGAGTTAATTAAGGTCATGTCAGGCGATAAGGAAACAAGATGTCAGAGCGGCAGCAGTGCAGGGGGTCAGAGCCTGAAAAAACTCCTGAAAAGCAACTGCACTGAGATCTGCCAGGCACCATGGATGGAGCAGCCATCACTGCCATGAGCAGTGGGGCTCCAAGGATGCCATCATTCACTGCCAGCTTGGACAAGCTCACCTGGCATGGGGCAGAATGAGGTGGGGCTGAATGGAATGGCATGGGATGGGGTGGCATGGGATGGGATCGCAAGACATGGCATGGGGTGGGGCTGCAAGGAGCTTGCTGGGCTGGTGTAGAAGGGAGAGATGCTGAGCAGCCCTGGTTTTCCTGTCATATCCTTGCACAGCAGCATGGTGCTGGCAGGGCAGGAACTGCCTGCGAACCTCTGCCCGTAATTAGCACATGTAATTGCAGAGCTCTGTGATGAGCAGGACCTCAGCACTGGGCACGCTGGTTGTACCACTCCTGCCTCCTCTATCCACCTCCTGTGGGCTAGGCAAAGAGAGCTGGGCAGCACGGGGCAGTGGGGGCATAGCAGGGCCACAGCTGCCCGGGGACATGGGGACAGGCACAGAGGACACACTGCTGGCTCAGCCCCCTTCCTCTGTAGCCTCAGTGGTGGCTGAGCAGCCAGGACATAATTACTACTTGCATCAATCTCAGCTTTGCATAGTCCTCGCTCCCTGTGCTGACCTGGAGACGGCTGCTCCCTGCCCTGCCAGGGGCTGCAGCAGATGCCTCCTGCACAGAGATGGCCTGGGGACAGCCTCATGCCTGGGGTCACCCCTGGCACTGAGGCATAGCAGGCAGATGGAGATGCTTCCCCACTCCTCTGGGGCTGTGGCTCTGTGTGCTCCCCTCCCTCCTCAGGCTGTGATGAAATAGCACAGATTGCAGCCCTGGAGTGCCCAACTCTGTGCACCCAGGACAGCTTTTTGCATGTCCCCCCACTCGGTGCCCATTACCCAGCTCAGGAAGGGTCCCAGAGGACCCTGCAGGTGGAAGGGATGGGATGGTAACATGCAGGAGGCGAGGGGCACTGCATGGGGATTTGTGGGGTGCAAAGCTACCACCCTGTGGGAGTGTCAGGAGGAATAAGTGCAGCAGAGCACAGCACCTGACAGCATGACAGCTGCTCCTGGCCCAGCGTCACCATGGGGCTGGCTTGGCCATGGGGTCTGGCTGGACATGGGAGGGGACACGGGTACATCCTGGCCCTGGGGACAGCTGCCAGCCCTCTGCAGTGGCTGTCACCAATGTACAGCACCCATGTCTGACCACAGCACACATAGCACCCACACTGTCCTATCCCAGGGGGCATGGCAGACCTCAGCACCACACGTGCCTGCAAGTGGAGCAGAGGGACACAGTCTGATTGCAGCAGGCAGCAATCAGAGCCATGCAGCCCTCCAGTGCAATGGGCACCGGGAATTAAACTGCTAATGAGCTGCAGGCTGGAGGGCCAGCAGCGTGTGATTAATCAGGGGCTCTGGCTGATGAGTTTGGTGCTGACTCTCCCCTCCCACCCCATGGCCCTGGTCCCATATATCCCCTGTGCTCACATCCTCTCGCTTTGCTGCCCTCCCCTTTCCAACTGTGCTTGTGTTCCTGGCTTTGCAATCAAGAAGGCAACCTTTTGTTCTGCTGGAGTAAAACCTGTTGATTCTATCCAAGCTGAACCAGCACTTAATGGCCCTTCAGCACCCAGCACGCATCTGCTCCCAGACAGGGCAGCAGCAAGCTAAAGGTACCCGTGCGAGAACCTTCCCCACCCATGCCCAGAGCCCGAGGACTGGCCGCATGGGCAGCAACGTCTCTCAGGGCGCAGACCCCAGATGCATCTGATCAGCCTCTTGCTCCTTTCCTTGCTGCCGCTGACACGAGGCAGCAGCACGTGGAGGGCTGGCAGTGCTCTGCCTGCAGCCACTGCTGGTGCAGCACACCGGGGGCATGGATCAGCGCGCACAGGGAAGGTTTTGCAGTGTAAGCAGGGGATGGCCTCGGACATCAGCCCTCAGCAATGCGCAGGGAGCTGCGTGAAAGCAGCTTGAACCCTGGTCGGTTTTCTTCCCGTTCGCAGCCCTTGTGGGATTTCACACCCTCTTGCCCTGGCTGAGAATGGCTGGGTGGTGCCAGGGGGGAGAGCCGCCCCTTCTCCCTGGCTGCACTTCCACCGAGGGAAAAAAGGGCAGTGATCAACACGGAGCAGGTTCGAGAGCTGCATGTTCTCCCCTATTGCACAATTAATCATGAGAAGTTTTCCCTCCTTTCGTGCATGAAACGAAATTTGGCAGGGCGCTCTGACCACAGGGACGTGCTGCTCGCTCGCCGGTGAAAAACCCGGCCACATCTGGCACAGAGATAACCCCACACCATCCTCTTGTGTGCAGCTGCCATGCACGGAGCATCCTCAGCCCCACAGTGCGCACAGGGAGGAAATGCAGTGCCTTGGGGAGCCCCGTGCTCCTTCTGTGCGGCCCCTTTTCGTGCAGCAGTGACAATGCTGTCGCCTCCACCTCCTCCTGCTACCAGGTCCCTCGCGGTGCCCATCTCCTGTTCCCACCCAGCTGTGTCGCAGCCTCAGCACACTCTTTGCAGGCTCCGAGTGAGCCCAAGCCTCCTCAGCAGCGCTCCAGCTATTTGTTATTGGAAAAAGGGGGAAATACGGTTTTCGACAATTATTGTTTTTTCCACCTGACTGGCTGCAAACTTGTTAATTTTTTTTCTTTAATGTGTGAACAGTGTCGACGGCAGCTGCATGTGAAATGACTCGACGCCCTATCTGCGGGTCCCTGGCTGGCTTTCAGCACTCACACCGCAAACATTGCCTTCTATAAATAAAGGCCTATATCTCATCAATGGCAGAACAGCGGCGCTTTATATAGTCGTCTTACATAAAACCGTCTCTCTTTATGGGCTCCAAACCATTGGCATCACTTAGCGCATCTCTGTAAACCTTCTGTTCCCTCCTCCGAGGGAGCCCCAGCACAGCCACACGGGACGCCATGCGTGCCCCAGCCCCAGGGGACAGCAGTGTTCCCAACCCTGCACACGGGACAGGACACGTGGCACATCCCTGGGGAGCCACACTAGGCGCGGGCGTCGTGGCCGCTGGCTCCCCCCGTATCGGAGACAGGCTTATTAAGTGTGCGATATTAAATTAGCCAGATAAGAGTGTAAGAGCTTTTAAAGTCAATTCATTAAATATAATTATGAAGAGAGCTTTTTTATGCTCCCGGTGATCCGATCTCAATCAGGGAGACGGTGGGAAAGCCGCCGGCTCCTCCAGCATCTCCGCTCCCCCGCTGTGTTGCCCCCACGCCCCACTCCCCCCCATCCCATGGGCACCCACAGTCCTCGCTGCCATCCCACCGCCCCAGCACCCCATCCCCACGCTGCCACCAGGCCTGGAGCCACCCTGCTCATGTCCCTTGCAGGGACACCCAACATCCCACGGTGCCCCAAGAGCTGCTGTGATGAGGGCTGCAGTGACGCCCCCATGTTCTGTGAGCTCCCAGCTGTCATGCCACAGTACCCCACATCCCCACTACCCCACATCTGCCAGCCTCATTGCTGCACTCCGAGACCTGGGCACATGGACACATGGGTATCTGGGCACATGGCTGCCTTGTGCCTGGGTACATGGGGGCCAGGAGTTTTCCCTAGGCTGGGGTCTCTCACACAATGCCATGGCAGGGGTTTGGGGAGCAGCTACCCACTGCTGGGAGCTGCTGGACTGACATTTATTTTTAGACGTGAATTGTATAAATTAGCATTTCTCAGTGGATTAAGCAGCAGGAATTGTGTAAAATTAAATGGCAACGAATTGCATTCAAGTCCCCTGGTTTCTGGCACAAGCGGCGCCTCGAGCTGTGCCTGGGTGGCTCATGTGTAACAGCAGCAGGGCTGCTCTGGACAGCAGCACGGGGAGCCACAGAGATGTGGGAATGGGGATGCACCAGCACAGCACGGCACAGCCTGCTGGGGCAAAATGGGATGGGCAAGTGCCCCGGTGGATGAGCAGCACATCAGGCAGAGGACTGAGACCATTGCAAAAACTGTCGGAAGATGTGACATTTAAGGAGTGTGGTTCTGGCTTTGCCCGCTGTGCAGCACGGGGAACGGGGCACATCCAAGCGAGGGATGCGCAGGAAAAGGCTTCTCCCAGGGCTGCCGACAGCCTGTGCATGGGGCCCAGCTGGCAGCAGGCTGCAGGGGAGCTCGCTGCGGCTCAGTGCTGTCCCCGCCGCCCGAGGAGATTTACAGCCCAGCCCGGCTTTATTGCATGGAAGATGCTTACGCTGGGGATTTTTCTCCCCATAGTTTCTTAATTTGCTATCCCATAAAGAACGAGGATTTGTGACGTTAAATAGGGGAAGATCATTTACCACTCACGGCTCTTACTTAAAGGATCCGCACGAGTTATTTATCGTGCAAGCGGCAGCGCCGGGGGGCACCTCCAGCCGCAGCGGGTGGGCTGCCCAGTGCCACCACGGCTGTCATGCGTGTGGCCATTGTGTGCAGAAGGGAGGATGGCCACCAGCACCCTGTGAATGCAGCTCTGGGGGCTGCAAGGAGAACTTCCCTTCCTTGCGTTCCCTGGGGCCACAGCTGCTGTTTTGGGCACTGGATGCCCTGCAGTGGGGACATGGAGATCGGTGACCTCTGAAAGGGATGTGGTGACCCAGGGCTGGGCTGAGAGTGCTCTATTCCAGGGCACAGTTGGTGGGCATAGCAGCTCCTAACCCACACGCAGCAGCCTGGACCCACCGGTGCCTGGTATGCTGCTGGTGCTGTGCTTCGGTCACCCCCAGGATGAAGCACAAGGGATGGGTTTGGCTCAGGGAGCTGGAGCAACAGCTCCCACTGCAAATGGTGTGCTGCCAGGTCCCCCCGGCAAGGCTTTGGGATGTGGCATGTAGCAGAGGGACCACCCAAGCCCATGCCCTGCACCTTCTGCCCCAAGATTTCCCCTTTGCTCCAGATGCATCAGGAAAGCAGCCAGTGAGAGGTGATGGGGATGCCCCCTTTCTGCTGGCAGCCCCCAGTGCCTTGAGCTCAGGGTTCCTGTGCTGGCGCTCACCAGCACCCACCACCCTCCTGCCTGAAGCCTACTCTGGTGCACAGAGATGGCACACGGGGCAGTCCAGGTGATTGTCCTAATGGTCACTCTGCACACTGCCAAGCTTATACTCAGCCCAAACCCCCGTGCCACACCATGCTGCCACCCAACACAATGTAGCCTTACTGCCTTCCCACAGGTCAAACCCCAAATGCCACATGTCCCACACCAGGGCTCCCTGTGCTCACCCCACTGAACCCCACTCCTCTCCAGCAGCCAAACCCAGGCTGCTCAGCTACAGCAGGCAGGGAGCTCTGCAGAGCCCCAGCACCTGTGGGGTGCCCCTGCTGCCCCCGCTCCCCCTCCCCCCCCCCTTTCCCCAGTATTCCACCCCGCACTGCCCCCCCCCCCCAAAGCACCTCTGAGATGCTGCTTTGCTTAAGACAGCATCACAGAGCGGGCTTTGTGGTGAAGCAGGACGTGCTGCATCAGCCATTTCCAGCCCCACAGAGCCTCCTCTCCCCCCACAGCCCCCGGCATCTCATCCCGCTTCCCGGTACTGAGAGGCTCCGGCTGGCAGCACTGCTCCGGGAGCGCAACGAGCCGAGCAGCCCCTGGCAGCCGTGGGAGAGAGCCGGCTCATTTCCAGAGTCATTATGGTCTGAAAAGGGTCCCATCAGGTATTCAGCCCGTTCAGCACATTTATTTTCCCAAACCACAGCAGGGATTTGCAATTCCAGGCTCAATATTAGCAGAGTTTGCAGTGTCTGGTGATGTGTTCGCAGGTGGCAGCAGGGTGCTGGGCTGGCTGGGGACCCGTGGATACAAAGGGCAATCCAGGGGTTCATGGACGTGGCCGTGCCCGGAGCAGAACCCGCTCAGGGCACTGGGCACGTGTGTTTGCACACACACACGTGCATGTGCCTGCCCAGTCTGCACATATTGCTGTGCATGCCCCACAGGCAGGGGGGATCTGCTAGGTGCCACGGGGTCTCTACCTCTCCATTCCCCTCTCACTCTGCAGAACACCCTGCAATGGAGCAGCTCGACTTGTGGCGAGTTGAGGATGGAGAGGGGCTCCACATCGTTGTGTTCCCCCTTCCCACTGCTCACCCACTTGGGGACCACTCCCCAGCCACCCCCGATCCCCCTCTGCAGCCCTGGGACTGGCGGCAGTGCCGTGCTGCAGCAGAGTGCTTCCACAGAAAGAGCAAGCATCCTCTCTCTCTCTCCGTATGAAACTTGGAGGGAAACTCAAACACGGAGAGATGCAAACTTCAGCAGCCGGAGCGAGCCAGGGAGCCCTGCTCCGACATGGCACAACAGGGTCAGACCCCTTGCACCGATAGGGTCCCCAGGGGGGCACCCAGCTGCGCACTCACCACCGTGAAATCCTGGGAAGAGCAGTTCTCGCCACTGAAGTTGCAGCTCTTGAGCATGTCGTCGAGCTGGTGGCCGGTGCGGTTGACGATGTCGGCCATGTCGGGGTCGGGGTAGAGCAGGTCGGTGGCCTTGTGGCCGTCACGGTCCTTGGGGGGCAGTCCGGTCATGTTGGCCAAGTGGAAGATGTCGGCATCGGTGAGTGCGGAGTGGCGGTAGCGGTTGATGTTGCAGATGGTGATGGCGGGGAAGACCATCTCACGGATGGCTTCTTCGTCCAGGGCCATGACGTGGGGGTGCTCCAGGTAGAGCAGTGCCGACTTGGCCGCCTGGTAGAGGAAGAAGGCGAGAGAGGCCAGAAAGGCGAACGCCCAAAGGGTCTGCCGCACGCCCGGCCGCCCCGTGCCGCAGATGTGCCCCAGGCCGTGCAGCGTGCTGGCGCTGGCGAACGCGGCCAGGTCCCGGGAGCGCGGCCGAGCCGGCTCCTCGATCAGGCTCTCCTTGTCCCCTTCTTCTTTCTCCTTCTGCTTCTCATCCTCTTCGGCAAATTTGATTTTACACACGATCTCAATCGGCATCTGCCCCGCCAGCGAGCTGCCCCCCGGCACGGGCAGCGGCCGAGAGCCCGGCCAGGCGCTGGGAGGGGGCTCGGGTCCCCCCCACGGCCCAGCACGGCGCCGGGAGGGCCGAGCCGTGTCGGGAGGGAGCGCGGCCCCGCTCCGCCGCTCCGAGCCGCCGCTCCCCTCTTGTCTCACTCGTCGATCGTCTCCTTGTGCCTTCGCTTATCAGCACGAATACAGCTGTCAAAAACCCCTCTCTCTCCTCTCCCTCGCTCGGTGTCTCTGCCTCTCTCCTTCGCTCCTCTCTGGTTAAGACCCCGGCAGATACACGCAGCATTTAGGCATCATGTGCTAATAAAATCCAGGGAATACTTAATAATTCAAGACATGTCAACATTATTTCATCGTCAAATAAAGAGCGAGCGCCGGAGAAAGAGGCAGTGTGAAGGGCCCTGCGCCTCCGGGGCAGGGAACGCGCTGCTCCCGCTCTCCAGCCCCGGCTCCAAAGTGCCGCCGGAGCCACTTGTTTGAATGGCCAGGACCCGCCGGAGCCGCGCCGAGCCGAGCCGAGCGGAACCGTGCGGTGCCGAGCCGAGCCGCACCACGCCGTGCCGCGCCGCGCCGAGCCGTGCCGAGCAGTGCCGAGCCGTGCCGTGCCGAGGCGGGCGGGGCACGCAGCCTGCCCCCCGCCGCCGCCGCCGCTCTCCCCGCCTCGCCCCGCCGTGGCCCGGCCCGTGCGCCCCGGGGCAGCGCGGCACGGCGCGGCTCGGCTCAGCGCGGCGCGTGGGGGCGGGCAGCCTGCGGGCAGCTCGCCCGGCGGCTCCCTCCTGCTCGCCCGCCCGCGGACTCCTCCTGCCTCGGCGGCTCCCTGTCCGTTAACCGCCTCCCTGCCGCGGCCCGACGCGCCCCGGCTCGGGTGGCACAGAGACCGTCCGGGAAACCCCGGCCGGTGCGGTCCCGGGAGCTCGTCACCGCGGGCGGGCAGCGCTGCGGGCAGTGCCTCCCCCGAGCCCCCGGCTCTGCTCGCTCCGCGCCTTCCCTGCGCGGGACGTAGCTCCCGTGGCAGCTCGGAAGCCCCGGCCCCCAGCCCCATCCCGCGCCCTGCTCCTGGCTCTGCCCTCGGCCCCCGCTGCTGCCCGGATCCTGCCGCTCCCCGTGTGCGGCTCCGCCGCGATGCGCCCCGACTCCCCGCCTCAGTTTCCCCAGCTGGAAGCGGAGGGTTCGCTCCATTCAGACCCGAGCCGCGCAACCCTCGGGCGGAACCGCAGGGGGAACACCGGCACAAGCTCGGCACCGGGCAGCCCCCGGGAGACGCGGGAGGCAAGTGCCTGACAGGGTACAGGCGGCGAGACCTCGCATCCCCCTGGGGCGCCCGCCGCAGGTCAACGTGACCTTCACTGTGCTGCCGATGCCAACAGCAAAGCTTTCCCCGGCCGTCCAGCGAGCACACACGTATCTTCAATCTTTCCATCGATCCGTGCATGGCACACATGTTCCTGCCTCCGTGCAGGTCAATACGGCATGATGGGCTGCCTCCGGCAGGCAGCACGCACAGCCCAGCCGCCCGCATCACCCTGCTTGGGGTGTGCAGGGCACACGTGCCTGCCCTGGCCCGCAGCAGGGATCGCAGACACCTGAATGCCCGCGGGGTGGGGGTTGTGCCCCATATCCTTCGGGCAAACCCTGCTGTGCGGCTGGCAGACTTCCCCATGGCGTTCTGTGGCCAAAGAGGTGCACCTTCTCCTCCCTCCACTCCTTCTCTGCTGTGACCACTGGCTGTGAGGGTTGGCTGGGATCGGGGTCAAGCTGTGCCCAAATAGGTGGCACTGGGACACAAGCCCCATGCTAGCTGTGGCAGGGTTAGGTCAGGGCATGGCAACGAGCAGGGCCATGGGCGATGTGATGTGGATGGATCTGGCAGGGGGGTGCAGAGGCTGGCAGAGATGCCCACTGCCCAAATGCGATGGGTCCAGCTGGGAACTCAGCTCCTGGGGAAGCACAGGCAGCTATTGCTCCGAGGACTGGCAGCTGGGAGGGCTCAGGGAGATCAGTGCTTGGAAGCTGCTTTCTTCTGGGACACAGTAAGGCACCAGTTGGGATCAGCCCCAGCTGGGGCTTGGCAGCGTGTCCGGTTTCTCGCTGTTCTGCACTGGAGCCTCCCACCTGCAACTGGCTGAGTGTGGCACATGCACACAGAGCTGGCGGGAGGAGGTGAGGAGCAGGCAGGACAGGGGAGCCAGACGGGGACTCACTGGTGGGTCAGGAAATTGGAGTCCTCCTGGCTCACCCTGCACTCTCATGCTGCGCTGGGCTGGGTGATCAGCAGGGTCCTGGCACAGAGCCCACACACTGCGCTCTGATGGCAGGGGGAGGTTGCGAGGGCTGGAGAAGCCAGGACTGGAATTCGAAATGATGTTGACAAATCGGAGAAATGGCCTGAAAACAATCCGATCCGATTCAAAAGGACAAGCAAGAAGAGCTGGGCTGGCTCGGGGAGCAGAAGCGCCCAGTGAGCAGCCAGAGGGCAGGGCTAGTGGATGGGCAGTGGGCAGTGTGACCACGCTCATTGCCCAGGGCAGCCCTGGCTGGGCACACAGCGTGATAGCTGGGTCTACACAGGACACGCAGGGGGCTGTGCACATAGAAGCCAGGATTCCAAATGCCCAGCAGGCAAGCAGCTGTTGGGAAAAGCATCCAGGAGGTAGGGAAGGGGAGGAGAAGCCTCATTGGTTCGGATGTGGAAAGTAGGAGTAGCGCTGCTTGCAGGGCAGCTGAAGCTCTCACTGCTGGCCACAGCTGCCCCATGCCCGGTCCGGGATCAGCCGTCAGGAAAAATCCCCGCTAATTGGAAAGAGCACAGAGGATGGCAATAGTAGAGCAGTGACAGAGGCTGTAGGCAGCGGGGTCTGGGCGAGAGTGGAGGCAGGGACACTGCAGCCTCAGACCATACGAATGCTGTGAGCGCAGCAGGAGGAGCTTTGCAGGGTATTGGGCAGTTGGAGCTGAGCAGGGTGCCCCTCGGCTGGCCCCGACCCACAGCAGTGTGTGCGTGGGACCGATCCTGCCTGCTGCCCTCCAGCACCGTGGTGATGATTCATCCCCTCTGAGACACAGCCGCTGTCCTTTTCTATTCTCAGGCCAATCTGGGAGAGATTTGTTTGTGATTTTCCTGCCTTGCTGCCCAGCCGACAGATTGATTATTGGCTGTGCCCCGTCCATCCGGACAGACTGTGATGCAAAGGCACCAGTGAGGGTCCCCCTGCCCTCTCCCCAGCTGCCAGCACCAGTCCTGGCCATAAGAGGCAGTGGGACTGGAGCCGGAGCTGGATGCGGCCCTGCGCTCACAGGGAGCGACTGTAGGATAATCATTAATTTTGATCTAATTGAAAGAAACGTGGCTGCAAAGCTGCAGTGCCAGTTGGATCCTTCCTGTGCTCCCGTGCCCGCCTGATGGGTCGGAGTGAGCAGCGAGTGCCTCAGCTGTGGGGAGATGTGGGATGACAGGGTGTCTGGTCCCATTATAGGAGTGGGACTGGGCATGGTCAACGCCCCCCACATGTTGGGTGTCAGTCCCCTGTTCCCAGCCATGGGTGGCATCTGCCAGGGACAGCACTTGCATCCATAATGCAACACCCCATCACTGCACTGACCCCGTCTGCATAAAAAACCCTATTAAACACAATACCTTATTAAACGCTTTACCCCAACAAAGTGCAATACCTTAATTAATGCAACACCCCAATTAAGGACAGCACTCCCATTCAATTTATTCCTTCATTAAGCGCAAAACCTCAATTACAACATCTCTTTTGTAAGCTGAGTGCACGAATTCTTGCAAGGTGCCCTGGACACCTTTTGCTGCCTCCTGCAAAACAGCACCGGGATGCCACAGCTTTTGGGTCCTGGCTGTGGGGACGCACCGAAGGGCTTCTGTAGGAACTGAGGGCCTGATTTGGGTGGACAGGGAGGAAAATGTCTGCCCGTGGCTCTGCAGCCATGCATGTGCCCGGTGCAGGGTGCCACAGGCTTGCTGGAGAAAGCTCCGTCGCGGTGAGAATGCTGGGGCCAGCACTGAGCCGGGACTGCCCCATTGCCGTCCCCACACAGCCCCTCTGTCCCCTCCAGCCACTTGTCACCTGCCTTGTGGTTTATAAAACTTTAAAGCTAATGGTGTAATAAACGCCAATAATGATATTGCAGCTGCACCGGGGCACCCTGGGATGAATACATTACGGGAGCTGCGGCAGTTGCGCACGGAGGGCAGCAGCGGGGCTGGGAGGTGGTCCAGCAGTGCCGCTCAGCGCCGGGATGCTGTCCTGGGACGAGCCGCTGGGCAGCCTCCGGTGCCGGGCGTACGTCCTCGTCCTCCAGCCGCGGGACACGGCTGCCGCTCCGTCAGAGCTGCGTGGGCACAGCTGGCACAGCTGGCACAGCTGTGAGGCACCTTGTAGCCACGGGCCGTCCCCGGAGCCGTATGACGGCAAAGGGGCACAGCACAGCTGTGCGCAGGGAGGGCGAGAGCCCTGTGCCACCCTGAGCGTCCCTGTTCAGCACGACCGTCCCTACAGGGGGAGCAGGAGGATGGTGGGCACGGCGGGGCTGGAGCCGCACGGAGCCCATTGCTCTGGTCCCTGGGCATGTCTGCGAAGCGGTGCATCCCAGCACGGCTGGTACCCGCAGGACACACTCCTCCTGCTCACCCCCACCTCGGGGCCGTGGGGAGCTGGGGGAGCATGCCCAGCCAGCAGAGCGTGAGGAGTGGCTCTTCATGCTCTGTGAGACATTGCTCAGCTGCTCCTTCGCGCATGGCTGCGCCGGCAGGCCCTGCCCTGTGTGCCCTACAGCCACCAGGACCGTGACATTGTCATCGGGATAGTGGGCAGCGCCCCTGGACAGTGGGCAGGAGGAGCACTGGAGTGCTGCCCACTGCCATAACAGCAGCTCCTGCCTCCTGCTCATCTGTCCTAAAACAACAGAGCTATAAACTGCCTTGACGCGGCATTACGGCTGAGATTTTAAATGCACCCAAGTCAGGAATTCAAAGTTATGGGTCCCCGAGCAGCCATAGCTCAGCCACATGGTGCCCATTATGGCCCTGCGCGTGCACAGCCACCGCGCCACGGGCAAGGGGCAGAGTTACCATGGGAACCATTGCTTCTGATTCCCTGACATCTGTGTGATTAAAGCCTCAACCTCCGTGCCATGGCCCAACCAATGCAGTGAGGGCACCCCCATGTCCTACGGGCCATCAGGAGCCGTGTGTCCTTATCTCTTCTTGCCCAGAGGGATGGCTGTGAGCTCAGCACCCCACAGCACACAGCCCTCTCCAGCTCTCTTTGTGGTTATGGGCACCCACATCCTCCTCTGCGCTATAACCTGGGCACCAAACATGGGGTGCACTGCAGGCACCAAGTGCCATGCTGCACTGTGTCCTCAGCATGGGGTGCAAACAGAAGCATCAGCATACTGCAGACAGCAGCAGCACGAGCATCGGTCATGCTGAAATGCCAAATGGAACAGGCACTGGGCACACCTGGAACACAGCGCTGCCTGCGGAGATGGCTGAGTGCTCGGCAAACAGGAAAACCACAGCTGGCAATGCTGCTGAAGGCATTTCAGCAGCTGCCACCCAGCACTTTAGACACAGGGTTAACGCTGTGCAAATAACAAACATGCCACAGGTAGTAAGTGCTGAGCACTCTGCAATTACCAGCCATCCCTGGGTATCGTGCGCCGCACACACCGTGACCACAAACGCGCTGAAGGCACCAATTTGATGCAGAGGAGCCTGATAACCTACATGCAGCCAAGGCAGGGCACTGAGTGCTGCAAACAGCCATACGGTGTGCCGGCTTGGGGTGCTGGCCCCATAGGTGTGTGTCCCTGCCTGTCCCCATGGGAGTGACAGCCATGCAGCAGGGCTGCCGGTGCGACGCGTGCTGGTGCGCTCAGGGCCTGTTATTTCATTTTCACTTGTCCCATCCCATTAGCACAGCTGTCTGCCACCAGAGAAGGGAAAATTGATGCTAAACGGGATATCAATTTATCATGGAGTGTGTCACCCTCCGCACGGCTCTGCCAGCCGAGCTGCGGAGACGCGCTGCAGCAGCCAAGCAGCACCTGTAATTAACAGCTCGTCAGTCTCACCGGCACAACGCAGCACAGCCCGGGCACACTCCGGTGGGTGCAATACAGGGAATCCCATCAGGTGCCCCTCCCAGATGGGCACCAGGCGGCAGCGTCATCCCCATGCCCACCCCAGTGCCAGGAGGTTGGTACATGGGCACAGCAGGGTCACAGGATGGGAATGTCCCCATCTCCATACCATCTCCCCTGGCACCTTGCTGCTGCCCCTGTGAGGCAGAGCTGTAACTCACGGCATGTCGGTGCCCAGTGAGTAACGAGCCGGGAGCCCAGCTCCTGGACGTGAGTTACGGCCGCTGCCTGCGCACAGTGAGACATCAATCCCAGCAGGCGGCTCGGGTGGGAACAGAGCATCCATCGTGCCGGGGAGTTGGGATGGCCCATCAGTCCTGGGCAGCAGGGAGCGGGCACAGCTGGTGGGCAGCAGCTGAGGACAGCCCCATCCACATGCCATGGCCCCAGTGCACCCCAAAACAGCAGAATCGGCACCAGCCATCCTGCAGAGCACTGGCTGTGCACTGCTTTGATGTTAAACACTCGGAGATGAAATGTGTGCCCTGGGGCTGGGCACCTCACAGCGGCCGGCCAGCCAGCCTCTGGCTGCGGAGCCGTGCCAGCACCAGGGCCGATAATTGGATGCATGTTTCTTCCAATGAGTTTGTATCATTTTTATGTAAATTTGACATTTTCCTGATGTTCTGTAATGTGCACAAAGCAAGTGCCGCTCCTGCCGTCGGCAAAGCCTATTTCCTTCCTGTCTGAAGTGCTGTGTTGATTTAAGGGCCTGCTAATACACGCAGCCACTCCCCCCCCCCCCGCACACATGCACGTGGGTGCACGTGTCCTTTCTGCACTGATCCGTCTCCATCAGCATGATGGGCAGCACCCAGCACTCAGCCCCGTGCCCACCAACCTGACCGATAGCCCCTTCTGCAGGGGCAGTGCCCTGCACCACAGGACACCAGGTTGGCAGTGGAATGGCCCCGTGGGCTCTGTGCATCCCATCTACTGCCTGCATGCCCCATGTCACCACGGTCCCATCCTTGGGGACACTTTCTGGGGTGCACCATTCCCAGCCTTCTTGCACCATGGAATTTTCCCCAGCTCCATCTCTGGAGCAGGCGAGCGGGTTTCAAAGGCAGCGCTGCTATTTAAAGCCCTTATTGTTCACGTCCTTGACACCGGCAGCTACATCCTGCTGTCGCTCGATGCGAGCGCATCCCGGCCCGGCCAGCCAGAGGAAGGCAGCTAATGAAGAGCCAGCGCAAAGCCGCCTCTCTTTGTCCTGATCACAAAGCAGCTCTCCCAAACAGTCCCCGCCAGTTATTTATAGCTCCCTTCCCCGGGGCACGCCGGGAGTTTCCTGCAGACAGACACAATCCTGGCATTGCTGTGCTGTCCCGGGTGCCCGGGAAGTGCTTGCAGCTGCCCCATGCCCATGTGATCCCATTCAGGGCTGCTCTCTGGGCTGCAGCCAGATGGGTGCTTTGCTCCGGCTGAGGCATGGAGAGGGGCATCCCCAGCCCCGGGAGCACATCTGGAGCACATCTGGTGCATCATCTCCTGTACCCCTTGAGGCATGGTGATATGCAGTGGAGGTCTGGGTCTCTCCATGCAGCACCAAATCACAGCCACGCAATGAAAGATGGGTGCTCTACTGTGCCATGGCATCATTTACAGCCCTGTGGTACCTGATGTGCCTGGCATGGTGATTTATCTGGAAGCCATTGCGGAGCACGTGGTACAGGGAGGAGGATGTGATGGGGATGCGCCTGGGGGCAGCGCCCCTGTGCCATTCATCCCCAAATCCACCAAGAAGTGGTGCTCATTCCTCTGCTGTTCTGGCCACCAGTCTCTCCTCGGCTCCTCGGGATCACCCCTCGGTGAGCAGGGCTGTGGTTTTGTGAAATATGGCCCCTATAAATCCCACTGGGTGCGAGCCATAACTCTCAATATATTTTCAAATATAGTTCAATTATTTTTCCCATATATCATGGGGAAATTGCATCGGCGAGTGGCGGCGCTAAGCAGGGAGCGCGTGGCGGGGCGGTGTTAATAGGATTGTGCATGGTATTATGCATGAGGTCGTTCAGGACACAGTGGGGAACCTCGCGTGCTCCAGAGAGACGGGAAGGAATAAATCAGGCTATTAGCCCAGCACCTTGGTCAGGTCTGCGGGGGATTAATCTCTGCAGCGTGCAGGGATCCAAATGGAAACACTGATGGGCATACTGAGGACTCGATGCACACCTCCACTGAAGCACCAGGAGCAGCATCATGGACCCCAAAGTGGGTCCCCAGAGGACACCCCAGGTTGGCACTGAGTGTCTTGGGGCCTCTCCTGGAGAAGCCTCAACCTTGTGCTTGTGGAAGGGCCTCCTTATTCCCCCTGTGCTGCACTGGGATGGGTGCTGTGGCTGTTCCTGCCGTGCTTTGCCCTACAGCAAGTGCTTGGCCAGCAGGACCCAGGGAGCAGCCACAGCCTTCAGGATGGGCGCATGTAATCAGCCAGGACAGGCACATTTCTGTGTGTTTGCCATGAATATTTATGCAATTTGTGCAGAGCCATTGTGCCTGGTGCAGTGATGTAGCCCAGCCTGCAAGGAGCAGGAGGACCTGGTGGCATCTGTCCATGGCACTGGTATTTTGGGATGCATGGAATCACCCCAGGAGCCACCAGCACCTATTTGGAGCAATAAACTGGTTTTCTGGTGCTTGGCAGGGTGGGATAAAGCCATGATTTGGTGACAAACCGCTGTGTGCCCAGTGAGCAGCAAGCATCCACGATTCACATCTCCCTGCCCATCCTTCTTCTCCTCATTCCTAGTCATACATTCACCCCCCATGTATGATGGCGGGGGTTCCCAAGCTGGAGGCTGCTGTTCTGGACCCCTGCCAGGGGGTGTCCAGGCTGGGATGGAGCTGCTGGCCCTGCTGTGAGGACATGGGTGCCCCCATGGTGCTGGCAGACCTGGATCAAGCAGTGAGTGCAGGTGAGGTTTACAGTAACGGGAAAAACAAATTATTAATCATGAGAGCAGCCCCAGCCGGGCTGTCAGGGCCGCATGGGCTCATGAATATTCAGCATCGGGCTGAGCACTAAATCTCATTTAAATGTCAGGGACCATTAGGCAGACAGGGAGGGGGCTGGGATGGCAGCTCCCCACTCAGTGCCCAGCCCCGCACAGCTGGCAGGACAGTTCCAATGGGACACAGCCACCAGGACTGGGGACCTGGCACTTCATGGCTTCATGGCTGGCAGATAGGTGCCCTGAGCCCAGTGCCCAGGCTCACCTTGGGGTGCCTGAGACCCCTGGGCACACTGAGCACCCAAAGCATCTTCTGGGTGCTGATGGCTGCTGGAAACTTGCACCGAGGACCCAGCAAGCCCGGTGCCTATGGTGGCAGTAGGGGGAGCATGCCTGGGCGCTGCCTCCCTCTGCGCTGGCACTCACGCGCTCTCCAGCTCAGCAGGGGCCTGGCAATTACATGGATACGTTTAAGCTCTTAATCCTACTGAAGATTATTCCAAGGTCGGGGCGCCAGGCAGGTCCCCACGCTGTCAGGCTGTGGTGCATCCCTGCTGCCATCTGCCGGGGTGGGACACCGGCACCATGGTGCCTAGCAGCTCCCCCTACACCCGGGCCATGAGCCCATGGGCATCCCCAAAGGACCTTCTGGCATGGGAACCCAGTATGGGTAAGACCTGGCTCTGCCGCAATGGGGCATCCCGTGGCCTGTGCTGAGGGTGTGGGCAGCAAGGGGCTGTTCCATGCATGCCAAATAGAGAATACACATCCAAGAGGCGGAGGAGGCACCCAGGTTGTCTGGGATTCCCCTCCCTGAAATGGATCTGCTGTTTTCCCCACACAACACGTGTCCCCTTGTTTCCATGCTGCCCAGCCACCCTTCAGCAGGGCCATCATGCACAAAGGCACAATGCCAATGCAGCCCCGTTCCTGCTCTGCACACACCCTGCGGCACTGCCTGCTCCCCAAACCGCCGCATCTCCTCCTGCTGCCAGTTGGGGAGGGTAAAAAAAAATATATATTAATGATTATTACAAAGAGCTAAAGCGGAATTGCAAATGTTATTTCTCCGGTAGATGGATGATAGCGGGGTGGATGATAGATAGCTGGATGGATGGATCGCTCTCCCTCCAAGCTGTAACCCCCTTCCAATCGCTCCCTCCGGAGTGCTGCTGTCACCTTGTCTCTGCTCAGAAGGGCTTTTACTGGCTCACTGGGGGATGCACGAGAACAGGTTATTAATACACGGAGAGGGGGATGGAATCCATTTGACTTGAAAATAGCTGAGAAACTGAGCTGCACTTTTAAAATCTGCTTTTAATCAGAAGGAAAAGAAGAGAAGTTTGAACAATTAGGGAGTAATGAAGAGCTTTGGAAAAAAAAAAAGAAAACGCTCTCTGAAGATGAGCTAAGATTTTTACAGCACTTTGAGAATTTAAAGAGCTATGCTGGTATTGAGCAAAATGATACAAACACTCCATGTGATAATTGCACATGATGGTACCAGCAGTGAGAGTTGCAGCCTGGGTGTCCAGGTGACGAGCAGGGCAGGAACCCCAGTGTGTGTCTGGGGGGGAAGTGGAGTGGTGAGGAGCCGTGCTGCCGGCTCACGCCAGGCACGGGGAGAGCTGAGAGCCGCTGGCACATTCAGGAGGCCATGCTGGCAAATTTGGAGCTGGGAAGCCAGGGATGCTGGGGGTGGAGCAGGGACTGCTGATGGCACATCCCTGGAAAATCATCAATGTCACTCAGCCCACACTCAGCCCAATGCCAGGTCCTGGGGAAGCCCTGGGCTGCCCCATGCGCCCGCGGCTGTGCCCTGCCGGTGGATGCCAAGGGCCCGTGACGGGAGCCGAGCGCGGGGGCTGCACAGCCGCTCGCAGCAGCAGCTGGGTAATTTTCATGCTAAGTGAAAAGTAAAGTGCACAGACTCTTTATTAGAGCGAGCACGGTGCGGGGAACAATGAAGGCAGTGATGATCGTTAACTTTCTAATCGGAGGAGAAAAGTCCTCAATGCAATTTTTATGGTAATAACATCGACACTAAAGATAATTGCTCCCCGCGTCGCGCTTAGCGCTGGGAAACTGTTTGGGAAAAAAACATTAATTTGCAGGAACTGAGCCAAAGTTTCCTTAAGGCAGCTGTTCCTGGTGCCACCCTACCCCCAGCCTTGCCCAATGGCCAACCTTGTGTCCCACAGTGCCGCAGGGCTGTACTGGAGCCCAAGCATCCCGCCGCACCGCAGTGGTGATGGAAGATGGTGATGGAGAATCGTTGGGGTGACAATGCACTGGCGCTGCGGTATGGGGGTGTGGGGCTGCCCCATAGGTGGAGAGGGATGGGAGCCAGCTCTCCCTGGGGAATAATAAGCGCAGGAGGAATTACAGCCAGGTGACATTTTAACGAGCCGGCGTCCTGCGCAGCATTAATATTCCATGGGCTGCAATTCCCCAGCGGGCGTTTGAGAGATGAAAAAAAAAATATTAAAAAAAAAAAAAAAGTCCCTGAGCCCGGTGAAATCAAATAAATAAATCTCTGCCGGAGTGCGGCGTCTCCCCCGCCCCTGCGCTGTGATTTCCCCTGTGATCCCATAACGCACAGCAAGCAATCGGCATGGCTCCCAGCGCGGCAGCGCGGTGATTTATCCCGGGCGAGAGCGGGGGCCCGGGGATGATGCATGGGGCAGGGGCAGAGGTGGCAGCAGGGGGAGGCGGGAGAGCATGGAACGCACACGGGGCTACCACTCAATCCTAAATTAATTGTAATATTTGACAAATCAGATGTACTTAGGTGATCCGTGGGCCATGCGAAGGAGATTGATGAGGGGTTTGGGCTGTCAGATGCCGCTGGTGTTCACCGCTGACCAACAACTGTGGCTCCAGCACCGATCGCCCTCCACGAGGTGGAAGCAGCCCCTGTGTCCAAGTGCTGGTTGGGGTGATCGCAGCAAGAAAAGCAGCCCATCCTCTGTATCTTGGCTCCTTGGGATGATTTTGTGATAGACGCTTGGTCTGCCCTTGCTCTGCACCAGGGTTCTCCCTCCCCATGTTCATGCAATGCCACCCCGAGGTGGCACACAGCTCTCTGGAGTGTCCTCCCCACATAGTGCTGGAGCTGCTCGCCACGGTTTCAAGGTGGTGAGAAATCCATAGACTGACAGCCTGTGAGATGGAGGTGCTCCCTGGTCGGGGTGTGCACAGCCATTCCCCGTAGGGTCATTTCGGTAACAGCTCCGCCAGCCAGCACTGAGATTCACGGGCCCCGCGAGGTGACAGCAAACCTGATAGGTTTTAAGACAGCAACATGCCCTGAATCTGCAAAGTGGCAGAGCAGGGAATCCGCCATGTGCACAGCCTTCAGGGACGTGGTGACCACAGTGCTAGGCCACCGGGGGTGGATGGGAAGGCACTGGCATCCCAGCATGCCTTTGGGGCCACAGTGTGCCATGTGCCCCCACCCGGAGTGGTGCCAGCCCCGGAGACAAATGGCACGTGGGAAGGCGGGGGAACCGGATGGTGGGTGCCGTGCCACTGCTCTAGCTTTCATCAGAAGCGTATGCTGTAGTAAAATATCTACATTTGGAAGCAGAGATTTCCAGGGATCTGAGAACACTGGGCTGATAATTAAACATCTGTTCTGCATTTGTCTGCCCGCCTCGCTCCATCCTGGCTACGGGTGTGTGGCATCGCACCCTTCCCTGTCCCCTGCTCACCACTCGCAGGGCCACGGGTGCTGCAGGCCATCCTGCACCTTGCTCCCTGGGCTCAGCAGCTTTGCCCCCACCTTGCAGTGCTGCAGAGCCTGTGGCTCGCCCTGGGGCTCACACCTCAGGCAGTTCCTCCAGTCCTCTCCGTGCATCACCAGCCACTGTTTGTCCATGTGCAGCCCCCTGGGCTGAGCGAGCAGCTGCCATCACCAACCTGCATCCAGGAGAGCATCAAAACAACCTCCGAATTGATCCCTGAGACTCTTCCGCAAGCCCCAGTCACGTCCTATGAGGAGCAAGCGTCCGCTCTAGTTACTGTCTCCTAGGAGAGCTCTGGGGACTTCAGGCTGTCACAGGAGGAGCAGCCCCAAACATGACATCTCCATGGAGCCCAGGGTACGGCAGGCAGGGACACGGTGCCACTGAGCAGATGGCACCCAGCCAGATCGATGGGAGCCGTGCTGGGCTCCAAAGCACTGCAGGTGCTGGGGTGGGAGCAGCTACGTGCCCACAGCCCGAGGTGCTCTGTTGTCCCCCATCTGCCCCCTGCCCTGGTGTCCCGGTGTTTGTCACACCTGTCACCGTGACAAGGGAGAGATTAGAGCCGCCCTGAGCCGCTGCTTCATATTCATGAGACTTCAAAGCATCTGCACCAAACCTAATCCTCCACACAGCACCCTGCCAGCAGCCCTTGCTGGGCTGGGAGGGCTGCCGGCGGCCACACAGCTCTGCTCTGGACACGAGATGACACCCGGGTGCTGTGCCGTGCCCCATGCTTGGCCACAGCACGGGGTGATGGGCTGTGTGCCCGGTGCCAGGCTGCCAGGCAGGGAGTGCAGGGCCTGGCGGAGGGCGGGAAGCGCGGCCCCCACGGAGCCGTCTCCTCCAGATGGCGAAGGCCATTAGAGCCGCTCTCGTGCGCACGAAGCCATAAAGTTTATGGGCCTCATCATTTAGCTGTAATGGAAATAGTTAAATCTGTCTCTGTTTAAGCAAACTGTGCCCTCGCGGGAGCGCTTGATGCCATATGCCGGTGGCTGGGGGGCTCCGGGCTCTCCTTCCTGCTGCCCACATCTTCCTCCTACCCTGACGTGTAGCTGCTGACCCCAATGCATAGGGTACCCCACAGGCAGGGGCTCAGCTCCACACTGGATTCAGCCCCCCCCCCCCCCAGCCCCACATCCCACCTGCATTATGGAGAGCCCCCCCATCCCAGCAGTCCCCCAACCCATTGTACTCAGCTGTGATATCGGTGGGAGCTACCCCCTCCCCAGCAAGCAAAGCGTGATTAATTACAGAGTAAGTCATTAATATTCACAGCTAATTAAAGATCCTTATCGTGAATAATGGAGCTCTGACTCCAAATTATGGGACACGGATGGAGGAAATTGGGAGGGGAGAATGAACTGGGGCTGCAGAGGGATACAGCTGTGGTGTAGGGGCACATGGGGAGCTGAGGTACCATCATGGGGGCCTGGGCAGTGGTGGTGGCCAGGGGTACCTGGGCATGTAGAGCTCTGGTAGGGGATGCAGGGCTTGGATGCAGGGCAGTGTGAATGAGGCAGGCACAGAGTCCAAGTTGGGGCCGCGTGGTCCCTGCAGAGCATCCAGAGGGGAGGGCAGCAGCACTTTGCCTCAGCTCCTGTTATACAAATGAAAGGTTTTTAGTGGGAAAGACTCTGGGAGAGTAATACATCTCCCATATTGATCGCAGGCCAGGGACCAAGGCACGGCTTAAACAGTAATTGATTTCTAGCCGCCGAGATGTGTTGGGGAGCATTGATTTAACAGCACTGCAGACACACTGCTACTAATCTGATTAAAGTATTTAGCAGAAATGTTATTCTTTAAAAAAAAACAGAGGGAGGTGATAGTGCTGCCTGGGGCCAGGGGGCCAAGCTGGGGTGGCAAAGCCAGGGTGCAGGGTCCTGCTGCAGCCCAGCACTGTTACAGGGTGGATGGTGTCCCTTCCATTCCCATGGCAGTGGCACACATCTGCAGCCAGCTGTGTCAAGGGCACATGCAGAAGGAGTGGGCAGCACATGCGTGAGCAATGAGCTCCAGAGAGAGCGTGGGCCCACAACCAGGGCCACAGTGTGGCTGGTGCTCCCAGCATCCATTCCAGTTCCATGAGGGGCATCAGCTGTAAGGGGGGTAGGCAGCACCCCTCAGTGCCATTCCTGTCACACCCATCAGCCCAGTTAATTAACACGCGGTATCAAACAAATAAATTATTCCTGCTTCCTATTGATTCTAATTTACTGGCCCCTGGAGAGCCCAGGCTCGTTTATCCCACCTGTCACCCCTGCTTAGCAGCTGTGCTAACACCTGCCTGGCTCCCAGCACCTCTCCCACTCCCCTGCCTAGGGCTGTGCCTCCTGGACACCCAGCCTGGAGCTTAGTCTCTGTCCCTGGGCATCCCCTGCCTCCCAGCAGCACAGCAGTCGGGTTCCCCTGCATCCCAGGGAGTCCCAGCACTGCCCGTGCACCGCCTCTGCTGTCTGCCCGTCGATGCCAGCCTGATCAAAGCAGCGCTCCTCCCTGCTCCCGCCCTGTATTGATGCTGGATTGATCCATCGACCTGCCCAGCTGCTGACTGCACAGCTCCGTGATCCTGGACTGCTTGTTTGGGAGATCTGAGGGAGGAATAGCACCCAGCTCCTGCATATGCTCAATGCTGGACTGCTTTAGTGCTGTCCCACAGCAGCCCAGGGTGCTCTGGACAGCAGCTTGCAAGCAGGGCTTGGGTGCTTGCAGCACAGCACTGGCCTCACCTCAACTCAGCAGAACAACAAGGCATGCTTTACCAGGGAGAGCTGGAGGCTGGCCAGGGACACGGCACAGGGTCGCTGACCCAGCATGCGTGCCTGCTGCTGCTCCACGCACCAGTGCTCTCCAGCACTGGAGAGCTGACACCCACCCAGGCCAGCAGCCAGCAGCGGGCTGTCTGAATCTGCCTTCATCCTTCATCCCAGGCAGCCAACAGCGCAGCAGAGAGCCAGGCATCTTGCTTGGAGATACCCACTTACCCAGCCAAGCCACATGTGCTGAGTCCTACTCTCCAAAACCTGCTCCTTACACCGGGCAGCACCCAGATTCCAGGAGCTTTCCACCTTGCTCTGCAGTTGGACACCATCGTGGGATGCTCATCATGGGGTACCCTTAATGGAGTGCCCATTGCAGAGTGCCCATCATGGGGTGTTCATCATGAAGTGCTCATCATGGGGTATCCATAATGGAGTGCTCACTGCAGGGTGTCCAACGTGGGGTGCCCATTGTGGGGTGCTCACCATGGGGTGCCCATCGCAGGGTGCAGCTTGGCACGGCCCCACTGGCAGCACAGCAGGCACGCGTAGGAGGAGCGCTGGCAGAGCGGCAGTCAGGAGATAAGCTCCCCTCTCATCCTCATTGTGTGTGACGGGAGGGAGATTTATGGCTCCAAGCTGCGATTTGTGCGCGGCTCAAGCACACGGTATTGATCACTCCTGGTTGCTCCCGCTGCTCCCTCACCTCGCAGCCCCTCCTACCTCAGCCCTGCCATTAACTCTTCCTATCCTGGGGGCGGGGGCCACCCTGGGCTCCGGACAGGGGCAAGTTGTGGGGCTGGGGGTGAAGACATCGCTTGGCAAGGAGCGAGGCACAGGGGCAGGGCTGTGGGCATGGAGTGGCCTGTGGTGCCAAGGAGATGGGGATGGCGGGCAGTAATAAGGGGACAGATCAGAGGGGATGGGGCACAGTGCCTTGTTGTAGCACCCTGAGCAGTGCTGAGCACACAGAGATGGCAGGTGGTGAAAAAGGGATGAAATCAGGGGAAGGAGTGTGATGGTCTTGGGCACCCAAGGGCACAGGGATAGCAGGGAGGAGTCCCTGGGCCAGTGGATAGGCTGGTGCTATGGGGCTGGGGATGGGGGCAGCTCTGTGGGCTGGGGAGGGGATGGGGACTGCGGGTGCCTCTGCAGCAGCGGCAGGAAATGATGTGTGAAATGAAGAGTTCCTGCCCAGTGCCCAGAGGGAGCGAGCAGCATACTGAGCAGGAGCTGGGGCTGGGGAGGGGGGAGGCACAGCGGGGTGCACGGTGAGAGGGTCCCCTCTGCACTGCACAGGAACCCTAAAGGGGGAAGGACAGCTCTGCAGCATGGGGCTGAGCCCCTCCTGGGGGGGAGGTGGGAGAGGGACTCTTAGCATTGGTGTCTGCTGTGAGAACCCCCAGGGTGGAGGTTTGGGGGGCACACCCCTGCTACATAAAGCCCTTGCCCCCCTTTCCCTTCACCACCTCCCCGCATGCTGGTTTCCTGCTGCTCCACGGAGATAATTAAATCTGCTATTTCGGCAGGTTCCGCATCCCCTGCCAGGCGGATCCGTAATCAGTGCCAGAGTGCCCGGAGCTCCCCCACCTGCACCCCCTCTCTGCCTCCCCACCGCCCACATCAGCCCTGCTCCGGGCACCTTGTCCAGCCTCCTCCAGCCCGCTCCTTCCCTGGCAGCACCCTTGGGGATGGACACCCACGAGTGCCCATGAGAGGACAACACGCTTCTCTCTGGTGCTTGTCTCATTCCCTCATCTCCAAGTGTCCCACACTGTCTCCTGTGCAGGTCTTGGCACCAGGGCAGGGGGGGATCAGCCCCAGCTCCCCATCCATCCCTGTGTCTGGCTTTATCACGGCACCCGGGGACGTTTTAAATAATTCACCAGCATGAGCTCCGGCGCAGCTGCTGCCGCAGGCACCGGGTGTGTGGATCCAGGCAGCGCCTGGGTGGCAGAGATAGCGGTGCGTCCCTGCCAGCACCCTCCGTCATGCCTGGGCTGCCCACTGCCTGACGGCACCTATGGCTGCAGGAGAGGCACTGGCAGAGGTGGGACTTGGTGCAGGGATGCCCACGCCCAGCCCTGTGCCATGTTCCCAGCCCAGCTGGCTCTCACCATCACCTGCGTTCTTTCCCCAGCCTCCTGTGTAGGACCTAGGATTGATTGCTGAGGGATCCTGTTATTAAGCAGGCAGCACCGGCTGTAAATTTGAATCAATAATTTAAGAGGGTAAAACTATTAATAGGACATTAAAATATCTGCCATTGGCTGAGGCAGGAAGGTGGGAGTGAAGGTCAGGTGACCAGGTGACATAGGACATGGCCTGCAGAGGGACAGTGTGTGGCATGCAGTAGTGTGTGTGGCGAGGTGATGCCCTGTGCTGGCATCCCACATGGCAAAGCATCCCCCACGCATGCTCGAAGCTCAGTGCCACACTCAGTGTCGCACTGCCAAGCAGCCTGGCCTCACCACCAAAATGCCAGGTCATGACCACAAGCGGGAAGGGTTAATGGCTCTGAAAGCAGAGCCTCCCCCTGCTCCCTGACCGCTGTGTTTTACAGGCCAGAGCTATTAATGGGAAATGTTCCCATCAGCACCATTGATCCCCTTGTTTACAGCCCCGTAATCCTTACTCTGTTGACTCAGGAGCAAGGAGGAGAAAGGGAGGAGATGGCATCACCACTGCCCTGCCTGCACCCCACCTCACCCCAGGCTTTGCAGCACCCCCTGGACCCACTGGGGCACTGGAGATGGAGCAGGGTGAATGGACGGGGGCACTGCAGCACAAGTGCATGTGGACATACAGTCTTCCTGGTGCCCGCCAGCTGCCTGGCACCTGGTGGTGGGCCCTGCACGGCAGCACCACTTTGTTCTCATTAGCGCGACGAGCAGAGCCGTCACGGCGAATTAGGGACCCACCCGCCACACAGTGATGCATCTGCTGTGCAGCAGAGAGTGTGGAGTAGTGGCTGTGGTAGGCACTGTGGCCAAGGGACAGCTGCAAGTCTCATCCCATCCCTGCCGGGCTTTGATCCACACAGGGTGACCCCAAGCCATGCTCCCCGGTCCGTCCGTCCCTCCACCCTGACTCTGGCTCACCAAGGGTCCTTCATCACCCAGAGGTGCCCCATGCCTGTGCCAATCTGCCCCCCACAGTGGCACTCACGGTCTGGAAATCACTGCTGGAGCAGTCCCTGCCTCCAAATGTGCAGCGCACCAGCATCTCGCCCAGCTCCAGCCGGTGGCTCACGCGCTCCACGAATTCCACAAAGTCGAAGGGGTGGCTCTTCTCCTCCTCGCTCAGGTCCAGCTTGCCCCGCAGGGCTGCCAGCACATCCCGCTCCATGCCCTCATGCATCAGGGGCCGGCCCGCCCCATCCAGCAGCCCCAACATCTCCCCTGCCCAGTACAGGTCGTGGCTGGAGAGCTGCGAGAAGCGCGCAGGGTTGAGGTTGCAGAGCGTGACGGCAGGGAAGGTCTTGTTGCGTGCCGTCTCCTCCTCCAGCTGGGTGCTGTGAGGGTACTGGAAGTACAAGCCCACGCACTTAGTGTAGACGTGAATGAGGAGGGCGAGTGAGCCGAGGAAGGCCAGCAGCCACAGCAGGTTGCGGGTGGTGTAGCGGCGATGCTGGAAGATATGCTGGATGCCGTGAAGTGTGGAGCGCCGAGAAAACTCCTCCAGGCTCCACGGGCGCTGCTGTGGGACCACAGCATCATCCTTCGGCTGGGCACAATGCACCGGGAGCCCGGTGGGGCAGCCCTCCAGGTGAAGGGGTGCTGAGGACCAGGGATGTGCCCAGGGGTGCAGAGGAGGCCCCTGAGTCTCTTCCAGCCACATGCTGAGCTGTGAGTGCAATGGAGGAGTTGGAGCGCTGGGCAGCGTAATGCGCTCTGACAAAGTGGGGAGAGCAGGAAGCTTTCTAAGTGCTGAGACCACAGACGTACTTAATGATGGAGCCAGAGACTAAAGCAGCCCTGGAAACCATGGGCACTCTCATCCGTCCCCTGAGAGCCCAGCAATTAGCCCTGCTTCCTTCCTCCATCTCCGGGTACTTAGCACAGGCTCTGCAGGGATGCACAGAGGTACCTGGGCATCAGCTCTGGCGTGGGGTGAGATGCATGGGAGTGCAGTGTCCCCTACGGAGGTGGCCCTCAGGAGCCTCAGCTCTGCCCCAGCCTCACAGAGCAGAGATCCAAGACATCAGGCTTCATCACTCAGTGCCACCCTTGTCATATCTTCTGCACCTTCAGGCTCGGCCACAGTCTGGCAGAGGCCATGGGGGTGAGGATGCCCAGGCACGAGGCTGGGCTCTCTCCTGCAGCAGCTCAGCCCTGGCCTGGCACCCAGCAGCAGAACAGCCCTGTGAGTGTTGGGTTTGGTGGTGGCTCAGCCACGGCTCTGTGGTGCCGGCCCTGCCCGGCTGCGCTCCCATGGCCCGTGCTCCCCTGCATAGCTCTAAATCCATTAGCTTTGCATAATTAGATTTTTCTCAATTACCAGATTATGATAATTAACAGCTCATTTGGAGGAGGCAGTGCCTAATCCCGGCATCACGCCTGGCTCAAATCCAGCCCAGCTCATGAGGGCGCAGGGATAGCAGTGACACAGGCATGCGGCAGCCTGGGAGCTGTGCCGGGGCGGGCAGCCTGAGGGATGCTCCGGCATCCTGTGTGCCAAAACCCAAAGTCTGCCCATCTACATGGACCAGCCGGCCTGGCCAGAGAGGTCAATGTTGGAGGCAAAACTGTGAGCCCACATGGAGACAGCAGATATCAATGATGGTTCTAGAAGAGGCTGTGCACCTAGGTAGCTTCAGAGATGCAGAAAGCATCTTGCACCACATCCTGCAGCCAGCTGCCAAGGGAAACCACAGGAGAGGTTTGCCTCATGGGCTGGGCTGCAGTCATTAAGGGGGGTTGTTAATGAACTATCCAAGTCAATAACGTTGTCGAGGAAGGATGGGAGAGCAGGTTAGGGGGAGGTGGTAGCCAGGGAGGTACCAATCTTTATCATGGGAAGGCAGGGCAGTCAAGGCAATTACTGCCCATCAACAGAGCTTCATCCCTACTAAAAGAGTAGAACAAATATTGAGAGAAAAATGCTTCTGAGGTCCTCGAGGGCAGGGGAATGGGGAGCAATAAAGATGTTCTCAGAGCTCACATAGAATAAATCTGCCCGGTCTGACTTGATTGCCTTTTTTGGGTAAAATTGCTAAGTGAATCGATGGAGAGGAGACAAGAGGTGTGATATATCTGGTTTTTATTAATGCTTTTGATGTAGCATCTCAGGGAATCAGTTCCAGTTGGCGGGGACGGCCAACCCTCGTTCACAGGAGCAGGGGGACGGGGCAACCCCATGATGTGGGTGCATAGAGATCGTGATGGCACTGACTTCTGAATGTGCCACAGCCTCTGCTGTCACCTGGGATGCTTGGGGCAGGTTTCTCTCCTGGTGCTGGAGCAGCCCTCAGTTTTGGGGGAGCAGAAGAAGCTGTTCAATGAGGCACATCCACAGCAGTGCCAGGAGCAGCATCTGCCCCTCCTGCTATCTCCTCTCTCCTCGCAGTCTGGTTTCTCCCAGCGCCAGGCTCTTCCCCCTCCTCCCACTGGTGCTAATCCCCTAATCTGTGCAAAGCAACAATTTCCTGCATGGCACGGTGTCTGCCTTTCGCAGGCCCAGACAGCTGAGATCTGCATTCCTCCCTTTCTGAACGCCAGCTCCCTTATCAGCATCAGGTATCGGGTGAGCCAGGCACCACCTACCTCCGATAAACCCATGTTTTATTGTGTCCCATTTCCATTTTATCTCCAAGCCAGCAATTATCGCCCATCTCACAACACGCTGTGCTGTGCGCAGGGCGCAGTGGGGCGAGCTCCTGTTTTGCAGGCAGCTCTGGACCACAGTGTCACATTGGAGGGGTCAGGGGCAGCGGTGGCGCCATGGAGTGAAGCTCACTGCTCACTGCCACCCCATCCATCTAACTTTGTGCCACAGGGGCGGTGATGGGTTTTCTCCCCATGAGCCAGATGTGTTGCATATAGCATAAACACCCGCACCAGTTGTTGTGCTCCTCGGTGTGAAGGCATCAGATGTCTGCGTTAAAACAAAGCTCTCCACTTAATTACTCAGGCTGATAATTCAGCACGTGGAGGCGGCTCTGGCTGAGAGCAGAGGGCTGGATCACAGCTGGGACTGGAGAGGCTTGGAGTGCGCATTAATCCTGGCTCTCACAGCCCTGATTAACGGTGCTGGAAACCTGCCCACCCCGCTCAGCCATGGGGGAAGACTCCATCCACCGCACCCCACTGCTGCCCCAGCAGGGGGGCTCTTTCACCCCTTGTGTCGGTGGCTGCCAAGCCAAAGGACCTCAGTATCTTCAGAGGGACCACAGTGGTGCTGCACTGCCCAGGTGCACCCGCACCAGCAGACACCTCCTGCAAACTCACCGTGTGCCAGGCTGGTGGCTGGGCTGGAGGCTGCAGGCAGGCTGTGCTATCCCTGTGGGGCCCCAAGGGTTAAGCTGTCATGTATTCAGGGCCACACGCTGGCCAGGAATTACACTTTTATCGGCACGCGGTGCTGCCGCTGCTTGAATTGGGACTGGGAACTCTATTTCCGAGCTCACCCAAATTATTCTCCAAGAGATAAAGCGCGGTGCAGAGCAGCGCCGGCACTTCATTAACATTCCCCAGCCCATTCAGCTTTAAACGAAGATTGCCTGCCTCGGAAAATGATAAAATTGAACATGTGAAGCAGGGCATTATGTTCCATCAGCCGATATTATTTTCCACGCAGGGGCCGAGCGGAGGCACAAACAGCTATTTATGCAGCGCCTGGCCAAACCGCAGAGCCGGTAGGGGTGGGTGGTGGGTGCACCCTGCCCAGCCATGAGCATCAGAAGGTCTCACTGCTGTGTCCCTTGTAATTGGGCTTGGGTGTCCTCGGGGCTGTTCCTGCTGTTCCATGCATTAGGCCGTGGCACGTGGGTGAGGAACAGGCTTAGCAGTGGAGGTCCCAGCTCCCCAGTGTGTTAAACTGGAGGCTTCCCAGCCTGCCGCCTAGCCCCAGGGGATGTGTTGGCTGAGACAAAGCTACCCCAAGGGGACAAACACCCCTCTGTCCCCTGCTAGGGCTGAGCAGAGAGGCTCCTGGGGCCGCAATTGGATTTTGCTCGGCCACGCTGAGCCTATCGATCTGGCAGTAATTAAAGTCGCTCCAAACCCTGACTCATATTCAACCTTGGGAGGAAGGAGATCCTTGGAGAAGCACTCTCTGCTCCCCACCTGCCAGCTCAGCACCCACTGTGGCCGTGCTGGTGCTGCCCTGGCACAGCTCTGTGCCCATGGGGGGACCCCACCCCACGCCACCTGCTCCCGAGGCTCTGCTCTAAGCCCTGCACATTTGGACCCTACATAATGAGCCCATGCTGGTGCCTCTTTGTGTTTCTAAGTCATCCTGCGATGTGGGGTGCTACCTGCTCAGTCCCCCCCCCCCTCCCTTTTCAGTGCCTGGAGGCATTGGGGTGCTAGGGTTGCAAAGAGGTAGCCGGGGAGGTGTGAGGGCAGGCGAGACCCAGCCAGTGTGTATGTGTGTGTGCGTTTGCACGGGGCCCCCTGCACGCCCAGCCCTGCCGCCAACCCCACTGCTATTCCCGGCATCTGCAGCAGGTCGGGACAGGCATCAAGGAGGGGTGGCTGCCATTCAGCAAAGGCCCCATCAACCCGCTCAGAGCCCCTGCGGGAGCTCAGAGACAGAGGGACTGGGAACTTTGACAGAGAGGGTGTGCAGGGCGGGGGTCTTGTGGGGTACAGCATCCCTGCGGGCCCGGGCAGCAGCCGAGCTTTGCGGCAGGGAGGTGGCTCCATCTGCAGGACACAGCCCCGCCGGGAGCCCCGCCGGGAGCCCCGAAGCCGTGGGAGCCGCGGGCCCCGCGCCGGGAGCCGTCGGGGCTGCGGGAGGCGGGGCCGGGCCGGGCTCCACCCCGGCCCCCGGCCCACATAGGCCGGCAGAGAGGGCCCCTTGCCCCTCGGAGCCTGCGCTGTCCCGGGGCCGTGGGGCGGAGCACGATTGCTGCGGCGGAGGAGGGTAGGGGGTGTGCGGTGCGTCCCGTCTATCCGAACCGTCCATCCGCCCATCGGGGCAGGATGCTGCGGCGGCGCTGCGGTCGCCTGCTGGCCCAGCTGGCCCAGCTGGAGCGGGCACGGCAGCTGCTGGAGCTGGACGGCCGCCTGGAGGAAGGTCGGTGTGTGAGGCATCTCTGTGTGGAGCTCGTGGGGGGCTCTGAGGGTGGCCTCCAGCTCGGTTTGCCACCCACTGCTGTTACCTGCAGACTTCATCCGCGTTGTACGCAGCTTTGAGGCGACACGCCAGCGGTGCTGCTGGCTGGAGAAGGACAGGCAGCGTGCCCACGAGCAGCTGGCCCGTGCTGAGGCTGAGCGGATGGCACTGGAGGTGAAGCTGAAGCATGCCCGCAACCAGGTGGAGGTGGAGATGAAGAAGCGGCACCGTGCAGAGGCTGAGCTGGAGAAACAGGTCTGCTGGGCTGACAGCTGGCACACAGCAGGGGTGCTGAGAGTGCTTACCTCATGCCACCCCATTTGGGTCACAGGAGCGCAGGCTGCAGCTGGTCCTTGAACTGCTGATGCAGGAGCCGTGGGGTAGTGAAGAGCAGTTCTCTGTTCTCAGCGCCCTATCTGGATGGCGTCTGGGGACAGCCCTGGCAGCAGGCAGGAGGTGAGCAGGGCTGTGGGGGCACTGGGCAGGGTTGGGGGTACCACCGTTGTGCTGACACCAAACTCTTTCCACAGGTCATCTGCTGTGGATGAGTCGTGCCAGTCCCTCCTGTCCCACTCAGACATCAGCTATGACTGCACTGAGGATGATGTGGTGAGGAGTGACCTGGGGGAACTTCAGGAACTGCCCATGGTGATGGGCAGAGCTCAGGTGCTGGGGTGCTGTTGGCCTGGCAAATGCCAGCACCTCTGCTGTCTTTCAGGATGTTGATGTGATGGTGGTGCGGGCTCTGAAGCGCAAGGCCCAGGAGAGACAGGTATGTAGGAGGGATGCTGGGGCATGATATCCTTCCATCCCTGCACAGAGGGCTGTGAGGAACCTGGCAGGGGGTTAATGTATTGCTGCTGAGCTGGGAGCGCCGTCTCTCAGCAAACCTCTGCAATCAATAGAAACTCCATTACCCTGTGCTGTGGCCCAGCTGGGCTCCTTAATAATTCATCCCCACGTGTGGGCATCCTGCGTGCTGCTCTGCATTGCAGCCCTGGCCTGGGCTCCTGTTCCCTAGGTCTGGGTTCCTATGTGGGGCCTGGATGCAGCCACATTTTTGGGGGCTGAAACCATTGCATCTGGGTGCTTGGTGGGCAGTCAGGGAGAGGTTCTCCTCTTCATCAATCCTTCTGTTCTGTCTCTAGCGCCTGTCCCTGGCCCCTCAGGTTGGCCCTGTGGTTGTGGCGAAGCGGCACCGTTCTTCTGTGGCACCCTCTAGCACTGTGAGTGGAGATCCCCTAGGCTGGGCAGCTGGCTGAGCACAGTCTGTGGGGCTGCAGCCAGACACCACCTCCCTGTCTCTGCTTCACAGGAGAGCATCCCCCCTGCACCCCGTCCTGCTGAAGTCCTGGAGTCTGCCCGCAGCCCCCCGCCTCCTGTGCTAGTGCCACGCCGCTTCTCGCGCCAGGGTCACCGCATCTCCACCCATGCAGGTCACGGGGGGGGGGGAAGCGAGGGCTTGGGTGCAAACAGTATGCTTATGTGGGGGAAGTGAGACTGGAACTGGAGTACTTCCATTGCAGGGGAGATCAGCTGGGGGATGGTTGTGTGGCACTAAGGTCCTCTGGATGTGCTATGTGCCTCCATCCCCACTGGGGGGCTGATGGATTCCCAGGAAGCGGGGAGCCTCCCACATCCCTTGGCTTTGGGGAACCCTGCACTGCTCCTTCTCTCTGCAGAGCTGACCACAGTGTGGGGCACCAGCGAGGATCGGGGCGGCCGTGCATTGGTGCAGGAGAGCCAGGCTGAGGGCGGCTCTGTGGGGCAGCTGGCGCCGGGCCCCCCTCACTCCCCTCCACCTGACTTCCCGTCTCCCCAGCACCACTTCTCCTCCAAAATGGTGCGGGCCGAGCACCCTCTCCTTTCATTGGACCCTATGGTGAGGGGAGCCAGCAACGGCCAGAGCAGTGCTGGGCCCTCACCCCGTCTCCCCACCCCAGGTCATCCGCCCGGAGCCCTGCGGTGCCTGTAGCTCCCGCCTGCGCTTCGGGAGGGCTGCGCTCAAATGCCGCCAGTGCCAGCTGCTCCTGCATCCCAAGTGCCGGGAGCGCTGCCCCGGGCCGTGCACCGCCCAGCCTCGCCCACAGCCCCGGCCCCGCGAGGTGAGCGGGTGGCCGCATCCCCGGGCACCAGGGCTGGGTGCTGAGCGGGCCAAGCGCTGCCCTCCCTTCTCGTTGCCCCCCTCTCCAGGGTGTGCTGGCCGACTTCGCCCCCCGGACCGCCCCGCTGGTCCCAGCGCTGGTGGTGCAGTGCGTGACCGAGGTGGAGACGCGGGGCCTGGCTGAGGTAGGGGACGTGGTGGTGTGGGGTGAGGCCGTGCTCCCCGCAGGCTGAGCCGCTCGGACCCCGCAGGCTGGGCTGTACCGGGTGCCGGGCGCGGAGCCGCTGGTGCGAGAGTGGAAGCGGCGGCTGCTGCACGGCGGGGAGACACCAAGCGGCGTGGCCGACATCCACGTGGTGTGCGGCGTGCTCAAGGACTTCCTGCGGAGCCTCAAGGAGCCGCTGGTCACTTTCGGTCTGCACCCGGCCTTCCTGCGGGCTGCCGGTGAGCGGGGCTGTGGGGATTCGGATGGGGCGGGGGCCGCTCCGCTCCCGTAATACCCAGTGCCTCCGCAGACATCCCCGACGAGGCTGCCTGCGGCACGGCCCTGCGGCACGTGGTGGGCAAGCTGCCTGCCGCCAACAGGGACACGCTGGCCTTCCTCATGCTGCACCTGCTCAGGTGAGGGCTGCAGGACTCCAGCCCTCCCCATATGTAGAGGTGGGCACCCTACAGCCAAGCCATGTGCCCACCCTGTCCCCTCGCAGGGTGTCACGCAGCCCCGAGTGCAAGATGGATGTCCTCAACCTGTCCCGTGTCTTCGGCCCCACGCTGGTGGGGCATGGCTCTGCCAACCCCACACCACTTGCAATCATGGAAGACACACCACGGCAGTGCAAGGTGAGCGGAGCACAGGCTGCTGGTGCTGCCACAGGTGCTGCCTGCCCCTCCTCCAGCATCTATTCCTCCCTCTGTGCAGGTGGTGGCTCGGCTCCTGGCACTGCCATCTGACTTCTGGAGGGGCTTTGTGGGGACAGAACAAGAGAACCCAGTGCCAACACCAGATCCAAGCAGCAAACATGGTGAGTGTGTGAGACACCCGTAGCTGCAGCAGAGCCAGGGTGTGACTCCTTGCCCCTAAACCACCCTGTGTCCTCCAGAGCTGCTGTTCTGCCCCATCACTGCCCCAGAGCCACATATGGGGCAGCTGAGCCCCACCAGGATGTGCTGCCTGCCTGGTGCCCTGCGGAGCTGCGTGGGCACAGCCACCCAGGCACCGTAAGTGCTGCTGGAGGGGGGTTGGGGGGTGCCCGCCTCGCATCCTGACTCATCTCCTGTGTTCCCCCGCAGGCAGAGGGCAGCCCCTGGGAAGGTGGGGCGGTTCTTCCCCTCTCCAGTGTAGCTGTGGCTCCCTAGGGATGGAACTGGTGCCGGAGTAGCAAGGAGGAAAAGAAAGAGGAGGGAGCAGCGTGAGCCTGTGGTGCTCAGCTTCCCTGTAGCTTTGGGTGGTACAGGGATGATGCCCCGCATGGGGCTTGGTGGTTGGTTTGTATTAAATGTTTGCAGCAAAACTGGCCTGAGTGTGAATGGCATCTGCAGCAGGAGAGCTCCAGGGTATATGGACAGGACTGGGCTGGGCTGAGGGCTCAGTGGGCAAGAGCTGTGCTGAAAGCACTGTGCACAGCAGTCCCTGGCATCTTGTTTCTACAGGGGCAAGACAGCTGCCATCACTCATGGGCAGGGAGGGAAAGGCAGGGCCCCCTGCAGCCCCTCTACTGTGGGCCCCTTGTCAGCCCAGATGCTGATGGCCTCCAGTAATCAGAGCTGCTGCTAAGGGCAGAACAGCCCCAAGACTTCCCTTCCTTTTAACTCAGGGCCCCTTTTAACTCCTTCCTCACCTTCAGCAGAGCTGCAACATGCAGCAGAGGTGTGCAAGGCTCTGCTTGCAGCAGAGTGGGTGGATGTGCAATGGCCCAGGCAGGGCTCGTTTCCCCCCTACCTGACACCTATTATGTAGCACAAGGAACAGGCAGTAAGGGGGTTACTGAGGGAAAAGGGGCCTTGCACAACAGGGGGAAAAATTGCCAGAGCCATGTCCAGCAGCTGAGAAACCTTTGTCCATACTAAAACCCAGGGCAGGTATGGGACACAGGAAAAATATTCAGAAGTGAGCAAGTACTTTGGCTCAGCTCCCCTCAATGCAGGGGTGTTCACCAGAGGGCAAGAAAATTAGCACATCCAAGGCAGAGGCAAAACTGAAAGAGTTTAATGTGCTTAAAGTCAGAGGGAACAGCTAATCTTCACCAAGGACCACAGCAGAACTGGCAAAGGAATGCACAAGGCTGGGAGCAAGGATTTGCTGCAAATCCATCCAGCTGGGGTGGTATGGGATGGATGGAGAATCCCTAATGCAGTGCCTGGTGGGAAGTGAGGCGTGATGCGCCCTCGGCAGCACACAGGGCTTTAGCGCAGAGCTGCATGACATGGAGGGAAGGCAGGGAGATAAGTGGATAAAGGGCAGCACTGGTTTCTACTGTGCCAGGATCAGCAGTGAGCTGCCTTCAGTAAAAACAGGTTTTACAAGCCGCAGCAAGGCGGTAAATCTCTCTGCCCCTGCACACAAGTGAGATGATTGCTCCTGTGCCCTGTGGCCATCACTGGTGCGAGGGCAGGCATGCAGTGAGGCCCCTGTGTTGGCCCTCAGGAAGGCAGGGAGCCATTGCCCTATTGTAACCTGTGCAAGTTACAGCCTGATGAGAGCACAGGCTGCCAGCTCTGCCTCACACCGAGCCTTTGTATGAAGGTGCTTCTATGGGAGTGGGTACTTTCACAGCTACCTCCAGGGCCAGCAGTGATGTGACAGAGCTCGCTGTCCCATCCAGTGCTGTTAGACCAGCCCAATGCTGCTGGCATTGCCCCACGGTAGGCAGAAGTCCAGCTCAGGCTCTTGCAATCACGCTGCTGAATCCTCCCACCAGGCTCATGCTGGGTGGGGTGTCTAGGCAGAACAGGCAATTCAAAGCTCCCCTGAGATGGGCCAACACCTTATGAGGAGTTGGAAAGAGCAGCTGTTGAAGAGCTGGGGCAGGAGTACTAAGTTTTCCAGGGCAAGGCCATGCTGGTAGTGCCATTCCTATGGCAGTACCCAGAGTTCAGGACCTAAGATGCCGCAGGGAGCAGGTGACCTGCTCAGCCAGCAGCTGGCCTGGAGCCAAGGGCCCTGTGTAGGCCAAAGCCTCACCATGGGCTGCAAGAGAAGCAGCATGCGAGACTGATGGCTCACCAGCTTTAATGTCTATCTGGAGCTGGCTTCAGGCACTTGCAAGGCTCCCACACCTGGCTCTCTGGAGTGCTGGGAGTCCCCAGGAGGTGAAGCCCTATCTGGGGGCTGGCAGAGGCCATCCCACCCCAGCAAGCAGCTGACTCACAGGATGATCTGGTTCTTGTAGCTGCGGCTCAGCTCCTTGTGAGGAAGGACGATGGAATTGAGAATAACAACCTCAGCAGGGATGGTGACACTGCAGCCTACAGGGAGAGCGTGAGGGGTTTAAAAAGAGGAAGAGGACCCTGACTCACACTGTAGGACCTGGTGTAGGGCTGGGATGTACTTACCCAGGATTGTGATGGAAGGCGTGAGGCGGCCGTCACGGAAGAGTGTCTCGCTGTCAATTTTGGCATAGGGATCGTTGGGGTTGGGGTCACTGGGTGTCCCTTCAACCCGGGCCCAGCGCCCAATGGTGCTGTCCCAGCCCACGATGGTATTGAGGACACAGGTGTGGTCCTGGAGTACAGTGGTGGATGAGTGGATAAGTCAGCAGGGGGCTGAAGAGGAGACTACCCCTGCCCAAGAGCAAACCCTGCTTACGTGCAGTGAGGCCCCATGCAGGATGATGGACTCGCGTATGCGCACACCAGCTCCCACCGTCACTCCTTCCCCAATGGAGACATTGGGGCCTAACTGTGAAGACAGAGGATTGGGGTAAGGTCATGGACAGTGGTGTCCTCAACCCCGCAGTCTTCCTGCACTCACCACTGCTGTGCTGTCAACAGAAGCTGTAGGGTGGATGTACACATTCCCTGCAACACAAGGCAGCTATGTGAAGGGAAGCAGATCAGAGCCCAAGCAGCACCTGGCTCTGAGAGCATGGGAAAAGCTGTCTGTGGACCCTGGCTACCCAAGGCAGCTCCCAGGCTCTGGGAGATGTCAGTGAAGTACCTCGGATGATGGGGCCTCCAGGTTTGTTTTGGGCCAGCCTCTCTGGGTGGCTTTGGCTGTACTGGTTCAGGTAGAGGCGACTGGCATAGATTGCAGAGCTGGGGAGGAAAAATAGAAGATTGTTATTGTCTCTCTGTTGCCTTCAGGACAGAGGAGAGTCTGAATTCAGTACCTGCCATCCTATCCACCCACCAGGCTCTGTCTGGGCATCTGCCTCTCCCACATCTGGCATAACTTACTCAGAGCTCCTGCTGCACCAGCCAAAGCCCTTACCCAGCTGATTTGATCTGGCTCCAGAAGCCATCAGTTTTGTAGACGTAGAGTTTACCGCTCCCAGCCAGGGCTGTGAACACATCCTGCTCCAGCCGGATCACTTCGGCACGCTGCCAGCCATTGGAGTTCTCCTCTCTGCAAGCAAAAGGTCTCTTAGATCCCTGCCCCAGCAGGGGACCCTGGCAGACCCTCTCAAAACCGGGGGGGCTCCTTCCTAGATGTGCACTTCTCCCCATAGACAGGGCCATCTCTGCCAAGCCTGCAGTTACTCTGCCAGCTTGAATAAGTTCTGTGCCAGAAGTGGATGGTGCAAGAGCTCCACCCAACCCAGGTTGTGGCAGATCCTGTCCCCTAGCCCAGAGCCCTGCACAGCGGATTGATGCTGGGTGGTGGCAAAGGTGACAGACTGCTGTGCAGAGAGCTGAAAGGGGAAGCAGAGCGCTCCCAGTTGAAAAGCCCCTTGTCCAGAGCTGTATGAGAATGGGATGGGAGGAGAGGAACAGAAAGGGCATCGGGAAGAGATGCACAGGACAGCCTTGCAGGGCTGTAGCAGGGAGGAAAGCATGCATTACCACCAGGCACAATCCAGCACAGAGCAGCCATAACAGACACAGAAGGACTGACTTACCCAAGGTAAGGACAGCTGGTGCAGGACAGGAAACAAGTGAGTGATGGCAAAGGAGGAAAGAAGATAGAGAAAGAATGGAGGATGAGTGTGCTGCTGCAGGCCTGGGGAGCAGTGGGGTAGGAGAGACACGGGGCAGAAAGGGGCTCTCACAGTGCTAGCTCCTGCTGGTTCCTTTGGAAGACCTCGCCAATGTGCTGGAAGATGGCTGGTGTGAAAAGGTAGATGCCACAGTTGATGATCTCACTGACAAACGTGCTGGGCTTCTCACGTAGTGCTGGACCTGAGTGAAGGAGAGATGTGAGGGCCACAGCAGAGCCTCAGTGCCACGTCTACTGTTCACTCTTTGTCTTCCTCTACCTCCTGCGTGTTCGCGTTGGCCACGATGCAGCCATAATTCAGAGCCTGCGTCCTGTTGGCCTGCAGAGCGGGGTGTGTCAGTGCCAGGGGAGCAGCAGGTGGGTGAAAGCAGAGCTCACAGCCTCGGCTCATCCAACAGCTTCCAGCCAAGCCCATGCCACAGCTGCACCGCTCCCTGTCCCTGCCACGCACCGTGGTGCCCAGGATGACAAAGCTGTCTGTGTCCCCGTGCTGTTGTCGGAAGTCCAGCATCTCCTGCAAGGGGAACTCGGAGCACACGTCCGCATTGAGGACAAAGAATGCATCAGCACCACCTGCCAGGATCTGGTCACGGAAGTGGTAGATGCCCCCAGCCGTGCCCAGAGCCGCATACTCCTGCAGGTACCTGTGAGGGAGGGAGGGCTCAGGGATAGACGTGCTTTGCGACAAGCGCTCTGGGGTGGGTGAGAAGGGAAGGCAGGGCCAAGGGGGGCACCCGGCAGAGCACCCACCTGATGGGAATCTTGAATTCCTGCTGGGCCGCCGCCAGGAAGCGGCTGAGGGCTTCGTGGGGCTGGTAGAAGCCCATCAACAGTATCTCCTTCAGGCCGGGCACCTGCGGGGGCACAGTGGGAGGGCAGCTCCTGCACGGCGCCCGGCCCGTCCCGGCTCAGCCCGGCCCCCGCGTACCTTGGCGCACGCTTCGATGTGGTGCTGCACCATGGGCACGCCGGCCACGGGGAACAGCGGCTTGGGCACCTCGAAGGAGAGCGGCCGGAAGCGGGTGCCTGCGGTGCACAGCGGGTCGGCGGGGCCGGGCGCGGTTCGGCCGCCCCGCGGAGCCCGGCCACTTACCCTTCTGCGGGCCCCCGATGAGGATCACGGCCTTCAGCGGCATGACGGCACGGCTGCCCCGGCCTGGCGCGACACTTCCGGGACACATCAGCGCGCTCCGCCGACGCCGTCGCGTCACCGCCGGCACCGCCCCGCACCCCGGCGCCGCGCCCGCCGCCCGCCAGGGGGCGCCGTAGCGCTGCTAGAGCAGCCGCGCACGCGTTTAGGGCGTGGCCGTGCGCATGCGCGTGGGGCCGTTGCGGTGCGGGGCGTGTGCGAGGCCTGGTGGTGCGGGCTGAGGGAACGTGCTGAGTGCGTGCACGGCCCGCCCCGAGCCGCTGCTCCTCCCAGCCTTCAGTCGACCCCCGAGCTGAGGCCCCTCCAGGCTCTCCCTCAGGCTGTCGCCACCCCGTAGCCACGCTACCCCTCCCACAGAGGCACGCGGACAGACTCGGGCTGCTCAGGGCCTTTATTGCTGCTCTGGCACGGCACTCGCTTCAGCCCGCAGGGACAGCAGCGCCTCCGGGGCCTGGCAGAGAGGTGGGGGCACAGAGCAGGGGCAGAACTTCTCCCCGCTGTCCATAAATAAAGTCCAGTCGCTGCAGTGCAGTTGCCCCGTGCTGCCCCAGCCGGGGGCACCCAGGGGAGGCGATGGGGTCCGCGCAGCGTGGGGCACCCCGCAGGGCAGCGTGTGTGTGCGAGGGCGTGCGTGTGCGTGGGGCGTGTGGTTCAGCAAGGCACATGTGGGGTTGCACGTGGGGCAGGAGGGGCTGCATGGAGCGTTTTGGATACAGGCGGCTGCAAGCATCTCTTCCTGCTCCCAGTGCCCCCAGAAGCAAGAGCAGTGTGGGCCTGAGCAGGTGCAGAACATGTGTAGCCCAGGGAAGGCACCGGTGTGGGGCCTGGGCTGCAGCCCTCTGGAGCAGAAGCAGGCCTGTGCTGCCGGCTGGCCCCTCTGCGCAGCCCAGCGGAGCAGCCTCTGTCTTCGGCACTCCCATGCAAAGCACGCTGACCGTGGGCATCCCCAGTCTGTGTTAGGGGATGAGGCCGCCCCTTGTCCCCCCGTGTCATGACAGTGGGAGCCACGGGCTGCGGGTAAGGCACGTGGCTGGGCTGGATGCTGCAGGGGCAGCCACATCTTTGGGCCAGTCCCCCACTGACCACGTGGCCTAGGCTGGCCGGCATGCTGGCAGATCTTCCAGACCTCCATCTCCATTCTGTCCCCATCACATTCTTCCCCCAACCCTCTGCCACATTCTCCATCCATTCCAGCATTGCCATCTGACCCCAGCTGGGGTACCATTTTCTGGAAACTCTTCTTCGACTCCACTGAAAGACGCCACTCATCTCTGTCCCTGTCCTGCCCTGCCGGCATCCCTGGCAGGTGGGGTCCGTGGGCTCATCCTGGCTCCTCGGCCGCCCTGTCCCACGGCCCCTGGAATGTTCCTCTGGCTCCTCACCCCTCACGGCTACTGCGGCCCTGGTGGCTGGCCACCCTGGTAGGAGCGGAGTAAGACCTTGTGCTTGGTGACAGCCTCACCACGGCGCCGCTGGTGCTCCACCAGGAACTCCTTGAGGCGATTGGTGGTGAAGGTGAGAGTCTGGCGGCGCAGCTTCATCAGGTAGGCATCCTGGAGCCAGGTGTTGGCGAAGCAGTCCTTCACCGTGGGGCGGCTCCTGTGGCAGTTCAGTGTCAGAGACCACAGGGTGCCCACCACCTCCACACCGTCCCCAAGCCAAACACCAGCACCTCCCTCCAAGATCCCCTGAGTGTCCCCCTGGGTCTTCCTAAGCAGGGATGGGGCTCAGGAGGCACTCACCAGGGGTGGACGGTGAGGACCTTGCGGATGAAGAGGGCAGCGCTCTGTGAGACATTGGGGTACAGCTTGAAGGCATCAAAGCGCCCTGCCAGGATGCGGTTCTCTGTCTCAATGGGGTCCAGTTCAAAGAATGGCGACCGCCCACTCAGCCTGGGAGGGAAGAAGTGGCACGGGCTGGGCACAGTGGTGAGAGGACACCGAGCACCCACCCAATCCCCATGTGGGACAGACATCCAGTTGAGAACAGTCTGTAGGGCTACAGCATCCCCCCCTAGCTTGGTGGCCCTTGGTGGGGGGCCTACATCTCAGATGCTCACCCCCAAGTCCCCTTCTCTTACATGATGTAGGTGAGGACGCCAACACCCCAAACATCTGCAGCGGAGCCCACCGGGTCGCCTTTCACCACTTCTGGCGCTGCAGACAGAGTGAGCAGCCCTGTCATATGCACAGCAGCCAAACCCAGCACCCCTAGTAAATACAGCACCCCCAACACCCACAGCCAACACAGCACCACCAACACCCCACCTTTTTTCCCTCCCAGCACCCCTTGCTGACACCCCAACGCAACCCAGCATCAGGTACCCCAACTGCCCCACAGACACCCAAATGCTTCCACTGAGCCCAACAGCTCTAACAGTCCCCTCTAGATGCCCCCAGCATCCCAACCACTACTCAGCTTCGCCAGGCACCTCTTAGCTCCCCAGGCTCCATGCATGGGCACAGCATGCCCCACTCACACATGTACTCCAGTGTGCCCACACGTCGCCCCAGCTGCCGCAACACCAGGGGGTTGTAGGTCTGGGCGCTGCCAAAATCAATGATCTTGAGAGCGTTTGTGCCCGAGACCACAACGTTGTCAGGCTTGATGTCAAGGTGCACAATGCGGCGGCCATGCAGGTACTCAAGGCCCTGCAGCAGCTGCAGGACATAGCTCACCACATCGTCCTCTGAGTAGCGAAACCTGGGGATAGGGGACATGAGCAGGGTTCCCACACTGGACCCCCAAAACCCTGCCACCCTCACCCCCTGGACCTGTCCACAATGCTGTAGAGGATCTCCTTGCCAGCACAGTTCTCACAGATGAGCACCAGGTAGCGAGGGGTGATGTACGCCTCGTGTAGGGCCATGATCCGCTCGTGGTGCAGTGCCTTCAGGATCTCGTACTCCTGCAGCACGCTCTGCTTCCTCTCTGCCTCATAGGGCACAATCTTGGCCATGAAGAGCTTTCCTGTGGCATTCTCTTTGCAGAGCCGAATTACCCCAAAGCGACCCCTGAGGCACAGCATCATGTTCAGCCCCCTGTGCAGGATGCTCCAGGAGAACCCTGGCACAGCACCCCCCCCCCCCCCCCCCCCCCCCACACACACACACTCACTTCCTCACCTTGCTTTCTCATCCAGGAAAGTGTATGGCTTCTGGGGGACACCCTGCCGCAGTGCCGTGCCGTCCAGGGCCCTGCTGTCACCTGAGGGTTCCTTGGAGGATAGAGTAGAGGCAGGCACCTCCCGGGCAGGGGGTGAGGCAGGGGGCATAGACACGAAGGACGTGACCATGTAGGGGGGCATTTTCCTGGTGGGTGCAGTGTTGGGGGTGGTGGACGCCGAGGGAGCAGGGGAGGGTTTGGATGGAGAGGGTGCTCTGGGTTGGTGGGACACCCGCGTGGGCAAGGTGGGAGCAGATGTGTCCATGGGAGCAGCAGTGGTGCCTGTGTGGGGCATGGCAGTAGTCTGAGGGGCAGTGAACACCAACTCTGGGGGCTCGCAGACAGTGATGTTGGGTGGGAGCTTGGGGTCTGGCTGTTCCCCCTCAGGGACACCTGGCTGCAGTGGCTGCTCAGGCTTCTGCAGCACTGCCTTGTGCTTGCGAGGTGGAGTGGTTGGGGGCAGCCCTGAGGCCGGGGGCTCCAACTGTGCCTGCGGTGTTTGGGTCGACCGGCTGGAAGCTGCCTTGTCAGGCACGGGGATGGCAGTGTTCTTGGCTGGAGCAGCATGGGAGTCTGCAGGGAGGAAGGAGAGCCATGAGCAGAGTTGTGGTATGTGTATCCAGGAACAGGGTGCAAACAGCATCCCACTGTCTAAATTCCTGGGCAAAGAGCCCCCAGAGCACCGTGCTGCTGCAGCCCCATGCCGCGGGGCTCACAGTGGGCACTGCCCTACGAGAACAGCTGGCTTACCCGTTGCCTCCAGGTGCACTTTGCCTGATGGGGTGCTGTAAGGCCCCTGCCCAGCTTTATTGACGCAGGCGACCCGGAACTTGGCTGCGCTGCCAGGGGGCAGCTCTGTCACGTTGAAGTAGCAGTCAGTGATGCCAGTGCTGACCAACTTCCACTCGTGCTCCCCTGCCGGCACGGAGGCATGATGAGGTTCTGGCTGCACCCTGTCCCACTTTCCCAGGCCTCCAGCACCCATCCATGCAAGGGTGAGCGTTGTAGCCCAGCCAAAGGTGCCCCCAAGCAGAGTGGGGTCGGCCATGTTTCACTGGCCACGTACCCTCCAGCCTGTGCTCCAGCGTGTAGGTGCAGGGGGCTTTGCTCTCTGCGGGCTTCCATAGCACCAGCACCGTGTTCTTGTACTTCTGGGCGATCTCCGGGGTGCCTGGCCGCCCGGGAAGCCCTGCCAGGGGACACAGAGTAGGCAGGCTGGGTGCCTGGCCAGCAGAAAGGTGTGTGGGCTCGGACACACAGGGAGATGCCTGTGCAGCAGCAGCCTGAAAAGCCTTGGAAGCCCCAAGTAAGGATGTGCAGAGCAGGGATCCAGTGCTCTGCCCTAGAGAGTCCCCAGCCCCATGGCTGTTTCACCGTGTTAGCAGCAGTGCCTAAGCATGCATCCCTCCTGCCAGAGCCAGCCCCGAGCAGCCCGAGCAAACAATCCCCAGCACCTGGTATGTGTTCTGTCCCTGTGGTGCAGCACCTCTGTCCCCTGAGATCCCTCCACCCATGTGTCCTTACGTGCCACAGCCAGTGTGCAGGAGCTGATGGCTGTGCCCAGGGTGTTGGCGGCTGCACACTCATATAGCCCCGCATCCTTCCTGGAGACCTTGGAGATGGTGAGCATCTGTCGGCCGTCCTTGCAGGAGATGATGTTCAGCACATTGTCTGCCTGCAGTGACCGCTTATCTGCAAAGGGGAGCAGAGGAAATCAGTGCTTCTGCTGCTCCCTGGGCACCCACTCACTCAGGCAGCCCTGGCAGCAGCAGCCCCCACCTTTCATCCAGACAATTCTGGGGGTCGGGCAGCCAGCAGGCAGGCAGCAAAGAGTCAGGGCATCGCCCTCCAGGAGCACCTGGTCCTTCAGCTTGATGTGAAAAATGGGGGGGAAATCTGGAGAGCAGAGGGCATGGTGAGGACAGGGTGTCAGGGGATGACCCATGTGCTTCATATCCCCGTCATGCCTACCTGACTCGCTGAGTGCATACTGCCGCCCAGCTGCAGAGCCATCCTCCCGCAGCACACTGGAGGGGATGCTGGGTTGTGAGGCCACCTTCTCCTTCTTCGTCCGGGAGAGCCCCCAACGCTCCCAGCGTGACCGCTTCTGCCCCTCACCTGCGGGGACACGGGGGGAGAGGGTGGCTAAGACTGATTCCTGGGGGAGGATCCTTACCAGGATACCTGCGTGGCAGTGCTGAGGCAGCTCGGCCCCAGGGTGCTCCCAGCTCCCAGCTCACCTTTGGCAGAGGCGGAGGAGCGGGTGCTGCCCTCCGAGCGCAGGGATTCGGAAGATGGTGCGGGTGCCGGGGGTGGTCCCACCTGGTCCTGCGCCACGACGCCCACCCGTCGCAGGCTGTCCCCCTCCGAGATGGAGCGGCGCAGCAGGGAGGGCCGCCGCTGACCCAGCTCCCCCGACCCCTCGTCCTCGGGCCGCTCGTCTGACAGGCTGCGCAGCCGCGAGGACACCCGCTCCATAGTGGCACTGATCTTCCGCCGCACTGCTACCACCGGCGACTCCCCGCCAGCCCCCGGCTCCGACTTGAGGCTCTCCGAGTCCCTGCGCTCCTTGGAGCTGCCCAAGCCCAGGCTCCAGGAGAAGCGGCGCCCGCGGGTCGGAGTGTCACCGCCTCCTTCCTCCCCTTTGCTCTTCCTCCTCTCTGGGGGTGGCGTGCGCTTGAGGAGCACAGACATCCTGCGGAGGAAGCTGCTGTCCTTCTCCACCTCGTGCAGGTCCTGCACCGACTTGGACTTCTCCAAGCCGGCGGGCTGGCTCCGGCGCAGCTCCAGGGGCACTCCGGCTGGTGTGGGCCGGTAAATGCCGTCGTCGCGGGCCGAAGGGCTGGCCAAGTGCCGGTCCTCAGAGCGGGAGCGGGTGAGGAGCTTCAGCCCACGGCTGAGGGATGACTCACGGCTCCGCTTGAATTTGGCCTCGAAGACCTCCTCAGAGTCAATGTCTTGGATGAGCAGGGAGGAGGAGGAGCCGGTAGGCTGCACCTCCTTCTTCTCCTCTGGTGCTGGTGCCGGTGCAGGGTGCTCAGCAGGGGCAGCAGGCTGGGGGGCTTCCTTGGTGGCCAGCTCCCCCTCCCACGTGGCTCCCATCGCCTGCATCACCTCCGCGTAGGAGGACATCTTAGGGGTGCGAGCACCAGGAGCCGAAGGCTGCTGTGGGGTGGCTGCTCTGGGCCTGGCAGCCCCCACCCCAGGGGTCCCTGTGGCTCTGGTGGCTTCAGCCTTGGTGGGCACCTTTTCCTCCGTCGGCTTCTTCCCCATGGTTGTGGTGGCAGCTCTGGCCTGGGACTGGGCCCGCTCCTCGGTGCTGGATCTCCTCTCCTGGGCAGTCTTGGCCGCAGGGGGCTGTGGTACAGTGGTCTCTGGCATCTGGGGCCGTGCCTCGGAGAGCGCCGAGAGCGATGGGGACTCCTTGAGCCGCTGGACCTCAGTGTGGGCCATCGGGATCTCCAGGGGTGCTCCGGAGCGGCGGTGCCGGACAACGGGCTCGGCATCGCCGTGGCTGAAGGAGCTGCTCTTCTGCAGGACGCGCTCCGGGGGCAGCAGGTGCGGCGTGGCTGCCTCACTGGATGCTGCCCGCACCAACCGCGGCACTGAGGGTGCCAGTTGCTCCATGCGGGGTGGCCACTGCCCCTTCTTGTTGGGGCTGACCCCAAGTGTTTCCAGGAGCGGACCCCGCAAGCCGCTGACCTTGCCATCGGCGGTGCCGCCCCGCAGCAGGCGCTGCCGCATCAGCTCCAGGCGCTGGGCGTGCTCGTCCTCGGCCCCCCGCCGCCGTGGCAGCTCCATGGAGGCCGCCTTGGCCAGGGCACGTCGAGGCTCCCGGCCCACCTCAGCCCCCTCCTCAAGGCCTGGGGGCCGGCTCAGCAGGGCACTGTCAGCCGAGCTGCCCCGCTTCAGCTCACCCCGGCGGGCGCTCTCTGGGGACTCCAGGCTGGAGCCCTTCCTCATGGCTTTGCGGGGATACTCAAGCCGCTTCTGGGCCTCGGGGTCCTCCTCATCAGAGGAGCTGGGTGCCTCCACCTCTGCACACTGCCGCCGTGGCCCTGGGGCCCTCGGCCTCTTCCCCAGGGCCACCACAGCCTTTCCCTTGGCCTCACTCTGCCACTCCATGGCAGAGCCGTCCCCTGGCATGGCCACCTCCTGCCGCAGACCCTCAGCTGGCCCCGGCATCTCATCATCCGTGGGGATCTCGTTGAGGGACATGCGGGAGCCAGAGAACTCCACCTGGTGTGGCATGGGGATGAAGGGCAGCTCGTCCAGGTCATCCGAATCTGAGGAGGACGAGAGGGCTGGAGACTCCTTGAGGTGGCGAGGCACGGCGATGGAGAGGTGGTTGGAGGTGTCCTCCAGCAGCTCCGGGATTGGCCGTAGCACCATGTTGCACTTGTAGCTGATCTGTGAGCGCTGCAGTCCACGGACAGGGCTGGGTCAGGCCCAGGCAGGCACCACAGCACCATGCATGGCATCAGCCAGACCGGTACACACTGCCCTCCTCCCACCCCAGCTCCTAACCCCACCTGCCATTTCCGACGGGAGAGGAAGAGCTTCAAGTGGTCAGTGCTGATGACCTTCCCCTTGGCCAGTGTCTGCAGGGAGAGGGGACAGCAAAGTCATTTAGACCCTACAGCAAGCCCTGAGCAACACTGCTGCCCCTGGGTGCTGCTCTGTGCTGGGACTCACCTTGAACCAGGGGTGCTCCAGAGTCTGTTCTGCATTGGGTCTCCTGTGAAGTAGCAGAGCCAGGTGAGGCCTGCATCCTGCCAGCCCCTCACCCAGCTCCTCCATCCCAACAGGGCATTTGGCCATGCCTCAGAAGGGGATGAGCTCCGCAGCACTCACAGCTTGTCATTGACCAGCACTTTGATGACGAAGCCCTTGGCCTCCCGAGTGAGCCCCTGGAACATCCTTTCCTCAAAAGCCACGTTGTAGTTGCGGATGTTCATCAGCGTCGTTTTGTCATTCTCACCCACGAAGGGGGAGATCCCGGTGAGGCTGTGAGGAGGGGACACTGTCACTGGGATGCAGGAAACAGTTTGACATGTCATGGGGACTGAGGCTTGCCCCAGTGCTATGGGCAGGAGCAGCCAGAGAGGAGGTGAAGAGCACGGAAAGGGAACAGAATAGGGGTCTCTTCTTTGGGGATGCAGTGAGGCACTTACCACAAGTAGGCAATGACCCCCACCGGCCTGTGGAGAGAAGAGCAGGGTCACCACACAGTGCCAGACCCTCAGCACAGTGGGGATGCCAGGTCTACCCAGCTGCTCTTACCAAACATCAGTGACAATGGAGACGGGGCTCTGGTTGACAATCTCGGGCCCCACGAACTCAGGTGTGCCATACTTGCAGTACTGCGGCTCATCGGGTGTCAGCTCCTGCGCGTTGCCAAAGTCGCAGATCCGGACCTGCTCACTGCTTGAATCTGCCATCAGGAGGTTTTCTGGCTACAGGAGAGTGCAGGGCAGGCTGGAGCTTGGCAGGAGGCTCCCACTGGGGAGAGGCACAGCGGGGCACAGGGGATGCCCCCTCTGCAGGGACCCAGGGTGCACTCACTTTGATGTCCAGGTGCAGGACTTGGTGCTGGTGAAGATAGCAGATCCCCTCAAGGATCTGCCGCATGTAGGAGCGGACCTGCGAGGGAGCAGAGGTGGGGTGGCACCAGGCAGCAGGGAGCCCGATGAGGTTGGCAGACGCCACCTCCTTTTGGCGCCATGGGAGGGAGCGGACACTGGTATCCCAGCCACCAATTGTCTCCCTGCCTACTTCACCCACCTCAGACTCACACACTGAGGGCTTCCTTGCCATCCTGTCCAGCAGCTCATCCTCAGCACAGCTGGGAACGGTCAAGGAGCACAGAGAACGTTGTGCCCGTGCCCTCCTCCCACCTTGCTCCCATGCACTCACTTTGCCCCTCAGCCCTCCCCTGGTCCCCACACCATGCTCCTGGAGGATACAGCTCCATCACCATGATGACTGCGTTCTTCTTCTCAAAGGCATCGTGAAAGAAGACAATGCGCTCATGATCGAGCTGTGAGAGGATGTGCAGCTCCCGGCGCGCTGACTGCTTGGCCTTTGTCCTGCCAGGAACGAACTTCGCAGCAAAGTCCAGGTGGCTGCTCTTCTCTGTCACTCTCCGCAGGTAGGAGAAAGCCCCCCTGCAACATGCCAGTGGGATGAGGAGGTTGGGAGGGAAGACCTCCCCATCGCTGAGAAGCTGGGGTAGGCACTTATACCCGCAGGGAAATGCCCCAGGACCATTGCTGGAGGATGACGACTCTCCTCAGAGGATCTCCTGGCCCCATACCTCCCGATCTCCTCGTGCACATCATAGTAGTCAGTCAGGCGTCGTGCCTTGTGCAGCGCATCTTCCTCCATGGTGGCATCGGCTGCAGGCTGGGCTGGAGGAAGGAGAGGTGCTGTCAGGGTTGAGCAAGGGGCTGGGGGCAGACCCACAGTGCAGGGCCAAGGGGATCTGGTTGGCTGTACCTGTGCGCACCACCAGCTCAGCCTTGCAGGAGACCTCTCCCGCCAGGTTCCTGGCCGTGCAGGTGTATACCCCACTGTCAGGCTCAGCAGCACCCAGCACCACTAGGGAGCACTCATTGTCCTCGTAAACAAAGCTCAGATGGCTGCTCTCCTCCAGCAGCTCCCCATCCTGAGGGTATAGCAGGTGTCAGGGGACGGACCTATGCCATCCCCCCACCAGCTCCCAATGCCAGCACCTGCAGCACACTGTGTCATCTGGGGAGAGCACAAACCCAAAGCCCCAGTACAAGGAGCCCAAACCAGAGAGAGAGGGGAGCAGCAGCTGTGTGTCTGGTGGGCTGTGTGTCAGGACAAGATGCTGGTGTCCCATCCCACCTTGTACCACATGATGTCCGGCAGCGGTTTGCCCTCTACCACCACGGCAAAGCGGGGTGTCTCCCCTTCCTGGGCATCGATGTCCTCCATGATGGACTCAAAACGCGGTGCCTCTGCCAAGAGATGGGGCATGGGACACCATAGGGCAGTGTCACACCAACACACTGAGAATGGGGCATCATGGGCAGTGCTACTCAATGGACGTGGACATGGGGCAGAGTGGGGCTGCATCTCCCCTTTATAGATGGATGTGAGGTGCTGTGGGGCAGTGCCAGCCACGACATGGATGTGGGGTATTGTGGAGCTTTCCTCATGGCTCTTGGCTATGGAGCAATGCATGTCATACACGGGTAAGGGGCACCATGCAGCAGTGATATTCATAGCACATGGCCAAGGGGCACCATGGGTCATGGCACAGTGCCACCCACGGGGGTAGCATCACCCATGGCACAGTGCCAGCCCGTGCACATGTTCATGGGGCATGTGGGATGCCTCCACTCAAATCAGATAAGACACCAGACATGCATGTAGCTCACAGGCTTTCAGCCCCATGGGGCACTACCAGCCAATAGGACAGAATTCCCATGGCGTATGAGTACGGATCACGGATGAGCAATGCCATGCAATGGGGCAGTGCCCCCTATGGCACACAGCCATGGCGCACCACGAAGGCAATGCTACCCTATGGGAGGATACCAACCCCACAGCAGAGGGGCACAGCCCCCCGGCACGGGGGCACCTACCTGCGAGGTGGAGGTGGAGGGTGCAGCGGGCAGTGCCGTGGTGGTTGCTCACCTCGCAGGCCAGCAGCCCTGCAGCCCCCCGACCCACGTGCAGCAGCCGCAGGCAGTGCTGGTCATCATCCGGCATCGTCATCTCGCACGTGCCCTCCTGCTCCCCCAGCACCTGCCCGCCCCTGTGGGCACACACCATCAGCTCTGCACATCACCCTTGGGTGCGTGCCCCCAAGGAACGCCTAGGGTGCGTCCTACCTCTTCCAGGTGACAGTGGCCTCCACGTGGTTGATGGTGATGGTGATGGAGGCTGGTTGGCCCTCCACCACGTATACTACATCAGGCTTATCCAGGATGACTGGAGCCTCATCCAGGTAGGGACCTGCCACACATTTTGTCACCACTCCTCCAGATCCCACACCCAGCCCTGGGCTTGCAGCCGCCCATTCTGCCTCTCTACCCCAGCACCCTGCTGTGCACTCACCTCGATCTAAGAGCTTCACAGGCCCCACCAGTGGGGAGGGCTTGCTGTTGGTCTTGGGGGTGGCAGTAATGACACGAAAGAGGTACTGGGCCCCCTTGGTGAGCCCATGCACCGTGTAGGTAGTGTCCCGCACGCCAGCCACCAGCACCATCCACTGTGTCATGCCCAGCACTTGCATTTGCACCACATATGTCACTGAGCTGGGGTCTGTATGGGGACAGGTTCAGTGTGTATGGGGTCAGAGCCCGCATTACTGTGTCACAGCAATGCCCACCCCCTATAGCCCCTCACCTATGGCTGTGTCCAGCCACTTGGGCTTGTTCCATGTCAGTGTGATGGCTCTGCCGGTCACCGAGGCCACTGTGGGAGGCCCATCCGGGGGGGTTGGCACCACATCTGCATGAGAGAGGTGGGGAGTGGGGTGAGCCTCCGGGAGACCCCATCAGCACCAACTCCCTCACAAGCTGCACTACCCTGTGGTCCCATCTGCTGTCACCTTGTTACAGGGACACTGAGTTCCAGATCTGGGGCACAGGGGTAGCGGCCCCCGGTGGTGACCCCACTTACCTGTGACATAGAGGTGTGCATAGCATGTGGCCTTCCCTACTTTGTTGGCAATGACGCTTTTATAGACGCCAGCATGAGTGTGGCTGACAGCTCTGAACACCAAGCGATGCACATCCTTATCTGCAGGAATGGATGCAAGAGCCCATCAGTGTGGTGCAGAGCTCCCTTCCTGGGCAGTGTTGTGCCCAGGAGAAGGTGGCTCTAGCCAAGGGGAGAGCAGTGGGTAACCCTACATTGCATCATCTTGCGATCATCAGTGCTGTCGATGCGCGAGCCGTTGTGAAACCAGGTGATGGATGGATAGGGCATCCCAGCCACCTGGCATTCCAGCACTGCCTCCTTGGACTCCACCACCTCCAGATTGTGCAGTGGCTTCAGGAAGTCGGGCATGGTGAAGCACTCCGCCTCGGTCTCCGCCTGCTCTGGTTCCTCTGGGATGGATGGCATCTTCTCCAGTTTGGAGCTGTGGGCACCTGTGATGAGCACAGTGCGCCCAGCCCAGCCCCAGCAGCACAAAGCTGCCTGGCAAAGCTGGGGCACGTCCCATGGGCACCACGCAGGGGGACACCATCTTACATCTGGGAGGCAGCAGATGGCCGTGGCTCCTCCACATAGAGCTCGGCAGAGCACTCCACGTGGCCATGGATGTTCCTAGCAGTCACCATGTAGTGCCCCTCATCCTCACTGCTCACATGCACAATGACCAACGAGTGCAGCCCCCCATCCCGCTGGATACGCACGTTCTCCCCTTCCTGCACCATCTGGCCTGTGTGGAGACATGCATATGGCATAAGCAGCCCCAGAACAGCCCTTGGTGTCTCTGGCCCACTGCCTTGGATGCTCCAAGACCAAGGCTGGGTTTCCCCTAGGAGTGCAGACCCCATGGGACGAGGGACATAAGATAGAGGCCATGGAACAGGGGTTACCAAAGTGGCTCCAGGTGACTGTCGGCGCAGGGGTCCCGCTGACCATGCAGTCAAAGCGTGCTGTCCGTCCTTCCACCACATCCACATCCTCCAGTTTGCGGGTGAAGAGTGGCTGCACGGAGGGCTTCACCGTCAGCCGGGCACTGCAGGTCAACTCATCTGCAAGGAGAGCACGGGGGGGTGAAACCCTCATGGCCAGAGGCAGAGCTGAACACATGGCGCAGGGCACAGCGTGTCACCCCATGGGGGCTGTGGGGCTCAGAGTGCATGTGCAAGGCATCCAGGCACAGTGCTTGGGCTCTGCTGGCTGAGTGCCACCTCCTTCCCTTCAAATAATAGAGATGCCATCTGGTGGGTGTAGTGGGAGGGTGCCTTGTCCTTCTGGGGCAGGGGGTCACAGTTGGGGGTGCAAATGCAATGCAATGGGGATGGTTGTAGCAGGGACTCACTGATGGGGTCTCTGCCCACTTTAGGAGGGGAATGGGACAGAGACACTTGTCCCTGGGTGGTGAAGGAGAGACATAGGTTGTGCGTAGGGGAAAGTGCAGAGGGCACAGGACAGGGCAGCTAGCAGTGTGCAGTGGTTCCTGCTACCAGCGGCATCTTTGGAGAAGAGGGTAGGCCCCCTGCCAAATGGCCACATCCCTGTGCTGGGCTAGCAGGGGCATGTCAGTAACAGGAGCCCAGAGGATCTGGAGCCTGGGGATGGGTACAGCTGTGCTGCAAGCAGCTCCGGGGAAGGCATGCAGTTCTTGATGCATGGTACGGTCATGACACAAACATCTCCCAGTGCCTGGGTGCTGCACGGCTGCTGGAGGGGAGTTGAGTAGGGTGGGCTGCAGGCTTAGGCTCAGGCTCACTGACTGGTGCCCTTCCATGGGGCACTAGAGCCCATGAAGTTGTGCAGCACCAGCTGCTGGGGGCACAAATAGCTCTCTAACCCCCCACCCTCTCCAGCACTCAGCTATGCTTTGGGATGGAAGTGTGCCAGTCCCCTCAGCATCACACCAAGGCTGGATCCCGAGAGATACCCCTGAGGGCTGCGTGCCCACAGCTTACCTTTGGCCGTGCTGAGCTTGCAGGTGTAGATGCCGCTATCGTCCTCGTGCACGGAGGTGAGCAGCAGCTTGCACTTGCGCCCGTCAAAATGCATCTTGCATTTGAGCAGGGCGGGCTGGAGCAGCCGGCCCCGTGACAGCCAGTCCACATCCATGTCTGGTGGGCCAGCTACCAGGCACTCAAAGAGTGCCAGCTCCCCCGCCCCGACCACCACGTCCTGCAGGGGAGCCACCACGGCCAGGGACTGGCACTCGGGCCGAGCTGCCCGGGAAGTGGGGAGAAAGAGAGAGAAAGAGAGATGCATCTCAGCAACTGAAAAGCAACCATGGGGGGATGGCAAGGAGGGGGCCATGCAGGGCAGGGGCATGCGGGGAAGAGGCCCGGTGCAACGGGCAGGGAGCGGGATGCAGGCAAAGGGGTGCAGCGGGGAGGAGGTTGGGGCAAGATGTGGAAAGCGGAGCTGAGCCGGGGTGGGGGGCAGAGGGAAGGCGATGGGGAGGGTGAGGGGAAGTGTCCGTGCCAGGAACACACCACACAGCGCTTTACCAAACAGATTTTATTAGAGCTACAAAAAGGGTCACGGCCTCGCAGCCCACATCCCACCAAGCCCACCCACCCTGGGGAGAAGAAACCCAGAGCCGGCGCTGCTTCTGCGGCTGGAACTAGGCAGACCCTATGGTCATGGCCCCAGCACGGGGGTCCCCGAGTCCCTTGTCCCCCACACTCTGAGGTGGGAGCCATTGCATCACGTTCCCTTTCCTACAGCCCTGGCTGGCACAGAGCAGCCATGGGGCCAAGCTCCCTGCTCCCTTCCCCTGAGCAGTGAGGAGAGGAGCAGCAGGACACGCAGACATAGACACACAGATGGAGCAAGACACCAGACAGCATTGGGCAGCCGCCCTAGTCCGGCTGAGGGGATGCCTGGCGCTACCGACCACCCCCCACCCACTGCTCGGCCCTGGTGACACAGTGCCCGGCCACCCCACATGCCCCACACCCGCCGTCGAGGGCCCGCGTGTCCCCGCAGTGCGTCCAGGACGAGGCGGCGAATGGAGCAGAAGGTAATAATGCAAGGTGAGGTCCACTGCCTAAGAGGTGTCCAACTAAGAGCCCCCGTGGCTCTGAGAGATGAACCCCCTTATCGTACTCCCCCTGCGTACAGACAAAAACCGCAGTCAGCAAGCAGAAGGGTTAGTGCAGCGGAGACGGGGCCGGCACACACACACATGCCAACACGCAACGCTGTGTGCCACAGACATGGAGCATGGCAAGGGGACTGGTGCCTCAGCCATCACCCATCCATTCACTAGCTCCCATGGCCACTCCTGTGCCACCACGCTTCGCCGGGAGCGGGGGCCTGGCAGGACAGAAGCAGTGCAGCGAAGGCTGGGGTGGGATTGGGACAGCTCAGGGACTCAGGCAGCCGTCAGCAGGGAAGGCTGGGGGAAGCAGGGCACACAAAGCAAAGGGCAAGAGAAAGGCAGCATCACTCATCCCCTTCCTGCAAGTCCCTTGGTCCACGCCACTCCCCACGCATATAAGGGGCCTTAGGAGGATGCTGGAGCCCACGGCAGAGCTGGGGAGGGGTAGTCCAGCCCCAGGTACTATGGGACCTGCTCTGAGCTGGGAGCAAGCAGGTGGGAGAGCTCTCTCTGAGCTGTCCCCTGGGCACAGCTTGCAGGTAGGGAAGGAAGGAGCTGTGTGCATGGTGGAGGGACATGTCCCCTGCAGGGCCACTAAGGGCAAGAGCCCCCTCTGCACAGCCAGGGCCAGCACCCAGCCCCAGCATGGCGACAAGGGGACTTAATGTAAAGCTATGCTGGTGGAGCAGCAGCCTCTGGGTCAGGCTGGGGACATTGACACAGCTGGGCAGTGGGGCCCACTATTGTGGAGCTGCACATTTGGATTGGGCAGCGGGCAGCCTGCCTTCTTCTGTGGAGCCAGCTTCTGCAGCAGTATGACCACTCCGTGTCCCCTTCTTGCCACCCCGCCACACACTGCCTTTCCCACACTGGGCTCACGCCCACCTGCTCTGCAGCAGGGAAGGGCAAGAAGCAGCACCACCGAGAAGGGGTCTGCAGCAGCCCCTTCCCCACACAGCTCATGCAGGGTGCTGGAACTGGCCAGCCCCATGGGGAAATGGGGACGCCCTCGCAGAGCTTTACCTCTAACCTCCAGCTTGGCCTCGCACTGCTTGGTGCCATACTCGTTGACAGCCTTGCAGGTGTAGAAGCCGGTGTCAGTGCGCTCAGCTGCCAGGATGTGCAGTGTGTACAGACCCCGAGCCCCCTCCGCCTCCTCTGCATGGTGACGACGGCCGTACTTCACAGGCTGCCGGTTCCGCAGCCTGCTCAGGGACATGGGCAGAGAGGCACTGTCACAGCTGGCTCCATAGAAAGCCCCATTCTCCTCAATTTCAACAAGACCAAGACCAGAGCTCCTCTCCTTGGTGCTGCTCTGAGCTGGCAGACCCCAAATGGGGACATCCCCATGCCTGCCCCCTTCCCTGCCCTACTGTGACCCAGTGAGCATCACGACTCACCAGTAAATGATGGGCTTGGGCTCTCCACGGACACGGACACTCATGCTGACATCCTGCCCCTCCAGCACCGACTGGTCCGACAGAGCCACCTGACGAAGACGAGGTCAGGAAGCAGCCAGTACCCACCATCCTGGGGCCATGTGGCCCTGCCACCACCCCAGGGACCACCTGTCCCCCATCATAGAGCCCTAGAGCACCGCAGGGCACAGCTCCTTCTCTGTCAGGTCCCAGGGGGGCTCTCAGCTCACCTCAAAGGTGGGTGCAGCCTTGAAACTGCTCTCCGAAGAGCTGTGGGCAGCCCCATGCTCCGCTCTGGGCTGCAGCTTCATGGCTGGTCGGTGCTGCGGGGTCCCAGACTCAGGGAACTCTTCTAGTGGGCTCAGGTACTCTTCATCTGAGGTGATGGGGCTGACTTGGCCCAGGGGGGGGGCCAGGTTCCCATGCCGCTCCACGGCGGGGGCTAGCAGGAGAGGGTAGGTAAGGAGCTGGCAGCAAGCAGAGCCAGGCAGGGGGCTTGGGGACCCTTCCCCACCATTCTGTGCCTGGAGGTGCCCGGGAATGCCCACCCCATGCTGCATCCCGCCGGGAACAGCACGGTAGCCGGCAGCGAAGGGGTGCTGGGCTGCGCGGGGGGTGGGTGCGAAACACGCCCCGGGGCTGATAAGTGGACGCGATATCCCGCAAGGCGACAGCGGGGCTCAAGTGGCTCTTACGCAGCAGGCCGTGCTCCCATCCTTAAGCCGCCCGGATTCCGGGAATGGCTGCCCCTGCCGCGAGCCGGCAGAAGGCTGAAGGTGACATTGGCAGCTGCGCTTCCCTCGCAGCCCGGACGGCCGCTCCCGGGGTCCGAGCTCGGCATAGAGGGGAGCACGCGTGGGCAGAGGAGCCGGCGTGGGGGGAGCGTGGGGCCGGGACGGGGGTGAGATGTGTGCGGGGCCGGGGGCGAGCGTGCTGCCGGCAGAGCGCTGCCCGAGGTGGGGGGGCTGGCCCCGCTCCAGCCCGGCCGTGGCCGCCGCCGTTCCCCCTCCCGCCGCCCCCCCCCACCAGCGGATCCCCTTACGGAGCTGCCGAAGCGGGGAAGCGGGCGGGCTGCCCGGTGACGGCTCGGCCCGGTGACGGCTCGGCCCCTCACCCCCCTCGTTGCCCCCGTGCAGCAGCAGCAGAGCGATCCCCCAGGGTCCCGCTGGTCCCCCAGGGCTCCCCGCAGCCCCTCCGCCCGCAGCCCTCCGGTGCCCCCCGCACTCACCGGAGGGGCCGCGGCCCCCTCCCCGAGCAGGACCGAACCGCGGGAGCGCCGCTGTCGTTGCCGGGGCCGGGGCCGATGCGGCGGCGCCGGGCGCACATCCAGCCCGGAGCGCTGAGCCCTCCCCGGCCGAGCGCCGCCCCGGCCCCGCGCCGCCGCCCGGCCCCCGGGGCTGGGCCTGAATCGGGGGAGGGCCCAGCGGCGGTCTGGGGGCTGCCGACCCCTTCCCTTCCCTTCCGGCCGCGGGGGAGAGCGGCCCCGAGGGGCGGCAGCTGCCTGGCAGTGCGCTCAGCGCCCCGGGTCGCCGCGGGGCAGCGGGGATCGGGGATCCTGCAGCTCCCCGGGGCTCTGCGCTCCCCAGGGGAAGTGCTGGGATGGGGATCCCCGGATGGCGGAGGGCATGCTGGGCATCAGCGCAGGCTGCGTGTCGGTGGGTAGCTGGGGTGCCCCGCGAGGCACGGAACTTGCCAACTCGTTGGGGATGCTCGGAGCCTGACCCCGCTCCCCCCACGGCAGAACCCGGCAGCGAGTCAGCTGCTTCGGTTCAGACAGAGCCTTGTAGGGTAAGGAAGCCGCTTTCCTAGCAGTGACAGCAGAGCTGGCAGGCAGCCCGTCGCCTCGCCGGCCCTCTCGCCGCCCCCCGCTGCCTGCATCCCGGCCGCCGGCACTCACCGGGCCGCACGCTGAGGATGGCGCTGCAGCAGGTGGCTCCCACCTCGTTGGCCGCCGTCACCGTGTAGAGACCGGCGTCGGCCACCCGGGCGCTCCTGACCAGCAAGGTGTGCCGCTCACCCTCCGCCTTGATGGGCCGTGCCGTGCTGCTCCTCAGCGGCACCCCGTCCTTCCTCCAGGACACTGCGGGCAGAAGCAGGGTCACTTCAGGACCATCCCGGGATAGGAGAGTCCTCACTCCCCCGGTTGTCAGCACAGGTCTCTGCTCGACTTGGCGACCGTTTTGCCATCGGGAGCAGCCCCAGGTCCCCAAGGACCCTGATGGAGAGAGGCCCCTCTAAGGTTACTGGCATCCTCCTGCCCTCCAGTGGAGGATGGAGGAGGGAACCAGAGCTTCTTTGCTCGTTGCCAGCCTTTGCCAGCTGCTCCGTGCCTGGTGCCTCCTCCTGCTATCCCAGCACAGGAAGATCACAGAGGTTCTGCCTGCACCCTGCCCTTAGCACCGCACCCTGGCACTTTGCTTCCTGAGGAGCGCAGAGCCACAGCTCCGCCACACAGCTCAGGTGGCCCCAAGGGACCGGGACAGGCAGGGGGATCATGCCAGAGCCCATTGCACTCTCATGCCCCGTGACCACTCACCTTCTGGCTGTGGGTTGGCTGTGACAATGCACTTGAGCAGCACCTCTGTCCCCACAGCCACCGCTGTGTCCTGGATGGGGATCTCAAAGATGGGCGCTTCCAGGGGATCTTCACCCGCTGAGACGTAGGAGTCATCGGAGGACTCTGCACAGGGAGAGATGGCCCCACGGCCATGAGCAGGGTGAGTAGAGGATCCAGTGAGGTGTGGCAGCACTACAGTACTGCCTGTGTGTGGGACAAGAGCCATGCCCTACCTAGCTCTGGAGAGGTGGGCCGGGCCCGGCGCCCCTTCGCCTTGCTCCGCGTGCCTCTGCCTTCCTGAGCCGTCCGGACGCTCTCTTTCTTCTCCGCCACTTTTGCCTGCCTTCTCTCCACCTCCTTCCCTGTGCCGTGCTGCCCTGCCCAGCTCCTCTCCAGACGGGCCTCCTGCTCCAAGCCCGGCTTTGCCCACGGCAGGAACCGTACCTCAGCAGACACCTCCGGCCTCCGGTACAGCCCATGGGGCACGGCCAGCCTGGCAGCCAGCCCTTCACTCACCACCCCAGGGGCCCTGGTTGCAGCCACGGGACCTCCGTCCGGGCACGGGGTCCCTTCAGCAGCACGGCCCCGCGGGGTGGCCTGCGCCAACAACCACTGCTCCTTCTTCCTCACTTCCCCACCACCATCTTGTTGCACAGCTTTCCTCACCTCCTCTGCTGCGCTGCCCCGTGCTGGGCCTCTCCGTGCCCGCTGTCCCCCCGGCTCCGGCTCCCCGTTGGGCCCCACCAGTGCCACGCTGGAGAGAGCCAGGTGCTGGATGACATGCGTGCCCTCAGCTGGAGCTGAGGCCTTGGCTGGTGGCACCTTGCGTGGCAAGGCTGAGCCGCGTGGAGTGCGGGCGGCGGGAGGCTCGGCAGATGGCTGTGGCTCAGCCTTGCCCAGCTCCTGCGAGCGCCGCAGCTGCTGCTTGGACACGGTCCTCTTGATGCGGCTCAGCTCCTCCGAGAACTTGTGCTCGATGTCCTGCACGCGCCCGGCAAACTTGCCCCGCTCGTCGAAGGAGGCGGCCTTCTGGCGGAAGGCCTGGCGGCGGCTGGCCACACTGCCCTCCCCGTCCCGCCAGCCCCCCGGCGTGCCCGGCCGCCGCTCCCAGCCTGGCTGGTCGAAGGAGCGCGTCTTGCGCAGAGGCAGCCACGGCCGTGTGGGGAAGGGACTGTCCGCCTGCTCCAGGCTCCTGCGGCGCTCCTCGAAATACTGCAGCCGCTCGAAGATCCTGGAGCCGGCGCGCACCAGCTTGGGCGATGCCCGCACCGAGATGCGGCCCGACGCATCGCTCATGGGGGTGGCGGGTCGGGAGTCCTGTGTGCTGCCCTGCGACTGCGACTTGGGCTTCTTGATCTTCTCCTCATACTCCTCAGGGACGGTGTCCTGATAGTCGGCCGGCACTGAAGACGTCCTGCGGGGGGTCACGGGCGTGCAGGAGGAGGAGGGGAGGCGAGCAGAGGGCTGTGGGGTGGCTCCAGAGGGTGTGGGAGGGCACAGGCCGGTTCTTGGGGACGGCGAGCGGATGATGGGCGGCTTGGAGGTCAGCGGCAGGGCAGCTGGCGAGTGTGGAGGCTCAGCACCGGGCTTTGGGGAGACGGGACCGCTGTGGGGGTCATCTCGCCTGTATCCCCCCTGGGGGATGCTGCTGCAAGGGGAGAACAAGGGAGACCAAGTCAGAGCCCACCCTCACCTATGGCTGCATCATGAGTCCCAACCCAACCACCCAGTAGGGCACAGCAGGGGACAGTCCCTGGACCCTCAGTGGCCCACAGTGAGGAGATCCAGCCACAGTTAGGCCACTGGGAGCTGGCTTGCTGGTATGACCCAGCGGTGCCTTATTGCTGGTGTCTCATCTCCCAGGGACACCCATGTAGGACAGCAGTGTGGTGATGCTGGGACACTCAACAAGTGCCCTTCCCAGAGCTGCCATTCAGTCAAGATGAGAGCACAGGAACAGAGGGGTGCCCCCATCCCCCGAGGTATTCCAGCATGCCAGAGCAGTGCAGAGAGCTCTTCTGCAAGGCCACAAGTCATCGCCCAGTGCATGTGCTGCTGCCAACATGTCCCCCTGCCCTGCCACCCGCAAAATCCCTGCCCACCCCCACAGCCCCACAGCCCAGGGCTTGGCATGTGCAGTGCAGAAATCAAAAAGTGGAAATGAGGTTGTGGTGGAACAAGCAGCCTCAAACACAAAGGGAGGATGGAGGTCAAAGGAGAAGGCCTGCGGGGCTGGGGAGGGACGGGGGCTCTGAGCATGTCAGCAGGCCCTCGGGAGGAAGAATGTCCCTTGTCCACACTGCCACCCCTGGGTGGTGGGGACAGCTTGTCCGTGGGTGCCACACCTTTGCGCCCCATGTCCCTGGCCATGCAGAGCCCTCATAGCTGGCCAGGAAAAGGTTCAGTTCGGATGGGGTTACCCCCAAACTTTAACTGGCCATAGCAGATAGGGACCCCACTCCAGGCAGGGCAATTCCCTCCTCACCGGTGCCAGGCGCCTACTGCTCAGAGCCTCCGTTCCTTGTCCGGGCATGGAGAAGGCAAAGAAAGCCCAGGAGGAGGAGAGAAGATGGCTGCAGGGAGGAGATGGCCCCAGCGATGTCCCCTCCGTGCACTTCCCTCTGCTACTTACACGTGGAGCGAGAGCGCCCGTCCTCGGTACAGGCTGAAGGCGCTGCCGTACGGGTCGCTGGCCACAGAAAGGCTATCCTCCGACCCCCAGCTTGTGCCCACCAGATTAGCCCGTGATGCCCGCACCAGCGGCTCCACACCCAGGTGCCGGACCTCAGTGCCACGTGGTGACGGCGCATTTGCTTGCCTTGGAGTTCCCTGCGGCTGCCAGGCACTAGGGCGGAGGTAGGGTCCCCGCATGGGGAGGCTGGCATCTGGCTCCTTCTCCACCACAGTCTGCTGGCTGCCCGACCAGCTGGAGCGCTCCTCCGCCTGAGACAGGGCCAGCACTGAGGTTGGCGTCGTGTTCATGGAGGTGTCCACCAGGGTGTCGGAGCCACCTGGAAGGAGAGTGGTGGGCAACTCCACGTGGTATCCCACCCAGCTCATCCCATGGGTGGGCTGCCCCAAGGGGACCCCTAAAGCTCTGTGTCCCTGCAGCTCACCCGTGGGGGTGCTGAAGGCTGTCTCATCCTGCAGTTCGCTGCGCTGCGTCACCTGGGGGTCACTGGGCTCATCCTCGCCAGTCTCCGAGTCTGTGGGGGAAAAGCAGAGGGTGAGGGGACATGAGAACCAGGCTGACACTGCTCCACACAGACCCACCAGCTCCAGTGGCAGATGAGCAGTGCACAGGCAGTTCCGGGCAGCAGAAGAGCAAGGGTGAGAGAGGGATGACTGTAACATGGGGGACACAGAAGGCTGCCAGCAGGAAAGGCAAGACCAAGGCTGGAAAGACCATGGGACAGGAGTGGCATCAGATGATGCTATGTAGGATGGAGGCGGGAGAAGGGATGGTGGTGGTGGTGGAAATGCAGGGGAAGGAGGATGTAACTGGGTGATGGAGATGGGGACAGTGGTGGCATTGCAACAGGGAGGCACGCTGGGGGCACAGAGCCCCATCTGGGAGCAGGGCTGGCATGAGGCAGGCATCTTCCTACCGTAGCTTTGCTTCCTGCAGGAGCGGAAAACTTCGCTTCCATAGGGGCAGCAAGAGAGAGAGAGACATCAACACCCGGTTATCGGCCCAGCCTGCAGAGACGCGTAGGGCACTGGGGGAGGACTTTGTCCCCAGCTTGTCCCCGTGCTACCATTAGGCATTGACCTGCCAGGGTAGCAGCTGGGCAGGCTGTGCCAGTTCAGAGAGCCTAGCACCATGTGCTGGCCTTGGAGGCCAAAGATGGGGCTAGGGCTGGCCAATCATCTGGTTCAGGGCCCGATGCCTTACCCTTCTGTATGGCAGGAGCCATGGGTCTGGCACCAGCCTTCCCTACACACATTCACTACACACACACAGTCAATACATCATCAGCACCACATTCAACCTCCCCTTCCCTGCATTGCTCCAGTAAAGCACATGGCATCGTCCCCTCCCCACACCATGGTCACTTTCTGCCTTCACAGCAGCCAGCACCTGTACCTGCTTCTGCTCCAGCTGTCCCCTGGGCTCCATGCCCTCACCTCCTGCGCCCCAGGTGTGCACTCCTAAAGGTGCTGGCACGCTTGGATATGTGTGCCTGGGGGCACACATGCTGCATCAGGCCTGGTGTGCACTCTGCATCCCCAATCCCTCCTGCAGCAAGTATTCAGAGGTTCTGCTGTGCCCCACAATGTGGTTCTGGCTGGGAGAGCATCAGTGCTGTTCTCAGGGAAGCTGTGGGCACTGTGGGCACTGTGTGCCCAGGCATGTTGTGGCCAAGTCAGTGCAGAGCCAGAGCGCTGCTCCTTCCCAGGAAAGTAAACCGGCATAGACAACAAGGATCACCATTTCCACCACTATGCAAGCCATCACAAGCTGATACTGCAGAGCTCTTTGTCAAAGGAAATATCCCCTGCCCTCCAGCCCTGTCATCACACACCACAGCCCAGTGGGGGTCCACACTGTCCACACTGCTATTCCCTCCCCGGGCTGGTCTGGTGCAGCCCAGCACACCGCCAACTATCTCATCACTGCCATTGCAGCAGGATGCCTGCCACCATGTACTCAGCTCCCCAGCAGCACCGCTGCCCCTGGAGCTGCGAGGACAAAGGCACGCTCACAGGACACACCAGGAGCCTCTAAACCCATTTTTAGGGCTGTGCGCAGCCCTGTGCAGCCTCTGCTCACTGTCCCCTCCCTGGTACTGCGGGGAGGCCAGACCCCATCCCAGCAGGGGGGGCAAATCCTGGTAACTCAACGCACCATGCGTGAAGCGACCAAAGCGCCGCGAGTGGCCGGTTTTCTGCAAAGAAAAAGAGAAGAAAGCGTTATCCACAGCACAGCCTCACGCACACCCCCAGCTGCACGCCCCCAAGGTATCTACAGGCGCACACCCCACGCACACAGCCGTGCACGGGTGTAGGTGGACACGTGCAGCGCATGCCCACCAGCACACACACACGCACACCTCTTGGTGCTGCTCTCCTCCTGCTCCCAGGGGTGACATGGTACAACGCCAGTCCCGCTGTCTGCAGTCAGCAGCTTCGCCCAGGCGGGTGCCCAAATGTTCCACAGCACCTTCGAAGCCACTGCCCGTGCCAGCAAAGGGAATGAGCCAGCCAAGCATCTTCCAGGCACTGGCCCAGACTCAGCCATGGGCACGGGCCCAGCATGGGGACAGCAACACCCAGCCTAGTGGTGGCCGTGCCAGCTGTGAGAGAGGCTATTTGGCATAAGTGCCATGAGATGACCAGCCCGCAGGGCGGGAGGCGTGGGAGCCTCGCCGTCTGGGCAGGCAGGATGGCAGCGTGGGGCAGAGGTGCCAGCAGCTCCCTGCCAGCTCCCTACCCTCCTCCACACCGTAGCTCAGGGCTGGGCATCTGCTTGCCAAGGGCCACCTGGTAGCCATGCTGATGCAGGCAGGCAGGTTGGTCAGGAGATGCGGTGTGCAGGTAGCAAGGCTGGGCTGCCAGCACCCAGAGTTGCTCTCAGCCCAGCCTAGTAGCAGAGTCTCTCTGGGACAACAACAGCCTGTGCCCTTGCTGCTCATTGTGGAGCCTTAGTGGGGCTCTCCCAGAGCCTCCCACCCATCCTGCAGCTTCTAGGCAAGCTCATGAACAAACAGCCATCAGGAATGGACGACAGACAGTCCCCAGGGACAGACAGCCCCAGGGGCAGACAGATAGACAAGCACAGCCAGCAGTCAGATGTCTTTACAAGAGCAGCAGGCTCATTTTGCAGCCCCCCACAGTGCCAGTGGGCAGCACAAAGGGGCTCCCACTGCCCCCTCCCAGAATGCGGTGCTGGCCGGAGGGCAGTGACTGCACGAGACACATTTGTATTCGGGCTGAGCCAGTTTGAGCCAGGCTTCACCTCCCCTCCCCGACTGCCTGTGCTGGTTCTGGCTTGCAGCCCGCCTTTCAGGCCAGGGAAAGATAGATGAGTGATTAACTGCACCATCGGCGGATAATTCCCCCATTAAAAAATGAAAATGCAATTGAGTGCCATTATCGGGTGTGCTCACGGCTTCCCCGGGGACTGGCGCCATCAGCTCCCACCAGATCTGGTGACTGCACCCAGCAGTGTAGGGCCCACAGCTACAGAGGGGGGTGAGCCCCAGCCCTCTGCTCTACAACAGGACCCCCGGCCTAGACCCCTGGGGCATGGCACCCACCCACGGCTCAGAAAGCAGCATCCCACAGATGCTGTGATGCAGGGTCACCTCCAAGCAGCAGCCCTCTGCTTTCAAAGAGGAGGACAGAAAGGGGGCAGAAGGTTACAGGAGCAGCCTGGGACAAACCCCATTGGGCTGAGATCTGGGCAGTTCAGCCACCAGCGATGCACCCTGCTTGGGGGGTTCATTTTCAGCATAGGAAACAGCACAGGGGAGCCCCAGGAGCCCACCCTGCATCCACAGAAAAGGGGAGATGAGCATTCAGCCTCAGCCCTGCCCCACAGTGAGGTGCGGTGGGTCCTGGCCCTGCCTCACTGCCCCAGTGCCTGCATAGACCCACCCTCCTCATGGAGGGTCCTGCCAGGGGGCCGTCCACCCCTATACCTGTGGCTATGGGGCAAGTGGGACTCCTGGGGCCATGGAGCAGAGCCCCCTCCTGGGACATGGAGCCAAGCAACATGGCACTGGTGTTACCGACTGTGAAGCCAACAGGGAGCAGGGCCAAGGGGAAGTAGGGAGGCAGCCTGTGTGGTGTGCCCAGAGCATGGCCAGCATAGCTGGACCATGCCCTGGCACGCAGACTGTTCCCAAGGGCAGATGGGGCAGCCAGCTGCTGCCTCCAGAGGAGATGAATGCCCCCACACCTGGGCAGGGCTGTCACCTCCACACAGCATTCCGGGGGGGAACCATGTCCCCATCCTGCACCCCTGGGTGGGGACTGTGGGGACACCCAGCAGGGTAACAGCAGGGTGGCCAAGCACCCACGTAGGGTGTAGCAGTGGGGTGCTGCTGTGAGCCCCACGAGGGGGTTCCTGGCAGGATGCCCCCATCCTCCCCTCACTGCTGAGGCCCGGTGACGTCCTTGCTCCTCGCTCGGCGGAGCGTGCAGAGAGGCCCGCGGAGGATCTCTGCTGTGCCAGGCATGCTCCTGACGCGGAGGGGATGACGCATGCAAAGCCTCGTCTCCAGCTCCGTGACCACCGGCGGCGGGGCCGGGGGGAGCCATGCAGCCGCCTCCACTGGCTCCGGAGGGCTGGCAGGGGACAAGACCCCCACCATGGGCTCGCAGCAGTGCTGGCTAAGGCGATGCTGAACACCTGCCCGGCACTGCTGCGTGGAACCGGCGGCTCTGCGGGCGGGGCTGGCGGTGGGATAAGCCCGGGGGGGGAGAAGCGCAGGGCCGGACTCGCCCCCTCCCCACCCAGGAGGGACATGCGCCCGCTTCCCGCTACTTCCCCCCCTCCTCCCCACATCACCGCCGTTTCTCCGTGCGCTCACCAGCTCGCAGCCCTTACCTGGAAGCGTTTCTTCACCCAGATCTTCTTCATGCTTCTGCAGAGCCCCGGCGGCGCGGCGACCGCCGCTCAGGCCCGGCAGCGCGGCAGCCCGCAACTGGGGGGGTCCCCGCTGTCAGCGCCCCGGTGGAGCCCCCAGCATCCTCCCGGGGAGGGCGGAGGGAGAGGCTGGGACTCGCCAGGTTGGGCTCTCGGGAAGGCTGGGGCTGTGATCATGAAGCATCACTGGAGTGCTCCTCCCTCCATCCTTCCCCCGCCTGCCTCCGCCTCCGCCTCCCGCCAGCCCTGGCACGCAGTAACAGCGGCGGGGGACGGTCAGGGCACAGGTGGCGGAGGCACCGCGGGATGGGAGACGCACACAACCCGCACTCCTCTGCCTTCCTGATGGCTTTGGCTGTGCGGGATGCTGGGCTGCCGAGCCCCCTGCCCAGAGTCACGGAGCTGCTCCCCGCTCCTGCACTCAGCACCGCTCAGTGCCGGGGGTCCTCAGCGCTCCCCAACGCAGATGACAGCAGCACAACGCTCAGCACCGGCGCTGCGTGGCACTGCCACAAGCACACCACCATGCCTGGCAGCTCCGGCTGCTTTTCCACACTCCCCCTCCCGGCCCACGGCTCCCAGCGTGGAGCTTGTCACGGCTTCATAATAACTTGCAAATTAGCAGGTACAAAGGGAGCTGCTCGTACCACGGCTTGCTGACAGCCCCACCATCCGAGGGATGCTGTGGGGTTTCCGTGGAGACCCCGTGCGTCAGGCGAAGCACACAAGTGGCAGAGCTGGCACAAAAGGGATTTCCTACTGGAGCGTGGGGACACCAATGTCCCTCTCAGCCTGGTGCCACCCTGCCACCCCTAAAGAAAAGTGTCTTGCTGGGTGTCCCCCATGCACCCTGGCACAGATCCTGTCCCTGCTATGTGCCACATACCACAATGACACTTGCTCATGGCACAGCCTGTGTGCAGGGACAGCCACCCTCGCTCCCCAGCATCCCCGTGCTGCTGATAGAAAGATGCTTGAGCACATGGTGCCCACTGCAGCCTGAGGACACAGGGACACAGTGTGACCTTGGCTGGGGTGCTTGAGCACAGAGTGGGATGGGAGGGGATGTTTCCTACCCACTGTGCCAGCCCTGCTGCTAAGGCACTGGGCACAGAGGGTATGGAGAGAGGGATAGAGCCCTCCCAGTGCCACCAGGGCATGGCACACACCAACAGGAGAGGAGCAGGCAGTAGTGGGAGCTGGGGGGCAGCACCAGGAGGAGGAAGGGGCCACGGACCTGCACACAGCCCCCAGAAGCTGTACTATATTTACCCATACTCGGGCCTGGGTCTCGGCTTCTCATATGTAACACAAACCCTACAGCCTGTGAGAATCCGAGGGGATGGCACATTCCTCAGCAAAAATAACCCCCCGACAGCAGGAGAGAGGGCAGGGGTGGAGGTGACTGACTGGACAGCTGCATGCTGCTCCCCTGCCCGCTCCCAGTGCCCCAAAGGGGGCCAGCAGCACAGCTTCAGAGTAAGCCCTGCACCCAGGTGTCATGAGACAGAGCCAGGAGATCCCAAAGGGCTTTGTTCCCTATGTTCCAGCTGTGCCAGGCTCTGGTGAGACATAGCCAGGCACACTGCCCACCCCATAGCATGCCAGGGGCTAGGGTGGGCACAGCAGTACAGGGAAACTGAGGCAGCCCCAGAGAGTGCCCAGAGAAGGTGACAGCAAGGGGAGGCTGCAGGCTGTGTCTGGCTTTGAGCGAGCAGAGCGTTCAGGAGAGCTGGCAGGGGCTCTGGAGAAAGGGGCAGCTGGCACTGGGCACAGGCACAGCTCTGCAGAGTAAGGGCCTAAAATTAGGCACCGAGATAAATGGTGCGAGGTGCTGAGCCACCAGGGACACTGTCAAGTGGGGTGCATTCAGTACCACCAGCCACAGCCTTGTACACCATAGCTGTGGGGAAAATGGGAATCAGGGAGGGCACGGAAGGTGCTGGGATCACTGCCATGGAGCTGCACAGCTGTGCCAAAATGTGTTAAGTCCCCAGGAGACATCCCATGCCCTGCACTCTGCTTCAGGCAGGCTTCATCTCACTACACCAAGGGGCAGGGGCTGCACAGAGCAGGTATCACCATGCAGGGTCATCGTGCAGAGAGCACCATGCAGGGAGCATTACATATGGACTGCTTCATCCGCCTCCCTGCTCCTGCACCCAGACCGTTCTGCAGAGGCAAGGTTACACAGAACTTTGATTGCTGAGTGCAGGTGGAGGCAAGGAGCAGGACCCTCTGTTGGGCACTGAAGACACACAGATCCAACCCTGAAATAAGATGCAGCCTCGGCATCGCTCATTGCTGGCGCAGCTAAGGAGGCTGGGCTCTCTAGCAGGAGATTAGTGGGGTTTGGAAGAGGTGATTTAAGCTAGCTCATGGTGAAAAAGGCAGGAGGTAGAGCTGGGAAGTGACATGGCATTAGTGGGCAAGGAGCCGATGGTGGGGAACCCTGGAGCCCCTCCTGGACTCATGCACACTCCCTGCTCCCCATGCCAGGCACTGACACACTCACGGGACCTGGGAGAAGAGCAGGAGAAAATCATTAGTGGGGTGGAGCGACAGATTCAGGGCAAGGGATTAGAGGAGCTAAATCGGGCTCGTGCGAGCAGGGGGGAATGCGGAGCCAGTGCAGGAGGTCCTGAGCACAGAGCTGGGCAGTACAGAGCCCCCCCAGCAGTGACCTGAGCCACCTTGAGAGAGCTGTCAGCCCCATGAAGAGCTGCAGCTCAGTTCACACATCAGGGAGAAAAGGCAGAGGACAGGAACATGGCACTATACAGAGATCGGTGTGCCCCAAAGCGGGGCAGAGCCACAACCCTGCCCCAGGGCTGGCTTTGGGTGGCTGTTTGCTGAACACAGCACATGGGAGCGCCTGGGGCAGGGTGACATTCACTCCACAGCCCTGGCTGCTCTGTGCCTCCTGTGGCTGCTCCAGAAATGTGGCCATGAGCGCTAGGAATCGGGAGAAGGGAGGCATGCGTCAGCACAATGAGAACAGGAACCTGGGGAAATCAGGCAGCTCTGAGCAGAGACACACTGCAGGTCAGAGTGAAAGAGGGATGAAGCGCCACTCTGTGCTCCCATCACAATCCACAGTGCCATTGACCCCAAAGGTGCAATGCATAGTGACCACATATCCCCACTGCAGGGCAGGACAGCTCCTGCACACTTTTGTGCTACACCCCTAGGCTCACAACCAGCAGGAATGCGTAATCTCCAGTGGTGCTTCCCCAGCAACCCAGCCCCACACAGAGCAATGCTTTTTCCTCACAGCTTCCCCATGCAGCACAACCCTGGTGCTTTCCTCACCCATGACCCCAGTGTTTGCATAGCCACCCTCACACGTTGGCACTGCTGCCCAGCACCTCCATCCAGGCAGCCCTGGTAGCACCTCAGTGCTCCAGGGAGGTGGCACTGCCCTGGGGTGATGAACCCCCTTCTGTTAAGGCCCCCACTGATAAGGCCCCCACTGCAGCCAGGTGCCCCACACACACCCCACATAATGCTGAGCATAGGGCAGCCATGGGGCTTTGGAGATCAAGCTGATGCTGTCCCTTCTCTCTTGCTAATTAACCACCAAGCCCTGCCTACTTACATGCATAAGCTCCTCCTTCATCCCTCAGGCTCCTCCCCCTGCTTCCCCACACCTGGGGGGTCTCAGTTCCCCCAGTGCAGCACTGGTGCCCCCAGTGCAGCCCCAGTGCCCGCTACAGCTGCAGCGGTGGCATTACAGCCACTTGTGCTCAAGGGGACTGGTGCACGGGGGTGGCTGATGCAGGGGAACCGGGGTGCCGTACACTTAAACAACATGACCAATCTCTCTCTCCTGCTGCCCCATGCAGGCTCTCAACATCACATGCTCCAACCCCTCCACGCCCTGGCATCCTGCCCCGTCTGGCAGAGGCTACTGCAGCCACATTTTCGCTTCCCAGCTGCACAGCTGCCCTGGTGCTGCCAGTACAGGTGATCCCAGCCCGTAGCAGTCAGACATGGCACAGCTCAAGCTCAGCCAGCCCTTGAGCACAACGTGTGGGGAAAGCCTGTGAAGTACCGCCACTGCCTTCAGCATGGGGAAGCAGTTCTGGTGGGGATGCTGGAACCATGGTGGTGGAGCAGCGGTGTCGGTGGCCTTGTGGCCCTTACCTTCCATGTCGATGATGGCCAGCACAGCGCTAGTCATGGCCTCTCCTCGCTCATTCTCAGCGATGCATGTGTATACACCGGCGTCCTCCTTCGTGCTGTCCCGGATCCACAGCGTGCCGTACTCCTCCCCACGTGGGGCCAGCTGCTCCTCGTTGTGGTACCAGCGCAGGTTGGGCTGGGGGTTCCCCACCACCACCACCCGCAGTCGGATGTCACAGCCAGTGCCAATGGCCGCGTTCTTCAGCTTCCGCACAAAGGCCGGTGCCGCCAGGCGAGTGGGGCCCTCCTCAGCCGTCCCCTGCTCCGCCGTGACCTTGGCACGCTTCGGGGGGATGCCGGGGCTTGGAGGGGCTCTCCCCATCACCCTCCCGGACTCCCCACTGGCCCCGCTGGTGCCGCCACGTGTCTGTGCCCGGTGCATGCTGCTTGCTTTCCTTTCCTCACCTCCCCAGTTCCACTGTCCCACGCCCCAGTTTCCTTCCTGGCGCACACCAGGGGGTTCCGGCAGCGAGGTGGCCCCCCTCTCCAGGTGCCGTTTGGTTCACAGCCTCCCCCAGGCCGGCTACAGCCCCGAAGGTCGTGGTGCCGTGGGCAAGCTGGGTACTATTTTTAGGCTGGGGGCTCAGATTCCTGCTCACCGCATCGCTTCTCACCCAGCACAGCACCCGTGCACCAAGCTCCACCACAACCCCTGCCCACCCTACACCTTGGCACCTGCTCCGCCGCTGCCCTGTGTGGGTCCCACGGTGCCGGCGCTGCCCTGCCGCTGGGCCCTCACGTCCCCCCCTCACCCGTCCCGTGCGGCCCCCACAGAGCTGCGCTCCCTCTGCCCCCTCTCCTGAAGTGGCAGCTGCCTCTGATATGTCACATTCCTTGGCCAGGCTCCCCCTCTCCGCGCCCGCCACGCAGCTCTGCAGCCCAGCTCTTCTTGCAAAGATAGAAAGGGGCCAGCACCTTTCCATATTAGCAGTGAGGCCGGAGGGGAACCAGCCTTCCCCCCCACCTTCCCCATTCCCAGCCGTGTCACCGGATCGGGACATAGAGACCCTGGTGGCATGCGGAGAGAAAGGACACCGTCATGCTTCCTGCAACGCGAGACCCTGTGGTGAACTGGGACAGGATCCGGGCTCTGCACTCCATCCCCAAGGAGGGCTGTGGGTTTTGGGGTGCATCTCTTTAGCCAGCAGCCAGAGCTACCCGTGCCACACAGTGTCTCACCACCCCCAGGCAAGGCAGGGCTTCCCCAGCTCTGAATTTATGGCACACATCTCTTCACCTGGCCCCAGCCACCCTCTCCAAGGGTTGTAAATCTGGGTGAGCGGGACGTTAACGATATGGCACGCTGCTCGCCTGCTGTGAATGAGACTGGCTGGCTTTGGCAGAGCCAGCGGCCACCAGCACAAGGGCAGCTGATTAGTGGCACAGCACCAGCACCGATGTTCTGCATGTAGGGGAGCAGCTGCGATGCCCTGGGACATGCCAGGGTTGGGGAACCCGCTACCCACACCCAGGGTTGCAAAGCAGATGGGCAGACCCCAGCAGAACCAGAGAAAAAGTCTGTGATAGCCCTGGGGCCTCTTCTGCTGCAACTCAGTGCTAAGAACTGCTCCTTCCCCACTTTTTCCCCAGTCCCAGGGGTGACAGGGAACAACTGCCACAGGGCAGCCCCTGGGGTAGCTGCGGTGCGGGGGGTCTTCAAGAGGGTGGCAGCGATGGGTAAGGTGGGGTCAGGGCAGAAGGCAGAGACTTTGCTCCACCAGCTAGGTAGGGAGGTAAGTGGCTGGTGGTGTCGTCTGTCCCCAGGGCAGTCCTCGATGCCACAGGGCCACCTGCTGGACATAGCTCTTGAGGTCTGAATGCCCTACAGCCTTCTCTTTGGTCCTGCAGCCAAAAGAGGGGGGTCCTCACAAAGACAGGAAGCTGTGCTGCCTCTCTGGCGGCAGCCCTATCCGCGTCGCTGGCAGCAGCTTGAGGACACCTGTTTTTTGTCGCTGAAACATCCCACTGGGCTCGGTGAAGGCAGAGAGGGGCAGCACTGGCTGGGAGCCATCTCAACACCTTGTGACCCTGACGGGGGAGCACAGAATGTCCCTCCGTGTGCTGGGGGCCAGCCCAGCAGGGCTGTTTTGGGAATGGTGGACACCTCTCAGCAGGCAGAGAGTCCCAACAGAACATGGGGATCCCAGAGCCACTCTGAGCCTGCTCAAGGCTCAGCTCCCCTCGGGGACAGGCTCTGCTGCGGTCCTGGTATCGGCAGGGTTGCTCGCTCCCCAGCAGTGGAACTGAGTACCCCCGATGCTCCTCTGTGCGCCACCCCCTGCCCCTCCCACGCCCCATAGATGCATTGGAGGCAGGGCGATGCTCCTCTGTTTATTTCAGCCGCCGGCAGTCACGTACACGCGGTGGGGTGGGGGTGCGGTGGGGCGAGGGGTGGGGGCGCCGGCCCTGGCCCCCGGGCCTCTCTCCGGCTCCTCTCTCTCTTTGCCCCCTCTCTCCCACTCACTCACTCCTGCTCTTTCCTGTGTCCACCTACGGGTTTCCTCTCGGCTCAGCCAGCCCCGTCCCCGCGCAGCCTCTCCCCCCCACCCGGCCCCGGACGGGGCTGCCTCTAGGGCACGTGGGGGGGAGCGCAGAGCCCCGGCCCCCGGAGCACCCCAACCTCTCCCCGTCCCCGGCATCGCTGCAGCCCCACCCAGGAGAAACGCCAGCTCCGGGCCGGGCTGCGGTGCCGTGCGGGGAGACGGGCTCCTGCTCCTGCGGGACCGCCCCCGAGCGGGGGGGGAGCGGCTGCGGGGCGCGGGGGGGGATGCAGAACCCGCTGCTGGGACCCGAGGCCACCACCTGCTCCCCCCACCCCTTCCTGCCTGTTCCCTCCGTCCCTCTCTGCCGCCCCCCGGCCCGGCCCTGATCCTGGCGCTAGCTGCGAAGCCTTGCGAAGCCGAAGGAGAGAGCCCGGGGGTGCGGGGGGAACCCGGGCCGTGCCCGGAGGCGGCCGTGTCGGGGGGAACTACGGGCTTGGGGGGGGCGAAAGGGCGGCTGGGCACAGGGATAGAGTCTTCTACAGCACCTCGTGCTGCTGCTGGGTCGCCTCGCTCACCACCTGAGGGAAAGGAACGTGAGATGATGCCATGTCCCCGATCCCCACTTCCCATCTGTCTCCCCACAGTGCTCACCTCTCCATCACGAGTTTCGATGGTTTTGATCATCACTGTCTTCTTGGTGTGCACCTCGGAGCCACGCTGGTCTGGGCTGGTTTCTGTAGGGAGGGGGACACAGGGATGACAACGACCATGAAGACAGGTGGCATGGGAAGATGGCACTGGGGCTGGGGCAGAGGGTTTCCAGAAGCCCTAGGTCACCCCACCTCACCCAAACACCTCATGTGCCCCTCTCCCTTCCCAAGCTCAGCTTGGCATCAGAACCCCCGAGGGCTCAGCCCAACTCACCTCGGAAATTGAGAGCAGAGGCAAAGGTCTGGTGCATGGGGATGCTGATCCTGCACGGACACAGAGGGAAGAACTCAGCGCCAACCACCCCAAAACCACGCCCCCACCTTGTCCTGCTTCCCCCTGCCGCTCACCGGTTCTCCTCGCCCTCCAGCAGCTTGCGGTAGGTGGCGATCTCCACATCCAGGGCCATCTTGACATTGAGCAGGTCCTGGTACTCGCGCAGGTGCCGGGCCATCTCATCCTTCAGGTGCCGGATCTCCTCCTCCAGCCGCGCAATAGTGTCCTGGTACCCGCCAGCTTCCCCTGCAAAGCGCTCCTCCATTTCCCGCATCTGGCGCATCAGCGAGTCATTCTGGGGAGACAGTGGTGTGCGTCAGCAGGGGGGTGGCACATGGAGTGTTTTCTGGGGCACCCCAAAGTCCTTCTTGGAGAGCCCGGGGTTTGTTCTATGCTGCCTATGGCTCACCGTGCCCTTGAGGGCATCGATCTCACAGGTGTAGGACTGGATCTGGTGGCGGTACTCCAGCATCTCCTGCTTGGCCTGCCGCAGGGCATCGTTGTTCTTGTTGGCTGCTTGAGTCAGGTCAGACACCTGTGGAGAAGATGTGGTTAGCAGATGTTGTCATGGGGATGGACCCACCGACCCCCAGCCCGTCCCCAGCCCCACACCTTGGATTTGTACCACTCCTCAGCCTCGGCAATGTTCTTGGCGGCGATGCTCTCGTACTGCGCGCGGATGTCCCGCAGCGCGGCTGTCAGGTCGGGCTTGGAGATGTCCATCTCCACCTGGATATGCTGCTCCTGTAGCTGAGCCTGCAGCTCGCGGATTTCCTGGGGACACAAAGGGGTGTGTCAGGGCCCCGCTCCCTGCTCCATTCCCCAGCCCCAGCCATGCCCATGGGACTCCCCGCACCTACCTCTTCGTGCACCTTCTTGAGGAAGGCAATCTCCTCCTGCAGGGACTCGATGCGTCTCTCCAAGTCAATGCGTGCCAGCGTAGCCGCGTCCACGTCCTGGGAGGACACAGAGAGTGGAGTTAGGGGCGGTGATAGGCACCCTCGGGTTGCACAGGGACCACCAGCCAAGGCTGGAAATGGCAAAGCTGTGCCCACAGCCATGCTTCAGTGATGGGCACTGGTTGCTTGAGGAGGGGGCAAGGAGGACAGAGATGTCCAGGCAGCATGGGGACTTGTCTACTTACAGCTCTGAAAGCAGCCAGGTTGTTCTCAGCTTCCTCCTTCAGCTGGATCTCCTCTTGAAGCCTGGAGACAGAGAAGGAGGCATTTGGGGACACCCGGACAGACCTCTGTCCCCCAGCATTGGTGTTTCCTCTTGCTGTCCCCAAGCACAGCGTGGCTGGTGGGAACACAGCAGATTGTCCTGTACTCCCAGCAGGCGGAGAGAAGGCTGGCTGGGGTCCAGGGGTTCTTCCTCCCATTCCCTATTATAGTCAATGGCAACGGGAGCACAAAGGCATGAGGTCAGCTCCGTGTCATGCTCACTGCCCCGGCCCTTATAGGGACGAGTGGCCGGCAGCTGGGGGACAGGGTCCTGAGAGGCAGCCACTGGCTGAGTCACTCATGGGGACAGCAGGAAGGGCTGGGCACTTGGCTCAGAATGTGGGGAGCCAGAGTGAGACGATGGGTTTTGGAGACTGTGAGTATGGAGTGCACCCCAGGAGCTGTGACAAGGGAGGGGGCTGCCATGTGCCCTAGGCTGCAGCTCACAGAGTCTCAAGGGGACAGAGGTGCCTGTTTGTGTTGGCACAGTAATGCAGGAACCCGACACCCGTTTGTCCTGTGCCCTGCTCCTCCCCTGACATTTGGGGTCGTCCTACAGAAGCAGCGCAGGTGGGTGGCAGGACAGCCGACTGCAATCAGCCTCACAGCATCAGTTGCTCCAGCCTGAGCTGCTGCTCCTGCTGGGTCATCCCTCAGTGGTGGGGTCTCCAACCTTCCCTGTCCACATCCCCATGATGGCACAGCAGCCAACACCTGGACTTCAGGACCAGAGGTTCTGCCTGGTGGCCCCGTGCTGGTTGCACCGCAGTGTCCCTCATCCCAGTGGCCATTCCCCCAGGCCCCAGCCTCATCCCCACCCTAAGGCATCACTACAGAGCTTGGAAGCCCCTTCAGTTCCTGGTGCACCATAGCACCCACAGCAGGCCGGGAGCACTGCTGGCCTGCGGAAGTGCAGCCGCTTCCTCCCCTCCCTCCCCCGCATCCGGAGCCAGCAGAATCCCCCCCCACACCCCACAGCCCTCCCTGCTTCTGTACATCTGTCTATCTGTCCATCAGGTTTAAGATCAGCCATGAGTTCTTCTTGCTGTGAAGAGCAGGGCTCCCTCATCCCTGGCTCCAGGGATCCTGTGCCATCACTACACAAGAGTGCAAGGGACACCTACTGCTGCTGGGGACCTCCTCCCACTAGGTGCTCCCTGAGCACCTCCAAAGGGCTGGTGTGCACCTTCCCTGTGCCACGGCTTAGGTAACCCCATGCCCTCCCAAGACCTGCAGACATAGTGCCAAGGCTTTGGCCCTGCCGCGTGCCCTGTGGATGGGTGCCCAGCAGGAGACACACACAGGGAGAAGTGAAGGGGTGAGGGGATGGAGCGGCGGGGCCATGGTGGTGAACACCCAGGGGGATGCCAGAAAGGTCTACCCAGGGCTGGAGCCATTCCCAAGGAGGGAAAGGGCCCCCTCACCTCTGCTTGAGCTTCTGCAGGTCATCTAGCAGGTTGTCACGCTCCACCTCCACGCGCGCCCGCTGCCCAGTGAGCGCATCCACCTGGCGCCGCAGCTCCCGCAGCTCCTCCTCATACATCTCAGCCACGCGCGTGGGCTCCTTGCCCCGCAGGCGGTTCACCTCGGCCACCATCAGCGCATTCTGCTGCTCCAGGAAGCGCACCTTCTCAATGTAGTTGGCAAAGCGGTCGTTGAGCTCCTGCAGCTCCACTTTCTCATTAGTGCGGGTCTGGAGGAACTCCTGGTTCATGGCATCGGCCAGGCTGAAGTCCAGCAGCTCACCAGCCCCCTGGTAGGCGCTCTGGTAGGTGCGCAGCGGTGTCACGCGAGTGGTGCGGAAGGTGGACAGGGTGGGCACGGCCGAGGTGCGCGACACCTGGTAGACACGGGAGGTGACAGAGCTGCCGCTGCCCCTGCTCCCAAAAGAGGCACGGGGGAAGACCGGCGAGGTGCCGCCGCCAAAGGTGCGGCGGTAGGAAGAGACCCGCTGGCTGGAGGAGTACGACTGGCTCATGGTGGCGGTGAGGCGGCGGCAGGGAGCAGGGAGCAGGCAGCAGGGCTGGCGAGCGGCTGGAGCTCGGCGAGGCGTCGGGAGTCGTCCTGCGCCGCTGCTATTTGTATCCTGCTGACATCACCGGCCCCTCCTGCTGCGGGACAGCTGGGGGATGCTGCTGGAGGGGACGGCTGCCAGCCCCCGCCCTCAGCACTCACCTGTGGGCACCGCTGGGCCGTGGCCCCCCAACAGTCCCCCGACAGCTCACAGCCCCCCTAGGGTTCCCCTTGTTGCCACAGTCCTCTCAGCACATTCCCCCTTCCTGAGCAACATTGCTGTGGGACTAAGGAAAAGGATGGGGGCAGGTGGATGGCGATCCCCCCAGCACTGCCCTGACCCCAGCTGGGGCACAGTGCTCCCATTGAAGCGGACACTGGGCTGATGCCAGAGAGTAAGAAGTGAACTCAGCACTTTTCCACTCCTGGAGCCCAAACTCTATGGTCTAGCGGGGCACACTGACTAAACTGGCCTTATGCACCCCAGCAGCATCCCAACTTGCCCCATGGCGAGAGTACCAGGCTCAGCTCTCTGCGTGGGGCCAGATACCATCCCCACTATGGGACATGCCCTCAGAGGGGGGGGGACACGGGAAGGGAGCAGTGTGGGTCCCCCTGACTTGAGCGTGCTTGGAATTACCACCACCCCGAGCCCACTTTCTGGCACACAAGGGTCTGAGGTGGGGCTGGGCACCCTCGAGGTGGTGCTGAGTGACCCAGAGCAGGTGCTGGGGTGCAGAGCAGCCCAGTGACAGTGACGTCACCCTGAGTCTTGGCTCTGGCACATTCCCGAAGCAGCAGGCACCCAACCAAAATAGCCTCATACTCATCCGCGTGGGACATCAGTGGTATTTATAGCTGGGGAGGCACCCTCTTAACCCTGTCTGTACCAGCTACATGGCTGGGGACCCTGCCCTCCCCCTTGTCACTGTCACCCCCCATGCAGGGATTAGCATGCCTGGGCCCTGGGGACATCTCTCTCCAAGGAAAAGACAGTTGCTGCTGCTTGCACTTCTGGGGTGGCCATGCTGGGAGGCTCCCTGCTCCCCAGGCCCTACTGCCCACAGAGTGCTCCCTACCATACCCAAACCAGGCTGCTCCGGGAGACGGCACGGTCCTTGCACCACTGTCCCCAGGACGCTTTGGCACAGGGGACTGTTGTGCCACTGAGCATAGGGTGACTCAGCAGCAGGAGCAGCGCTCAGCCCTGCACCTCCCAGCCCCATGCATGCAGAGAGTGGTGCCTGGGCTCAGCACTACAGCCTGAGGACAGTGAGGGGCTGGGGGCAGTGAACATGGGCAGATGGTCAGGATCCCACATCTGGGCTGTGCCCCTCAGACCCTCCCTCTGTTTGGAGTCTCTCCAGGCTGCCCAGACGCAGAATAACACCGTGGCTTCCCGGACGGTGCTTACTGCCCAGCGGAGCCTGACTTTAAAAGGGAAGGTATTTCCAGATGGGGCTGTTTCATCCCGGCGGGGGGGACATTGTGTAAGGGGGGGCTTGAGGGACGAGAAGGAGAAGATGGAAAAACATACAGCATCCTTCCTCCCTCTGCCCCCCTTCCCTGCTCTGACCATGCCCAGCTCGTCTCTGACCCCATGCATCAGCCCGTGGCTAAGATGTGAAGGGACACACGGGTCCCCACACCAGCACAGCCCCACTGCTCAGTTGTCCCTTCCAGTGACTCCATCCCACTGCTCTGGGTCAGGGTTGGGGTCAACACACTGCATGGGGAGTGGCTCCCAGCACAGTGCTGACCCCACTCTGGAATGCACTTTCTGAAGTGGCCTTTCCTTGGCCGCCCTACAGCCTTCCGGGACACCATCACAGGACAGAGGCCCTGCATTTGGCATGGGGCCAACAGAGGGACAGACGCCTCTTAGGAAATTCCCTTCTCCATGGTGCGGGAAGGAGGCAGGAGAAGCGGGAAGTGGAGATGTGGGCAGATGGGTCCTCAGCCATGTGCTGGGTTTGTCCCACTCCACAGCACTGGAGACAAACTTAGCATGGTCCCTCCAGTTGTGGACCGGGGCAGAGGCAATGCCCCAAACGATATCCCCCACCACGCTCAGCATCATTCGGCTTCAGCCCAGGCCATGCTGACCCAGATGGAGCCTGGGAATGGGGCCCCAATCCCCAGCGCTGGCTTGGCCCCAGCTCCCGCAGGGCCCCGGGATGAAGGCGTCGGGAGCCAGAATGTCAAACAACACCGTGAGCCAAGCCAGCTGCATCCCACAGCCAGCCCTCCTCTCTGGACCTCCCTCCCCGCTGCTCCCCTGGGATTTAAGGCACGCGGGGATCCGGGCACAGCCTCTCTGGGGCTGCGGGCACTGGGGGCTGCAGCCGGGCGGGATGCAGGGATGGGGTACCGGCTGCCACTCAGTCTCATACCACGGTGCTGCTGGGCAGGTCTGGGCCCTGTCTGGCCTTCTGCTAATGAGGATGAGAAAGGAGCAGCCAGGGTGTCCCCCCCACTTCGCTGGCCCCTGGCCGTCTCCCTCCATCCCGCTCCTTTTACAGACACGAGTCTCTGAGGCGCCTTTACCCTAACAGGGAAGGAGCGGACGCCTGTTCTCTTAGGCGCGTGCTATTGTCTAAATAGGAGATCACTCTTCCTCCGTGCCTGGAGTGCAGCCCAGCCAGCGTGCCGGGGTCCCATGGAGCCCTGGGTGCCTCCAAAAGCCACAGATCACTGTTTGCTGCTCCCTTCAGGCTGCTAGTATGGGCACAAAGCAGCCCCAGTCCACATTCCTCCCTTCCCAGGTTTAGCGATGCTGGGGGTGGCTGCTTGTCCCTGAGTGCCATGGGGATGCTGGGTGTAACACAATTGCCATGGGGATGCTTGGAGTGGCTGGCTGACCCCATAATCCATACAAATACAGGGCATGGCCCCCTCGATCCATGTGAGTGTGTGGGACATGTTTTCACCTTTGTCCAGGGCGACATTATGGGGGCATTTGTTAGGGCCTATGTGGATGCTCGGGGACAACCACCTCCATGCTCTGTGAGGCTGCCTGTACTGATCAGCCACAACTAGCTGTGGCCCATGGGGATGCTGGTGATGTTCACCTGTCCCACAGGCCATGGGGATGCCCACAGCTGACCTGGCTGCCCACATAGATGTGGGATAACTTGCCACCCTCGCAGCCCAGGAGAATGCTGGGTCGTCCATCTCCGTGGCCTTGATGACATCACCCATACCAATAAGATGAGGCAGCACTCACTCCATCCCACTGCATGGCTGGTGGCTGGTGTAAGGGCAGCCATGTGCTCAGCCTCCAGCAATGCCCGGGCACTGACTTCACTTTCCCATGCAGGGACACGTGGCCTGGGCTGGGGGCTCGGCAGCAGCATAGTTGCCATCCCTGCACTCATCCTGGCAGGGCGGGTGCTGGGGGGCTGGCAGGCTGCAGGAGAAGGAGGCGGCCCTTCCCGGAGCTTTGCACATCCATCCTGGCTGCCTGGCCCTTAACCCCTTCGAGTGGGGCTCAGCTCCAGCTGCACGGCCCCATAACCACGGGAAACCGCAACCCCTGGTCCCCTCTGCACTGCACACCCAAGGGTGCATGCAGGAACCCTGCGGTGGGTCACGAGCTCTGCAGCGAGGGTCCCAGCCACATTGAGTGCTGCAGGGTGGGGCAGCTACGGGGCGCAGGGCAGCAGGTGCAGAGTGAGTCAGGGAGCACCCAGGAATAGCCACTGGCAGCTTTTCCAGGAAGACCCTGTGGCTCTGGGAATCAGCAGCAGCGTGCCAAGGTGCTGCCCTTTGCCCACTGCAGCGCGGCCACACCCGGCCCCGCCACTCTTCCACACCCCTGGCACCCTGATCCCATATCCATCTACTGGGTGCAGCGAGCAGCCCCTGACCTGAGGGCCCGCAGCTGACCCACACACTTCGAGCCCCCGGCAGGAGGCTGCACGCGGTGGATCCGGCACGACGTGTTTGGCTGCGGTGGCCGCTGTTGGCATGGAGACCCCCAGCTGTCCGCTGGCGGGGTGGACATGGGAGCATGGGAGGCATGGGAGCCCCGTTCCTCTTGTTTTTTTTTTTCGGGGGAGGGGGATGTAAGGCAGGTGCTGGGCTGGGAGCACAGATTCGGGGCTGCCGGGGTCACGGCAACGGGACCACCAGTTTCCCGTCTCTCAATGCGCCCCGAGGCCTCGCGTTGGCGGGGGGGGGGCGGGGGGGATGCACGGGGACACGGAGCGCCGCGCTGCGTTACGCCGCGACCTTCCCCGGCGCGGAGGTGTCGGTCCTCCCCGCCAGCAAGGGGCGCGCGCGGCGCGGCGCAGCGCGGCGCGGGGAGGGGAGGGGAGGGGCGGCGGCCATGCAGGTACCGGGCGGGAGGCAGCGGCGGGGCCGGGAGGCCGTACGGAGCCGGGGGGGTTCGGCGCCGCCGTGCGCCGCCCCCGGCACCGGGAGGGATGGGGGAACCCGCGGCCCGGCCCTGGCGGTTCGGGGAGCGGGGCTGCTTCCGACGTGACCCCGGTGGTGGTGCCCGCAGGCGGTGGGCCCGAAGCAGGCCGTGCAGGCGGCGGCGCAGGAGCTGGTGAGGTTCATCAACCGCGGCCCCTCGCCCTACCATGGTAAGAGCCGCCCCGCCGCCCCGCAGCCGGCACCGACCGCCGGCTGACCGTGCCTTCCCCGCAGTGGTGGCCGAGTGCCGCAGCCGCCTGCTGCAGGCCGGCTTCCAGGAGCTGAAGGAGACGGAGCACTGGGACATCCGCCCCTCCTGCAAGGTGGGCCCGGGCCAAGGGCTGGGGGCCGAAGAGGGAGCGCGGCCCTGACGGCCTGCTCCGCACCCCCCCTCCCCGCAGTACTTTGTCACCAGGAACTTCTCCACGCTCATCGCCTTCGCCGTCGGGGGCCGCTTCCAGCCGGGGAATGGGTTCAGCCTGCTCGGGGCACACACCGACAGCCCCTGCCTCAGGGTGAGACCTTCCCGACACGCCTAATTGCTCTGAGCCCCTGTGCCCTCTGACATCTCCCTGCCACCCCCCGCAGGGTGCTGAGTGCCCGCACTGCTCCGCTTTTGCATTTCCTTCCCTACAAAGGGCCTCATGGCACACTGGTAGGCTCTGGGCATGCTCTGCCCAGTCCCCACCGGTGTCCCAGTCCGTGGTGTTATCTCTGCACTCATCCAGGTGAAGCGACGCTCGAAGCGGGGGCAGGTGGGCACATTGCAGGTCGGTGTGGAGACCTATGGAGGCGGCATCTGGAATACCTGGTTTGACCGTGACCTCACCGTGGCAGGAAGGGTGATCATAAAGGTGAGCCCAGCTTGGGGTAGGGACGGTGGCTTGGCTGTGGAGTAGGACATGCTGCTACTCCTGTGACCTCCCAGTCCTGCAGACCAGGCCCAGCAAGGCAGCTTAGCAGTCTTGCTGGTATTTCAGGAGCTGAACACAGGGCGCCTGGAGCAGAGACTGGTGTGCGTGGAACGGCCCATTCTCCGCATCCCCCATCTGGCCATCCATCTGCAGCGCAGCATCAATGAGAACTTCGGACCCAATACTGAACATCACCTGTAAGGCCTGGCTCAGCTCTCCCAGCTGGAGCAGTGCCCAGCCTGAGTTCTCAACCTGTGGCAGCTGCTGATTACAATGGCTTAACTCATAGTGGAGGGCTTGGGGAAGAGCACTGGGGTGTCCTAGGGTGGCACAATAGGTCTGTGCTTAAAGTTTAGTGTGTCCTTCCTTACTCCATTCAGCATGGCAGTCAGTCCCCAAGGGGTGAGCAATGCCCTGGATCTGCTGCCACTGTCTCCCCACAGGGTTCCCATTCTGGCTACTGCTGTGCAGGAGGAGCTGGAAAAAGAGCCAGCCACAGAGCACACAGCTGGTGTTGCCACAGCCCAGGTGAGTAGGTTGCCAAGAACAGTGGGGGGCTGACTACGGTCTCCCATGTGCCATCTTTTGATCTCTTGTCCTCATGGCTCCCTGCCAGCAAGTTCTTCTCCTTCCCATTCACAGCTATGCACTCTCAGTTCCACCCCAGAACCACTTACTCAGCACATGTGCTCCACTGTTCTCTGTTCCCACCCCAACCTGCAGCCATCCTAAAGGAAAGGGAAAGTCCCTCATCAAACTGTCACATATAGACTCCCTTTTCTCTTAGAGGAGGGAGGGGAGGTTGCGCAATGGGCAGAGAGCCCCTCACTATGCCCTGTGAGCACAGCTCAGTGAGGGCTCAGATGCAGAGTGTGTTAATAGGCAGGAAGCCTAGGACTGCAGTGTGAGAAGGGAATGCGAAAGTTTCTCTACTCTCCATCATTTGCACTGCCCACAGTTCTCCTTTTTTCCCAGACAGAGCGGCACAGCCCTGTTCTGCTTTCCCTGCTCTGCTCACAGCTGGGAGTGAAACCAGAGCAGATTGTGGAGCTGGAACTATGCCTGGCAGATACGCAGCCAGCGGTGAGTACAGCAGAGCCTCCTTTTACCTGTATGCAACATGCCTGCAGGCTGGCACTGCCCAGTCCCATGCACAGGACGCTTCCTCTGCCTGGGGGACACAAGGCTGAGAGCAGACTGAGAGGAAATGGCTCCTAGGGGGCAAAGGTGTGGACTGGGCTGGGGACACATCCCACCCGCTCTTTGGTGTCTTAAAATCTGTGCCTTACTCCTTGTTCTCTGACTGCAGACTCTTGGTGGTGCCTTTGATGAGTTCATCTTCTCCCCACGCCTGGACAACTTGCACAGCTGCTACTGTGCTCTGCAGGTGAGAGGAGGAGGGAAGGAGCCTTGGGGTTTTGTCATGGCCCTCTTGTGCCTTGACTTAACTTTGCTGGTCTGTTAGCTGGTTCCTATGGCAAGGGTATTGGGCCTGGGGTTGGATAGTTGCTGCCCCCTTGTGCCAAGTGTGTGGCATTCCCAGCATCTCTCGAGGGTGATGAATTCTGCTCTCATTGGGCACTGTACCCACAGCTCCTTTTCTTGGTGCCTTGGACTTTCCTGGGGATGTTCCTGCCAGCTTAATGCTGAACTTCCTTGGATGGGGTGGCACTCAGGCTGGTGCTCTTTATCTTCCTCTGTCTCTCCAGGCGCTGATAGACTCATGCACAGTTCCTTCCCTCTCCCAGGAGCCTAATGTGCGCCTCATTGCACTCTATGACAACGAGGAGGTGAGGAGCATAGCCGTGGGGTGGCTGGCACACAGAGGGGCTCTGTGTTCTGTGCTCCTTCCAGCAATGAATGCAAGGAGTTGCATCCCAACCCCCCATGGAGCACCGTAGGGTTTGCTCACCCCACCACATAGCCTGGGCCTGGCAGGGAGTGGGAACTTCTGATGCAGTTGGAAGCCTCTCTGCTGGGTGTGGGGAGCTTGCTGTCACTCAGCTGGCCTGGAGTGCTGGAGGTGGCTGGGTTGGTACTGGGTGGGTTGTGCTGATGGTCCTCCTGGCAGGTAGGGTCAGAGAGTGCGCAGGGTGCCGAGTCCCTTCTGACAGAGCTGGTGCTGCGTCGAATCTCAGCATCACCGCAAAACCTGACAGCCTTTGAGGAGGCGGTGGCCAAGTCCTACATGATCAGTGCTGACATGGCCCATGCAGTGCACCCTAACTATGTGTGAGTATTCTGAACCCTGCCACGTTGTATGTGGGGACACATCTTTTGCACTCCTGTTGGCATAGTAGCGGGACAGTTCTTGTAACGGTGAGGCAGGATTGCAGCATGAAACTCTGACATCTCTTTTGCAGGGACAAGCACGAAGAGAATCATCGTCCAGCCTTCCACAAGGTGAGCACAGCCCTCTGCTTTGCGCCAGACCTGGTGCCATCTGTCTGCTCAGCAGCAGCATGAAACACACAGCCACTGTCCAGAGTGCAACTCAGCAGCAGTTTTACAGGAGACCTTTGTCCTGCCACACAGTGCAGTTGTGCACATTGCTGGAGTTAATTACATGGAACCACAGTCCTATCTGTGGAGATGTTCCCTAGCTTAGAGCTGGTGCTGTTCCCATGGCAAGCATGCCACTCATAGGATCCAGGGGGTGGGACAGCATTTCTGACTGCGGGTCTCTCCTGGGCACTGAGCACTTAGAATTCTGTAAGTAATACAGTATATCCCTGTGCTGAACCCCTTGTCTTCCCTTTCACAGGGCCCTGTCATCAAAGTGAACAGCAATCAGCGCTACGCCTCCACAGCTGTCACTGAGGCAGTCATCCGGGACATCGCGGCCCGAGTGGGAGTTCCTCTGCAGGTGAGCACAGCTGGGTGAGCACAGCTCCCTGGTGAGTATTACCAGTTCCTGCTGAGGGCGTGTGCTGGAGGGCAGGACCAGTATCAGGAACTTACCTCTCCACTACTGTACCTATGCTTGCTGGTGTCTGTACTGCCCTGCTGTGCCGGGTGTCCTGGCAAGCAAGCTCAAGGGATAGAAGGGAGTGCAGGTCTGGCCTGACCTCACTGAAGCTCTCTGGGGGCTTTGGCATCTTGGCTTACAGACTGTGCAGCTTCCCTGTCCTAGCATGTCTCCCATTAGGACTAAGCCTGGTGGAAGCCACAAGGGAGGCTGTGTGGCACTGGGAGCAGCTGCCAACCCCGTGTGTCCATGCAGGAGTTCATGGTACGCAATGACACGCCATGCGGCACCACCATCGGCCCCATTCTGGCCTCCCGCCTGGGGCTGCGTGTGCTGGACATCGGCTGCCCGCAGCTGGCCATGCACTCCATCCGAGAGATGTGCTGCACCTCGGGGGTGCTGCAGAGCATCACTCTCTTCAAGGTGAGCCGGGTCTCTGCCTGCTGCCCCAAATCCCCACTGCTCTGTGCTCTGCGTCCCCTTCAGCCCTACCTTTTGGGCGGGCTCCGTGCTGCATGGGGGCAGCGCAGCAATACCAGGAGCTTCCGGAGGTGCTTCTTGCCTCTCCGCCATCCATCCCCGCCTTCCCTGGTGACTGCCATCCCCAAATGGTTCCTATGGCAACCAGCGCTAGCCTTGAGTCAGTGATGGGTTACTATGGTGACGCGGTCCTGCTCTGTGCAGCAGCTGGCTGCGCTGAGGCTGCACATAACCCACCGGGAAGCTGCTGCCTGTGCCCCTGCCCCGCACCCTGATGGACCTTCTCCTTTCAGGGCTTCTTCGAGCTCCTGCCAGTGGTCAGCAGCAGCCTGATGGTCGACTGAGTGCGGTGGGAGAACAATTGTGGGATTCATCCCTGATTAAAGCATCTCTGTCTCACCGGGGAGTGGTCTGTGTGTCTGGCTGAGGAGGGGAAGGGACAGCTGTGGATCCTGAAGCTGCTGAGAAGGTTGTCCAGCGGAGGAGTTGGGGTGAAGGATGGCCCTCGGAGCTGTTGCTGTCCCCAAGGCCCTGACGGGGTTGTAGGTGGGCTGGGGCCAGCCCTGAGTTCCTGCCTTGCACATCTGCTAGCCTCAGCTGCAACAAAGCTCCAGCTTTGTCCAGTCCTTCTGTGCCCCTACCCCAGGAAGGGCCCTGAGGAGTCACTTTGGAATGCTGGACCCACAGCTGGGGATGCCTCTCCTGGTTTCCCGAAAGCCGGCTCTGGCGGGCAGGGTGTGAGGGTGTGCTCTGGTGCTCGCTGCCCATTGACTAGGACGTAGAGGCGAGGCCCAGGCAGGAGCCAGTAGGGCTGCAGGGCGGGCAAGAGACGGCCGTTGATTGGCGGCTGCATGCTTGCGCGATGACACACCCCCTAGGGGCGGGGTTTGTCTCGAGGGAGGTCGTGATTGGCGCCCTGCTCTGCCGTCTCTCCCCGGAACGCGGCGTCATTGGCCTCGCTCTACCGGAGGGGGGCGTCAGCATAAAACGGTGGGGGGGGGGGGAAGAGAAATAAGTCGCGGCCTCCGATTGGCTGCTGTGCGAGGGGGGTGTGGCGCGGCGGCGGCGGGGCGGGCGCCATTGGAGGGGCGGCGGCGGTGGGCGGGGCGCGCGGCGGGGCGCGGGTTGGCGGCAGCGGGGGCGCGGCCGGTGGGTGCGCCATGGTGCGGCCGTGAGCGGAGCATGGGGCGGCGGCTGCTCCGGGCTCTTCTCTGCCTCCTCCTCGTGGCCGGCCGCGGGCTGCTGCGAGTCGGAGGGGCCACCGCCGCGCACGGTGAGAGAGTGGGGCTCCGGGAGGGGCGGCGGCACCGCCCGGCCGGCGTTCCCGAGGCTATCGGGTGGGGCGGCGGGATGCCGTAGGGCGGGAGATGAGTGCTATGGTGCCGTCACGACGCGGCGGGTCCGGCCCCGGTAACGGGAGAGCGGCGTCGTGCGTCACCCGCCCCTGGGGCGCCTCCGCCTGGGCTGCTGGCTGGTGAAGGGGATGCCCCTGGGCTTTCCGCTAGCTGCGGAGTTGCAGCGCCTGGCAGGACTGAACGGGAGCAGGGCAATGCTCTTCCGGACACCTAGCCTGGCGGGTGCTGCGGGGCCCTGCTCCGAGGTACAGCCGCGAGAATGGGGACCGGGGCAGCGTCACCGCGCGGTGGCTTCCTGCGGGACCCCGGTACCCTTTAGCTGCCCTCCGCCGGCAGGTGCGGCCCGGGACCCGGAGCGAGCCGGTATGCTCTCTGAACGCTCCAGCTCTGCCCGCATCTCCATTCCCGGAGCTCTGGGGGTACCGGGGGCCCTTACCGGCAGCAGGGCTGCAGCCCCCCCGCACGGGCCTGGCGGCCGCTGACTCACTGCCGGTGGGCAGGTGCCGCTCCGTCCATCCGCTCCCGGGCAGCGGATCCCTGCAGTCACCCAGCTGAGGAGGGGAATACCGTCACCCGCTCCCCGGGGCCGCGCCGCGCAGTCCTGCCATCCCCGGGAGCGGTTGCGGCCGAGCCCTGCCCGGCCCAGGCTTCCTCTCCGGTGCGGAGTGGGACTGCCCGGCGGGACGCGGCTCCGTCTCTTTAGCACCACGGACAGCGCCAGGCCCGCCGCCCGGTCCCGGCGCCCGCGGCCCGGAGCCCCCCAGCGCCACCCGCGCTTCCCTACGCCCCGCGCCTCCTTCCGCACCCACCCTGGGGAGCTGGCGGGGGGCAGCCCGCGGGTACCCGCGTTCTGGGGACCCCTCCCCACTTGCCCCGGCGCGGGCTCAGCGGGCCCCTCCCTCCCCTCCCCCCCGGTTGTTTTCTCGTTCCTTCCTCGCCATCCGGGGCTGAGTCATCGCTTGCTGCCGTCTCGCTGCTGACGGTCTTGGACCGAGATGTGGGGGGGGAGGAAGGGGGATGCTGCCCCCCAAAAGGGGTGGGGACCTCATCACACTGCTGCGTGTGCGCCTTGGGGCCCCCCGTGCTGTGAAAGCGGGTCCCCCCATGTTGCAAGGTGCAGGGCCGTGCCCTCATCTGGTAGTGTCACATGTGGGAGGGTGAGAGACGATCCTGCAGCTCGCTGTCCCCCTGGCTTTCCCTTCCCCACTGCCAGCACCCCGCAAAGCTCCAGACTCCCCCTTTCCAGAGCCAGGAACAGGCTGTGCTCAAGGCCCACTGCTCAGCTTTGGGGATAAGGAAGGCTGCACTGAGGCCCTGCCCTGGGCTCCCCCACAGCCACCACACTGCACCCCCTGGCACTTCCATGCAGAGTAGAGTCCCCAACCAGGTGGCTGCCTTACCAGTGATGAGCAAACCCCATTCAGCCCCCCTTGCTGACTGTGCTGGGTCTGTCTGTCTGTCTGTCTGCCTCAGGCTGCCTGTTTGACCGGAGGCTGTGCTCCCCGCAGGAGGTGTGTGTGCAGGGTGAGTGCCTACAGAAGAGCTCCTGGTCCTGCTCTATCTGAGGTGGTGCCTTATGGCGAGCAGGAGGGAAGGATGCAGGTGGGGCTGTTCCACCCCAGCTGTGTTCATTACTCCTCCCTACCGCCCCCCTCTCTTGCAGATGGGCTGTTCGGGCAGTGCCAGGTGGGCTCGGTGCAGGACAGGCCTCACTTTCAGGTCACCTCCCCCGTGCTGCAGCGCTTACAGGATGTCCTGCGGCACCTCATGGCACAAGGTGAGGGCTGGGGAGGAATAACCATGGGCTGGGCAGCATCACACAGAGGCACCACGGGTAGCAGGGATATTTGAGATCCCACTGGTTGGGAACTGCGCTGGGGTGAGGAGGGACTCATCTGGCTCTGGGAGGAACAGGGATGACCTCAAGCAAAGGGTAGCTCCCCACCCCCAACATCTCATGGCCCCCCCTCCACCACAGGGCTCTCATGGCAGGATGGCATCACGCAGTACGTAATCTCACAGGAGATGGAGCGCATCCCCCGGCTCCACCCACCATCCTCACTGGAGTCCTCACCCAGGGACAGGTAGGGCAGGGTGGAGTGGGGGGCACAGCAGGGCTGGAAAGCTGTGCCCGGGTGCCATCCCTCACTGCTTGTCCCAAGGTCCCTGTCTGCACGCAGCTCCCCCCGGCGCACCCCACTGCCTATGGCCCCCAGCCTGCCTGCAGCCCAGCACCCAGGGCAGCCCCCACATCTGCTGCCCTCAGGCCTGGCTCAGCGCTACCTGGAGCACCTGCTGCTGCCCCCACCACCCCAGCTGGGCTACGAGGAGGCTCTGCTGCATCCCTACTCCTACCACAAGGTACGTGGGAGGGCGAGGATCCTCTCACAACCTCTTCTCCCTGTGCTGGGATGTACAGTGGGTGCTGATCTGAGGCTGTGGTTTGGTTGCAGTTTGGCTACCAGGATACCACACACCAGCTCCCAGGCAGTGCGGCCAGGCAGGGCCCCGATGCTGCCTCGCTGCTGGTCCGCGGCCTGTATGGGGCTGGCCCCATGCCCTCCTACAGCGGGCAGCCAGGGGCAGAAGGTGGGCACCTCTTCCAGGATCTGGGCCTGCTTGCATTGCCCAGGGAAAAAGCTGCTCGCATGGACCCGGCCAGCACCAGACCCTTGCACAGTGCGCGCCTCCCAGGTGACTACAGGGATGTGGGGCAGCAGGATCAGGCAGCAGCCGTGGCTGCCCGGCCATCCCCTGCACAGACAGGTACGCATTCCCTGAGCTTGGGGCTCTCCATCTCATTTGCCGTCCATCCCCGAAATCCCCAACCCACAGCCCCACCTGGGTGCAGAGCTCTCACCAAATGCCACATTCCCTTGCAGATGCCTCCTTGAAGAGACTGGCCTCCCTGCTGGCTAGCTACGGGCTGGGGCTGCCCGAGCTCAGTCCCCAGCAGCTCAGCAGTCTCTCTGCCCTTCTGCAGCTGCTGCAGAGCTCCAGTGAGCAGGATGCAGGGTCCCACAGTGCTGGGTGTGGGGTGCTTGCCTTCCTTTGGAATCCCCATCCTTCTCTTTCCCAGGTGCTGCCAGCCCTGAAGCACCCACAGCAAAGCGACTCAGTGCTCAGCAGGGAGCTGCTGGGCCACAGGTGGGCTGTGTGTGTGTGGGAAGGGAGTGTAGCCTCCCTGGGGGGACTCATCGGGGATCCCAGAACCTCCCTGTCTCCCATCTATAGGTGTCAGAGGGGGACATGCAGCATGGAGAAGAACCAGTGCCGCCCTCCTCCACAGTGCCACCTCCCAGGGTCACAGCCAGCAGTGCCCCAGCACAGGGGCTGGGGGGCCGGGCAGCCACCTCGCCAGCCCCCCAAGCCCAGCCACAGATGGGGCATGGAGGGGACAAGATGATGGCGGTGGAGAAGAAGAGCTACACAGAAGTGAAGGACAGCGGTGGGGTGCAGCGGGGCACACGGCCACCCGATGAGTATGGCTACATCATCACGGACCAGAAGTGAGAGTGGGGCCAGGGCACTGCACAGACCTGATCCCCAGCACTGGAGCTACGTGCCCACCTCACCCCACCTTGTTCCTGCAGGCCGCTGGGGCTGGCTGCTGGCGTGCGGCTGCTGGAGCTCCTGGCCAAGCGCGTACATCTCTCCACCACCAGCTTCATCAACATCAGGTGAGGGCAACACGGTGCTGCCTGGGGATGGGATAGGATGGGCTCTGTGCCCTGCTCTCACCCTGTGTCCCCCCCAGTGTCGTGGGGCCTGCGCTCACCTTCCGCGTGCGGCACAACGCCCAGAACCTCTCGCTGGCAGATGTGGCCAGCCGGGCTGGTGAGTGCTCAGGTTGGGATCCTCCTACACACCTGTTTTCCCCTCTTCTTCAGGGACTGAGAGGGGGAGTGGGTGTCAGCAAGAGAGGGCTCCTACCATACATCCCTGTGCTGCTGGCTGAGCTGGGGACCTGGGGCACGGTGGGGTGTGCTTGGACTCCTGGAGTTTCCTTGGCCAAGGGAAAGCACCCCACTGACTGTCTGTCCTTGTCTGCAGAGCAAATGAAAGCAGAGCTGGAGGCTGAGCTGGGCCTGAAGATTGTGCAGACGGGAGTGGGAGAGGTAAGACCATAGCATGGGGATTTAAGGCTGGGATGGGGCTGCAGGGAACTGGGAGCTGTGGGATCTGCACGTGCTGCTGGGGCCACTGATGGCCCCACATGAGGCTCTGAGAACAGGGATAGGAACGGAGCCTATGTTAACAGCTGGGGAATGGCACATGAGGCTTTATGTTGGGAGCATTCTGTTCACACCCCGCAGCATGATGCTACCTGTAGGTTTGGGGCACTTAGCTCTTAGTAAAACACAAGCCCATGGGGTCTGAAGGCATTTTGGGAGGATGTCCCCCTGCATCCAGGACTTGGCTCATGCCCAGCCTCACTTCCCTTCAGTCTCTATTCATGGCCTGTGCACGCCAGCCCTGTGCTAAGTACCCTGGGGACCAGACAGGGAAAATGCCATCATCCCTGCAGGGAGCAGTGTGGCAGCTGGAGGCAGGGATGGAGCAGCAGCCATCTGCTGGGAGAGAGCCTCCCTCCCCTGCTCCTGTGGGCCACGGGAGCCATCCCATGGGGGACAGGGATAGGAACGGAGCCTATGTTAACAGCTGGGGAATGGCACAGCAAACCCCTGGGCCAGGGTCCCTATTCCCCCCCTCTTGCCCTGGGGACACCGGAAGGGGGAAGGCCACTAAGGCAACTCCATCAGCCCCATGCACAGTGTCACGATGGCAGTGCCTTTTGATGTGACAAGTGGCAGGAGCCAGGAGGGAGGGGATCTGCAGCCCTAATGAGTGCTTCTCTAATGAGCAGGACCCCCCAAAGGGAGTTGTTTGCACTGAGGGGTGAGCTCCTTGTGCTGAACACCCCCAGGACAGGGGACAGCAAGGGCTGGGCCTGGCACTGCCCCAGCAATGGGGACAGACGGCAGGGACATCCCCAGGCAGCGTAGGCAATGATGATGATGATGATAATGATGATGCAGCATCCCCTTGGTAACCTCATCAGGCCCATGGCCAATGGGAAGCCGAGGCAGTGAGGTAATGTAGGGCTTTAGCATCTCATTGGGTGCAGAGTATTTGGTGGTGGGGCTGCCCTAGCATCCTTCCCACCCCTGGCTCTGGGGAAGGACCCTGGCAGGCTTGGCCTTGGGGATCTCGGTCTCATCCAGTGAGGGCTCAGCACCCTCCTGTCCCAGCATGGGGGCTGAAAGGCTGAGGAGGATCTGGGGTTCAAGTTCTTGGGTTGGGTCAGGCAGGAGCTCACTGAGCCGAGGCTCTGAGGGCCCCCACCTGCCCTGCAGCCTAGCAGGGCTGGGAGGCAGTCCCTGGTACTGGGAGCAGCAGGTGGCTGCTGCTTGGGCTTCTCCAAGCTGTGCACTTCCTGCATCCCAGAGGGCAGGGCTGTGAGCTGTGCTAAGTGCAGGCACAAGTGCCCCTCGCACGGACACCAGCTCTGCTCCCAATGAGCTGAGGAGCGGCACAGCTCCAAGCATCCTCCCTGTGCTTTAGCCCCCACATCTTCAAAAGCAGTGTGGGATGGGTTCTTTCCCTGCACCCCTCCCTGTGCAGATGCCTCACTCTAACCCTTGCTTGGTTCTGCCTGCAGCGGAACGAGGCGGCTGTGTACCCACGCCCCTCTCACTTTGGGGACGGCTTCCACTCAGTGCTGCTCACCTTCATCGCTCTGGCCTGCGTGGCTGGTGTCTCCATCGCAGCTGCTGCAGCCTTCTGCCTCCGGCAGCACGCCAAGCAGCGGGAGAAGGAGCGCCTGGCTGCCCTGGGGCCCGAGGGGGCCGCTGATACCACCTTGGAGTACCAGGTAGGGATGTGGGATGCTGCATCCGCATGGCTGCAGGTACAGGTGGGGCCCTGTGGCCGAGTACTGGGGCTCTGCTTGCTGTCCCCAGGAGCTGTGCCGTCAGCACATGGCCACCAAGTCACTCTTTGGCCGTGCTGAGGCCCCTGCAGCAGCAGCAGAGACGTCGCGAGTGAGCAGTGTCTCGTCGCAGTTCAGCGATGCCCCGCAGCCCAGTCCCAGCTCACACAGCAGCACGCCATCCTGGTGTGAGGAGCCTGTCCAGTCCAACATGGACATCTCCACTGGGCACATGATCTTGGTGAGCCCCCCTGGTGGGCTGTGGCCCCCAAGGCTCCTCCCAGTGCCAGGCTGACCCCTCTCTCTGCATTCCAGGCATACATGGAGGACCACCTCCGCAACAGGGACCGGCTGGCCAAGGAGTGGCAGGCGCTCTGTGCCTACCAGGCTGAGCCCAGCATCTGCTCTGTCGCCCAAAGTGAAGCCAATCTGAAGAAGAATCGCAACCCAGACTACGTGCCCTGTGAGCATCCCAGGACTGTGGTGCGGGGCACAGGGATGTTGGAGGTGCTATATGGAGTGCTGCCCCCAGTGCTCACTGCCTCCCCTGTGCTCCTCTTCCCCAGATGATCACGTGAGGATCAAGCTGAAAGCCGAGAGCAACCCATCCCGCAGCGACTTCATCAATGCCAGCCCGATCGTGAGTGATAGCTGGGGTCCCCTCTGGCTCCAGGGGCAGCAGGAGCTCACTTTCAGCTTCACTGCCCCTAGGGCATCCCCTATTCCTCCTGCTGTCACACACCTCCCGGCCCACTGACATGCAGCGTGACACCCCTTTCCCCCTCCAGATCGAGCATGACCCACGGATGCCGGCTTACATCGCCACGCAGGGGCCATTGTCCCACACCATCGCTGACTTCTGGCAGGTGAGTGTCACCCAGCTGTGCCAGCATCTGGTGACAGGGACATGCCCTGTGCAGCCCTGGAGCTCCTGCATCCCGGTGACACTCGCTGTGGTCCAGATGGGTCACGGCAGCTCGGCCACCGCACCTGGGCTGTCACCCAGCAGTGACAGCAGTGGTGTTTGGCGTGCAGATGGTGTGGGAGCACGGCTGCACCGTCATCGTCATGCTGAGCCCGCTGGCTGAGGACAGCGTCAAGCAGTGCGACCGCTACTGGCCAGACGAAGGCTCCTCGCTGTATCACATCTACGAGGCGAGTGCGGGCTGGCAGCAGGGAGCACCCTGCAGTCCCTGTGCCGGGGGCACCGCGAGCATCGCCCCGCTTCAGCGTGTGGAGCGGAGCCGCGCAGGGTCCGCTGCTCGGTGCTGACACCGCGGGCCGACCCTTCTCCGGGCAGGTGAACCTGGTGTCGGAGCACATCTGGTGCGAGGACTTCCTGGTGCGCAGCTTCTACCTAAAGAACGTGCAGTCTCAGGAGACCCGCACCCTGACGCAGTTCCACTTCCTCAGCTGGCCGGCCGAGGGCATCCCCGCCACCACCCGGCCCCTCCTCGACTTCCGCAGGTGGGTGCCAGCGTCGGGAGGGGGCACAGCGGGCTCTGAGCGGGGCCGGGCACGGCTCGACTTGGGGGGTGGGAGCCGGCGGTGGCCCTGCTGGCGGGACTCCTATCCGCCCCGCTCCTGCGCTCTGTCTCTGTCCCTGTCTCGCAGCTGCCGGCGTCATTTTTGTGATTTGCAGCTAGTAATCTGGCTCCAGTTGCATAGTCACAAAAGTGATCGTTGGCAGCCGTGCCTGCCGCACGGAGCGTGCCGGGAGCCCAGCCGGGGCCGGACCGCAGCCATCCCCGCCAGCGCCGCTCCCCCGGGGACTCCCGCTCTCGGCCCACGCTGGGAGGCGGCAGGAGCCCCGCACCGGACCCCGGTGCCCCCTCCCAGCGCAGCCCGACCCAAGCAGGCGCTGACCCGGTGCCTCTTTGTCCTTGCAGGAAGGTGAACAAGTGCTACCGGGGCCGCTCCTGCCCTATCATTGTGCACTGCAGGTACCGCAGCGGGGGGAACGTGGCTGGGGGCTGTGAGGCGAGGGCCGGGCCGGCACCCCCGACACTTCTCCGCGTCTTCCAGTGACGGCGCAGGCAGGACCGGGACCTACATCCTCGTCGACATGGTCCTGAACCGCATGGCCAAAGGTACGGCGTGCACCACGCGCGCTGGGAATGCGGCGGTGGGCTCGGCCCTCAGCTTCCTCGTGTCCCCGCCCTAGGTGTGAAGGAGATCGACATCGCTGCGACGCTGGAGCACATCCGCGACCAGCGGCCCGGAATGGTGCAGACTAAGGTATCCCTAGCCCCGCCGTGCCGCAGGCCCTGCTGCCCCCACCCCGAGCAGGGGCTGCTCCAACCTCACCTCGTTCCGCCCCCCCAGGACCAGTTTGAGTTCGCTCTGACCGCCGTGGCTGAGGAGGTGAACGCCATCCTGAAGGCTCTGCCGCAGTGATGTTGAGGATCCCCCGCCCTTCCCTCTCGTTTCCCTGCCGCCCCCTGCCCTCTGGCTTCGAGCGCGCTCCTGGCCCTGTAAATGCTGTCTGTGCTGCTGGCTCTGTTTTTTTTCCCACCCCTCTCCTTGGGCTGCAGGGCTCAGCCCTCTACATGCCCCGTGGCATGCAGCCCCTTTGCTCCTGCTGCTGCAGTGAAGAGCGGGCTCCTGTCCCCTGCGGCGGAGGGGAAGGGCAGTGATGCTGGGAGAGTGGCCGTGGGGATCCCCTGGCTGCTCTCCCACCCCTGTCCCTGTGCCCAAGAGGGGATAGGAGTGGGCACGGGTCGTGGCCCTGCCCTGTCTCCTCTGTGTCACCCCCACCTTGTCACTCAAGCAGAAGAGAAATTTCTAGAGAAATATAATTTTGTATCTTGATGTGAATAAAGTTCTTGTGTCATGTTTGTGCAGCTGCAGCTGGGCTTGGCCTCTCTCTGTGTCCAGGGGAAGGGAGACGTGGTGGTGGCAGCATCCCGTGGAGCCTTGGGGGAAGCAGGAGCACAGCAGAGCCCAGGCCTGACCCCAGGCAGGGGGATCCTGCACCTCTTTTTGGGGCTGCCCCAATCCCAGAGACACACCACATGCTGCAGCTCCTGCAAACAGGTTTATTGACTGCTGTAGGCAGATGGGGTTTGGGGGGGCTGCAGGTGAGGGGATGGAGGCAGAAGCAGGCACCATTACCTTTGCCCTGGCTGACTGCTCCTCACTGCCTGCCACAGTCCCCTGTGCCCCTGAACCTCACCTCAGGGGAGCAAGATCTGTACCCCCCCAGCAGCCAGCTCGGACTAAGCTACAGCAATCCCTGCTCCAGCCCCCTCTCACCACCTCCTCCCCAGCACCCAGCATGTGGTGCATGGGGCATGCTCAGGGTCCACCTTTCTAATCCTATGGGTCTTGCTTGGTCACACGCACTAACCATCCCCCCCACTTTTCCCCCCACCCCCACTATATCCCATGGAGCTGCAGGGTGCTAAGGGAAGGAGGTGGCAGGGGGTGGCCGTGCAGGGACAAAGCGGAGTCCTCTGTGCCTCCATGGGCGAGCAGGCGTGCACGGTCCCTGGGCGCAGCAGCCTCAGAACACACCTGGGGAGACAAGCGGAGGGGGGGACACAACATGACTGGTGAAACCTGGTGCTGGGAGAGCGTGGCAGCCAGCTGGGATGGAGGGAAGAGGAAGGTCCTGGGAGGAAAGCCAAGGCACTGTACAGCAGAGCTACACCCATCTTCTGCACGGGAAGAGGGTGACAGCTAAGGGAAACAAGAGGGATCGTGCCCCTAGCCAAGGCAAGTACTCCTGTGGGGTGTGCAAGGAGTGGGAGAGAGCAGGCAAGGTTCTGCAGCAGGAGGGATGGAGAAGGTTAAGGCAGGAGCAAAGGCATCCACTAGACACAAGGCACCAAGCAATGTCCGCGCACCTCTCCTTGCAAGAAGGAGCACCCCACACCCTCCAAGTCTGAGAGGCCAAAACCTCTGCGTGGATGCAGAGAAGGCAGAGAGAGGGGAACTCCCCTGCCCACATTCCACAAATCCTGGGCACAGAGCTGCCCATCCTACAGAGCCCCACCAAGGGCCTTTCTTTCAGCAACCAGGCTAATCTTGGCCGCCTCCCCCTCCCCCAGCACCAGGGCTCCCCCCAGCCACCCTTCACCTTTGGAGGAGCAGGGAGGCAGGACTGACCCCCCTTCCATTGCTGCGGGAGACAGCCAAGCCATGGGCAGCCACCGCATCATGGGTCCTCGCTGCAGCCCTGGCACATCATTCTCTTCGCAATGCCCTACAGAGGGCCCTTTCCCGGGGGGGCACAGCCCCTTAACCCCACGTTCACAGCAGGTGGCAGTGCCACTGCTTCACCTTAGAGGCAGGTTTACGCCCTGGTGTTGTGGGGCTGCCAGCCCTGGGGGGCTCCCGCTCTGGCCCCTCCCGAGGCCCGTGGGCTGCACTGGTGGCACAGGGGCCAGGGCTGCCCCCTGGAGCCGGGTGGGTGCTGGGGCCGTGCCCACCTGCTTGGTGGTGCCCCGCGGCCTCCATCTCAGAGAGGCTGTAGGCCATGGCCAGCTGCAAGTCCTCATCCTCATCCTCGCTGTCTGTGTAGAGGCAGATGGGCGAGGAGCTCGGAGGCCGCTGTGGGGTAGGTGGTGGGGACGAGGGGGGGCGTGGGCTGGGGAAGGCTTGCTGCTCCCGCCGGCTCAACTCCAGCCCCAGCGCCATGTCATCAGGGACACCTGCAGGGAGAGTGAAGTTAATGGCAAGGAATCCCAGTCCCCCCAGCCTCGGTGCCCCCTTCTGCTCAGTGCAGCATAGTGCAGAGCTGGGTGCCCAGCTGAGTCTATGTGTCTGTTCCACAAAGCTTGCACAGGGCCCCAGGTGTCCAAGCCCTAAGGTAGCCCACAGGGCTCCCACCAAGGAGGTTTCCAAAGGAGAGGGTGCTGAAGGTGGCAAGGCTTGGTGGCACCGCTTCTCACCATCGATGTGGATCGACTTCAGCTCCCCATCCTCCTCCACTTCCACCCGCTCCCGCCCATTCTCAATAATCCTGTAGGCAAACAGATGGGTGGGCAGAAAGACAGGCAGACGGTTAGCCTACAGCCAGGCTCTGTGGCAGAAGCAGCCCATGCTGATGAGGAGGTCCTCACCGCTTTGTGGTGATACGTCGACCATTAACAAAGGTGGTGGAGGTGGAGACGGAACGGAATCCCAGCCCTGCATCAGCCCCCGAGCTGAAGGATGAGGTGAAGAAATCTGGAGGAGGGAACAATAAAGGAGCACCTGGGAGGCACGGGCATGTGGGATGGGAGGGTGGCAGGGATGAGCCCATCGGGCCATGGATGCTAAGCTCAGGCACTCCGTATTCCCTACCTGAGGATCCAGGGAAGGTGGAGAAGAAGTGTCCCCCTCCATGGTGCCGGGGGCCAGCTCCCCGCAGCTCAGAGAAGGGCAGCATCTCATCTGGAAAGCAGGCAGCCCCCATCAGCATCAACCCCAGGGTAGGCTAATGATGCCCCATAACTGGCCCCTGGTCCCCTCCCACACCACACGCACCAAAGAATTCAGCAAAGGGATCTCGTCCGCCAAAGAAGTCCCGGAAAACATCGTGAGCGCTGCGGAAGGTGAAGGTGAATTCAGGAGCCCCAGCATCGGCTCTGGAGCCCCCTGGCCCTGCTGGAGGAAAGAGACACTGGGTTGAGAGGGGGCAGGAGCTCCAGTGTGTGCAGCTCCACAGCTGGGTCTCCATACAAGGCTGTACCCAGAGCCGCACTGACCCTTCACCCCATAGCCCTGGTCTGCCCACTCACCTGCCCCCATGAGGCCCTCTTTGCCATAGCGGTCGTAGACATCGCGCTTCTGCTCTGGAAGAAGAAGAGAGGGTGTCAGGGTCAGCTGCCCTAAGGGTGGGGGGTGCCCGTGACACAGCACCGTGGCCTCTTACTGTCTGACAGCACTTCATAGGCCTCAGCGATTTCCTTGAACTTCTGCTCGGCGTATTCCTTGTTGTCCGGGTTTTTGTCCGGGTGCCATTTCAGTGCTGCCTTCCTGTACCTGCGCAGAGGGACACTCAATGATGGGCACACGGCGTCCAGCCAAGCCTCGCTGAGCACTCACAGCTCCGGCCATGGCGGCAGCAGCTCTGAGCTCACTTCTCCCAGTCCCGAAATACAAGCCAGCCAGCACTGCCACAGCACCAATGCCCACACGCATAGCAGCACCTCACATGAAGTCTGGCAGCTCTGGCCACCAAATGGGCAAAAGACTTCCTTTCCCTGCCTCTGCAGCTTATTTCTACTCCTGCCCGCCTGCTTACAGACCCTCCCTTAGATGCACCGCAGCCCTGCTCCCCCCTCGGGGCAGGACAAGTAGATTCATGGCGCGCACTCGCCCGGGCAGCGCTCCCGCCACCAGAGTCTAACAGATCCCGGGGCCGTGCCGGGCTGTGCTGGCCACAGGACACCTGGCACCCAGCCACGGCTGTGTTGGGGTCACGCCCGGGCTCTGCGCGCCGTGCCACCGCCCAGCGCGCAGCCACACGGCCGCACAGCCGCTTCCCTCCCGCTCCCTGCTTGACCCGGGTCAGGGCTCCGGGTCGTGGCGCAGCTCCCTAAGCCAGTTCCGCTCTCCATCCTCGGCCACCCCCGCGCCCTCCGAGGCACGGCCGGCGGGCACCGACTTACGCCTTCTTGATGTCGTCGGCGGTGGCGTTGCGGCTCACACCCAGCGCTTCGTAGTAGTCCACCATGACGCGCGGCCGTCCCGCGGGGTCGCTGGGGGAGGAATGGCGGTGTCAGGCGGCACGGGGTGCGAAGCAGCGCCGCGCTGAGCCCATCACTCCCCCCGCGGCCGCTCAGACCTCCCCGGCACCCGCAGACCGGTGGGCAGCATCCCGCTGCCGGCTCCGCGGGCGCTCCGCGTTACCTCTGTGCTCGGCCGTGCCCCGCCGGGTGCCGCCCGTCCCGCAGCGCAGCCCTCCCGAGCCGCAGCCGCCCCGCGAGTGCCGCGGCCCGCGATAAGGCGCTTAGCGCCCGCTCGGCCTTAGCGGATTAGCGGCTCGGGGCCGGCGCTGCCGTCACGCACCGCGGCCCCGACCCGCGGCCCGGGCCGCATCCGGTGACGGCACCGGAGGCCGCGACTCGCCCTGCCCCGCGCCGGGACGTCGACACGGCGCTCCGGCGCCCGCGCGGCTGCTGGAAGTTTCCGCGGCTCCCCCCGCCGCCGGGACCGGGCCGCCGGGAGGGGACGCGGCGGGACGCCGCTTCGCGGAAAGGGCCCGGCCCCGCGATCGCCCCGCACGCCCCGGTCTGCCCGACGCGCCCCGCGCCCACCTGGCAGCCGCAGCCGCAGCCGAGCGCACCCCGCCCGCACCGGGCCGGCGAGCCGCGTCCCCCAGCCCGGGCCGCCGCGGGGCCTGGAGGCGGGTTCCGCGGGGTGACGAGCGCCGGCCGCGGCCAATCGCGGCGCCGCTACGATGTGACGTCACGAGCCGGGCCGTGTCGGGGCCGGGTGGCGGCGAGCGCAGCGGGGCCGGGGCCGAGCTGCGGTGCGCGGTGCGCGGAGGGCCGGCCCGTGGCTCCGCGCCCAGTCAGCTGCGCTGCCCGGCCCTGCTGGAAAGGCCGCGATGCGGAGCGGCGACGGCAGCGGGGACAGCTGGGGTGACTCAGCGCTTTGCTGTCCCCGCAGGGGGAGGGGGGGGGGGGACGCGGGCGCCGGGTGCCGCTCCTCCTGCGGCCGGGGGACGGCCCGTGCGCCGCGCTGCCGCGGGCACCAGGGGGAGCCGCGGGACGGGGCAGAGAAGCCCTCTGCACGGTGACGGGTGTTGTCAACCCGGCCGCCCCGCGCCTCGGGAGGTCCGCGTCAATCCGTGCTGCGGCGCACCGCGGCCTCTGCAGAGCGGTGCCCGACGCCGGGCCGGTCCCTGCCCCGCGCAGACTCAGCAGCGGGGGCCGGACGGGACTGTTAACGAGAGGGGATGTTTTAGAATCGCCCGACGAAAAGGGCATTTTGTAGCAACAAATCGGTACAAGCTCATTCGGGAATGTGGAGGAAGGGGCGGCCCCGTAAGTCGCTGAGTCCACGTGCCTTAGGAGTCCGGGGCCCCGGTACCCCGGTGGGTGACGGGCATCTCTGCATCTCCCTCCTCGGTAACTTTTCTCTCTGAAATCCACCGGCGCTTGGCCAGCCGCCAGCACCGCCTTTCCGCCTTTAACAATGCTGCAGCAGTGCCCCGTGACTCCAGGCTGGTTCCTCCGTCCGACAGGCTGCTGGCACTACGCACAGCCCCCTTACGTCTCTGCAAATCCCCCTCCACGCGCACATCGCCCTCGCACACATCTGCCGAGTCATCGAGGACTCTGGTTCTCCCCAAAATCGGGGGAGTAGATGAACGTGCAGGGCTGCGCTACTGGGGAGGGGAAGTCGGCTCTGACTCTTGCCCCACGGCTGCTGCCCCACGCCGGCACACTCCTCAGCATTGCATCAGAACTGACCGCAGCGCTGTTGCAACCCCCGACCACTTGTGACACAGGAAGGCCTGCAGGTCTGGGGACGGGCAATCAGCCGCTGGGCCCAAAGCCCCTCCAGAGCCCCCCCAGGAGCTCTAGCGTCAGCTGCCCAGAATTCAGTGCCACCAGTACCAGGAGTACGGGCGCAGCTCATCTGCCGACTGCCTGGTGGCACCTGCCTCACCCCAGAGCTCCGACGTGAAGTCATCGCCATCAGCCAGAAGCGGTCTGTTCACTGCTGTGGGTGTGCAGCCGCTTTTCACAGGGTGTGAATGAAGAAGGGAGGTGACACCCGTCCGGCCTCTGAGCCAGGGCGGCTGCTCACCGAGGGCCGGTCCCGACTCGCCCCTGGTAGCCCGGCACGTCGCGGATGAGCACAGCTTCGTCCCTGGGAGCGCCTCCCTGCCCCGTGAGTCAGGGCTTAGGGCTGCAGCGAGGTCTGGAATTACCCTCATTGTTCCGCACGCAGCAGGCATTTCACAATTCTCTTCATTTCATCTGAACCAGCAATTACACGTCTTCAGCTCGGTTCCAGCGCAGAGAGCCCACGGAGCCGGGGCAGAGCCGGCGCCAGGATACTGCTACAGGAGGAGGGTGGGGAGCAGGCAGAGCAGCATTTTGCTCCTTGCATCCCCACAGTACACAGGGCTCTGTCATCTGTGCTATCTCCAACCTGTTGTACTCTTCCTTCCATCAACAGTTCGTTTTTTCACTGCAGCTGTACAGCAGAATGGTATACAAACAGACACAGGAGCCTCCTGGGGAAGCTGCACATCCTTTCACACCCCAAGGTGCCAGCAGCTTGTTGTACAAATCCTGCAAAGTCGGGGGCACTGCTCGCTGCCTGTCTCTGTCGCTAGTGCTCCAACCTGCACTGCAGACTGCTCGTGCTATAAATGCCCAGAATTGATTGGCACAAGGCAGCACGGAGACAGGAGACACCTAGCACCAACCCCTTGGCATCTGGGAGGTATTTCAGCCAGCACCTCTGCAAAGATTTTCATGGGGAAAGTGGACCCCACCGCTCTGTTTCACACAAGTTAGCTTACTGGGCTCAATTTTTGATGCCTCAGTGCTCCCAGCCTGCCTCCCACTCACGGACTGTGTGCATCAGCACAGGCTGTGCTATCTGCAGATCTCTGAGGTCACCCAAACGACATTTATAGCACGGGACATGTAGGCATTTCTGGAGTCATACAGCCACCACGGCACCCTGTGGTCCAGCAGCACACCCAACCTGGGGATGTGCTGCACTGTAGAACCAGCAGCTTTTCCCACTGGCTCGGTGAGCCCCACCTTGCTCATTTAGCCCAGGCAACTCAGCTCTGGGTATGCTGATAGGCTCTGGCACAGCCTTCACAGCAGCACCACTGCCTTTAATGAAGGTGACACTGGCCAGGTGACTTAGGGACAAAGAGGGGCCATTGTGAGAAGGTCATTTATGTTCAGCTTTCAGAGCAAGCTGAGGGATGACAGCACCTTTCAATGAAAACTCATTAGGTCAGAGGCTGGGGCAGAGGCAGGGCTGGCTCCACATCACAGTGGGTGCCGCAGGGTGTTTTAGGATGGACCAAGCATCGGTGAAGTCACAGCAAAGAGCCAATGAGCCCCCTTCGAGGCAAAATTTCATCTGAACAAACGCACGCAAAATATATGCTGGTCTATGCAAATTTATGCAAATTAAATAGGCGGGGCCTCCCGCCCCGGAGCGGGGGTGCCTCCCCCGGTATAAGGCAGCAGCGGGGCCGGGCCGGCCGAGCGGAGCTACGGCGGTTCGGGCAGAGGAGGTGTGCGACAGCGGCAGCATGGTGAGTGCCCGGCGGACCCTCCCTCCGGGCCCTCGGACAACACGGGAGGGGCCTCCCGGGGCGGGTGCGGCTACCGCGGTGTCCGTGCAGCCGGGGTCCTGCACGCCGTGTGCTCCCTGTCCATGCCGGACTGCAGCCTTTCCCAGGCTTCTGTGTTCGCTCTGACCTAAGCAGGGGGGCATCGGCGCGGGGAGGGCTGCGTTAAGGCTGAACTCGTCCCTGCTCCTCCTTCTGCACCCTTTTACGGCCACAGCGCCCGCAGAAGCATCGTACTTCTCGTGGCCGTCCCGAGGCGCTGACAGCAGCAGAGGTGCTGGCTGCGTGCTTCGGCTACGGAGTTTCCTAGGACTCACCGCTGTCTTTCGTGTTACGAAAGCTGATGGAGCTGCTGGGGGTGGGGGGGGGAGGGGAGGGAAGACAACGACGAGAGAGTGTCACTTCGCTCCTTGCACCTCAGCTTCGGGAAGGATGGTGAGAGCCAGAAGTCCGTCTCTCTAAGGCTGCCAAAGGCTTGTTTCTCTATCCCTGTCCCCTCTGCCTGTGAGTGGCGCTGAAAGCACCCTGGGTGCTCCCTTCTTGTGGCTATCGGTGCTGCACCCAGCGCACAAAATGGCCCCACCGCCTTCCTGCCCGCTGACTCACAGCGGGGCACAGAGCGCTGGAAATCCGGTTGGGTTTGGATGCTCTGCCCGATGACACATCCCAGTCTTGGCAACAGCAGGACCAAGGCAGAGTTATTTTGGTGCTTGTCAGAAAGGCTGCAGCTGTGGGGTGTCTCACCTGGAGGGAGGGAGGCTGCAGGACGGATCTCAGCCCGTTGCTGGGGGACTCTCTTGCATCATCAGCTTTTGGTTCAGCTGCAGCGTGCAATGAATGCCTCCCACTCCAGAGCTAATTTAGGGAAGTGGAGCCTCCGAGCATGGCAACCATTCAGTGCTGCAAACTAGTACCCACTCAGGCTCTTGTTCTCAGTGCCATCACAACCACAGCTCCCAGGGCATGGGCACTGCTCTGCCATCACAGCCCTGCTCTGAAAGTAGCAGATGGGCAGGGGCCATGCCAGCTGCTGTGGGGCTCAGCCTTCCAACTGTGTGTGTTCGTGAAATGAAGGAGATGCTCCCTGGGTGCTCCCAGGGTTGTTGGCTGTGGCAAAGCAGGGAATGTGCTACACCTGTGGCCCCCACCAAACTCTGATCCTGCTTCCCCCTCCCCAGCGCGAGTGCATCTCTGTCCACGTCGGCCAGGCCGGCGTCCAGATGGGCAACACCTGCTGGGAGCTGTACTGCCTGGAGCACGGCATCCAGCCCGACGGGCAGATGCCCAGTGACAAGACCATCGGTGGAGGGGACGACTCCTTCACCACCTTCTTCTGCGAGACTGGTGCTGGGAAGCACGTCCCACGGGCCATCTTTGTGGACCTGGAGCCCACTGTGATCGGTGAGTGCAGAGCTTGGGATGTGAGGCACAGGGTGCAGCATGGCTGTGCTGATTGCAGGCACATTCTGCGCACTCACTCTAATTGCAGAATAACCCAGGGCCTCCTACAACCTCTCCCCATGGCCAGTCATGGCTGACATTGTGCTCATCTCTCCTAGATGAGATTCGAGGAGGGGTCTACAGGCAGCTCTTCCACCCTGAGCAGATGATCACTGGAAAGGAGGATGCTGCCAACAACTATGCCCGTGGGCACTACACCATCGGCAAGGAGATCATCGACCAAGTGCTGGACAGGATCCGGAAGCTGGTGGGTAACCACAATGGGGGATGATGTGTGCCTCTGCACTGAGCTGCGTCATGGTGCATGGGTGGGGGGAGACAAGAAAAGAGCCTGCTGTGCACAGGGAGGTGTCTGCAGCTGCTTCAGGAAAGCTCTAAAACTTTCCTCCAGCGAATGTCAAAGTGCAGAGGACTCTCATGTACCTCTCTCTCTCTCTGCAGGCTGACCAGTGCACTGGCCTCCAAGGCTTCCTTGTGTTCCGCAGTTTTGGAGGTGGCACTGGCTCAGGATTCACCTCCCTGCTGATGGAACGACTCTCCGTTGACTATGGCAAGAAGTCCAAGCTTGAGTTCTCCATCTACCCAGCACCACAGGTCTCCACTGCCGTGGTGGAGCCCTACAACTCCATCCTCACCACACATAGCACCTTGGAGCACTCGGACTGTGCCTTCATGGTGGACAACGAGGCCATCTATGACATCTGCCGCAGGAACCTGGACATCGAGCGCCCAACTTACACCAACCTCAACCGCCTCATCAGTCAGGTCGTCTCCTCCATCACTGCCTCTCTGAGGTTCGATGGAGCACTCAATGTCGACCTCACTGAGTTCCAGACCAACCTGGTGCCCTACCCTCGCATCCACTTCCCCCTGGCTACCTACGCCCCGGTTGTTTCAGCCGAGAGGGCTTATCATGAGCAGCTGTCGGTGGCTGAGATCACCAACTCGTGCTTCGAGCCAGCCAACCAGATGGTGAAGTGCGACCCTCGGCACGGCAAGTACATGGCGTGCTGCCTGCTGTACCGCGGGGACGTGGTGCCCAAGGACGTCAACGCCGCCATCGCCACCATCAAGACCAAGCGCAGCATCCAGTTTGTGGACTGGTGCCCAACCGGTTTCAAGGTGGGCATCAACTACCAGCCGCCCACGGTGGTGCCGGGGGGAGACCTGGCCAAGGTGCAGCGCGCCGTCTGCATGCTGAGCAACACCACGGCCATCGCCGAGGCCTGGGCGCGCCTGGACCACAAGTTCGACCTGATGTACGCCAAGCGCGCCTTCGTGCACTGGTACGTGGGCGAGGGCATGGAGGAGGGGGAGTTCTCCGAGGCGCGGGAGGACATGGCCGCCCTGGAGAAGGATTACGAGGAGGTGGGCCTGGACTCCTACGAGGATGAAGAGGAGGGCGAGGAGTAGAGCGGTCGCCTGGCAGAGGACCTTGCTGCTTTTCCCGTGTCACCTGCGGAAACCCTTTGCAATAAATCATTTGAGAACCTCTGTGTCTCCCAGTGACCCCCCAGCTGTGCTGGTTTCTTGCCAGGTCAGGTGTGTGGTGCATGCTTCAGTGCTGCTGCTGCTGCTGCTATGCTTCCTCCCTGCGTGCTCTGCTCCTGCTGCCCCTGCAGCTAAAAGCCCCGCACTTGTGGCTGAGGACGGGATGCACACCACACTCTGGGCACATCCCCAGCCCAAGGAATCAGGAGGAATTCTTATGATGTGATGGGAGAAGCACCAGGCTCAGGACCTGAAACCAAAGGGTCTGGCAGAAGAGAGGAATGGTTTCCCTTGGGGAAGCCTGCAGTAGTTTTCCATCTTTTCAGTGAGTTTTTGTTTTGTGTGAGCAGGGATTTGGGAAGGCATCCCAGTAGGCTGAACTCAAAAGGAAAAAATGAAGGAAGTAGGAACAGCCTGTCCATTGCTTTTTCTCATGCTGGAGCTGATGTCAGTGGACTTCAAATGATCCCCAGTGGCTTTGGTACCATTTTGTATCTTTCCCATGGTAGCTTCTAGGGATGCCATGGGCACATCCCAATGGAACAGCTCCCTTCTTCCCTGCTAAGGAGGGGGTGGTTTATTCCTGGTCTCAAAGCCTGATGCTGTCTTCTAGGTGGGGAAGTGCTCATGCCAGCACTGGGGCTCCATCACATTCCCACTCACTTCCATCCTGGGGGGCACATAGCAAGAACTGCCTGCCCTGGGCTGGCCCCGTGCTGCCCAGCATTCACGGGTCTGAGCATCAGCTCCTTCCTCCAGCTGCAAACAGGAGATTTGTGTTACCCATTATCCAGCATGCGGGGACCAGAGATTAATTTTCCCTGCTTAACACTAATGCTCCAGCTACACTGACCCGCAGGGACTGTCCTCTGCTGCCCTCCTCCTCCCAGCATGCACCCGTGTGTCCGTTGGAGGGGAAAGTTTGAGCCAGCAGTGGGCTGCACCGAGTGCTGGAGCACGGCCAGACACAGCCTCACTGCGCAGAGCAGCTCCTGGCACTGTTCTCGTGTCTGTGACCAGCGTCCTCTGCACAGGACTGAACCATGCCAGCTGCTCAGGGTGAAATTGCTGTCCCTCATGCTAGGCACTACTTCCAACAGCTCCTGAGATCTGAGCACTGGGCAAGGAAGGACCCTACTCCTCCAAGAGTAATTCTATTGCTTTGATACCATCAAAGCCCTCGGAGTGACCTGACTGCTGCCAGAAGCACACAGTGTTTGCATTTGTGTCCTGTTCCTTTTTTTTCTGAAGGTTATCCTGCACTTCTGAACTACACATCCCTGTAGGGAGGACCCAGCAGTTACCCCTTACCATGCACAGCAGAACCCAGAGCTCACAGGGAGCTCTAGATCCCAACAGAGCCTGCAGTGAGGGGAGGCTGGTGAGGGGACAGTTGAAACGGCGTGTGCTCCATCTGTGGCTGATCCCCACAGGCCTGCACCCCCCTCCTGATACCGCGGTTTCCCTACTGGAAGCAGAGGGAGAGCTACTCCAGTCCCGGCACTTCAGTGTTTCTCATCCCCTTTGCCAACTGCGTAGAGACTCAGACTCCAGCTACTTTCCTAGGAAGCCCTCCCTCTCCGCATGCAAATACCCTCCCCAAATAAAGGGGCGTGGCGCCAGCAGGCCCCTCCCCCCTATATGAGGTTCGCTGCGGCGGGGATTGCCGCAGCAGCTTCGCACCGAGCTCCGCCGTACCGAGCAACCGGGACAGTCCGGGCCGGCAGCCGCAGCATGGTGAGTGTAGGCCGGGCACCGCGCACCGCTCGCTGGGCCCGGACAGCCGCCCCGGTACCGGAGGGGGGAGGCACGGCAGAGCTGCTGCGACGCAGCCCTTCCTTCCCCGCCGTGACCTTGGGCAGCCCCACCGGCCCCTGCCCGGGGGCTACGTGCCCCTGCCGGCCCCTTCCACCCGACAGCCCGGGGAGCTCTGGTGTCCCCCAGGCTCCGCAGCGGGTTGCGGAGGGGGGTGACCCCTCCGGTGGCGTCCGGTGCCCGACGGCCGCGGACGGGCGGGGACAGCTGCCGGGGAGGGGGGAAGCACGGGTCGGGCACCGGGGGCGCGGGCGGAGTGCGCGGCGGAGTTCCCCCTCGCTGCAACGGGCCGCCCCGCCGGGGTTGCCGGAGTAGGGCGGGGGGTTCGCTCCGGTCCGACGGATCCCGGCTGCTCCTGCAGGGTGCGGGCCGGAGCGGTCCGGGCCGGGGCCGATGACCAAAGCGGGTGATGGGCTCAGCCGTCGGGCTCGGGGCTATATTTAGCGGCACGGTGTCCTTCGTCTCGCCGGGATGAGCCTGTCGCTGTCCCTCCCGGCAGCTGCAATCCTGGCGCACCCCCAGCCCTGCCCGCAGCGATGCTGTGCGGGGGCACCGTCCCCGGGAGGTTTTGCAGCGCGGGGCTGGCCCCTAGTCCTGAGCGATGCCCGATCTGATCCTGCCTCCCCCTCCCCAGCGCGAGTGCATCTCCGTCCACGTCGGCCAGGCCGGCGTCCAGATGGGCAACACCTGCTGGGAGCTGTACTGCCTGGAGCACGGCATCCAGCCCGATGGGCAGATGCCCAGTGACAAGACCATCGGTGGAGGGGACGACTCCTTCACCACCTTCTTCTGCGAGACCGGTGCTGGGAAGCACGTCCCACGGGCCATCTTTGTGGACCTGGAGCCCACTGTGATCGGTGAGTGCGGAGCTTGGGATGTGAGGCACAGGGTGCAGCATGGGTGTGCAGCAAGCAACCGGTGCATGCATTCCTGCATCCTGCACCAGGTGTAACCCCGAGAGAAGCCACAAGCCTCCACACCAGCTGTTGTTACTGGAATGTCGTAGAGGCAGCAATGGTGGTAGTCTCTGTATGTGCACGGAGAGAAACCAGCCTGACCGGCACTGCGGCTCTGGCTGTATCACAGTGGCCAGGCAGCTCCCAGTGAGTGGGAGAATCTGAACTCCCGTGCAGGGAGGTGGCAGCAGACACCGCTGGCAGAGAAACCTGGCACCTGCATGGCCCCACTGACGTACAGTCCTGGCAGGTGGAATGGGTGGAGGAAAAGGGATGGGCGCTTGGCTGCTTGGCAGCCAGTTCAAAGGTTTCACTGGCCTCAGCCTCCTTTGCTCTCTCTTAGATGAGGTGCGGGCTGGGATCTACCGGCAGCTCTTCCACCCCGAGCAACTCATCACTGGCAAGGAGGATGCTGCCAACAACTATGCCCGTGGGCACTACACCATCGGCAAGGAGATCATCGACCAAGTGCTGGACAGGATCCGGAAGCTGGTGGGTAACCGCAAAATGGGATCATATATCTCTGCCTGGGCTCGGTCATAGTGCTGGGCTCAGAGCCTGACTGTGCCAAGAGAGGGATTTGCAGCTGTCCGCGGAAGGGATGGAACAAGTCCTGAAGGACTTCCAGAGTCAAATGTTGACAAGAATATCTGTTGCAGAGCAATCTCACATGTCTTTCTCTCTCTGCAGGCTGACCAGTGCACTGGCCTCCAAGGCTTCCTTGTGTTCCACAGTTTTGGAGGTGGCACTGGCTCAGGATTCACCTCCCTGCTGATGGAACGACTCTCCGTTGACTATGGCAAGAAGTCCAAGCTTGAGTTCTCCATCTACCCAGCACCACAGGTCTCTACTGCCGTGGTGGAGCCCTACAATTCCATCCTCACCACTCACACCACCCTGGAGCACTCGGACTGTGCCTTCATGGTGGACAACGAGGCCATCTATGACATCTGCCGCAGGAACCTGGACATCGAGCGCCCAACTTACACCAACCTCAACCGCCTCATCAGCCAGATTGTCTCCTCCATCACTGCCTCTCTGAGGTTCGATGGAGCACTCAATGTCGACCTCACTGAGTTCCAGACCAACCTGGTGCCCTACCCTCGCATCCACTTCCCCCTGGCTACCTACGCCCCTGTCATCTCTGCAGAAAAAGCCTATCATGAGCAGCTGTCGGTGGCTGAGATCACCAACTCGTGCTTCGAGCCAGCCAACCAGATGGTGAAGTGCGACCCTCGGCACGGCAAGTACATGGCGTGCTGCCTGCTGTACCGCGGGGACGTGGTGCCCAAGGACGTCAACGCCGCCATCGCCACCATCAAGACCAAGCGCAGCATCCAGTTTGTGGACTGGTGCCCAACCGGTTTCAAGGTGGGCATCAACTACCAGCCGCCCACGGTGGTGCCGGGGGGAGACCTGGCCAAGGTGCAGCGCGCCGTCTGCATGCTGAGCAACACCACGGCCATCGCCGAGGCCTGGGCGCGCCTGGACCACAAGTTCGACCTGATGTACGCCAAGCGCGCCTTCGTGCACTGGTACGTGGGCGAGGGCATGGAGGAGGGGGAGTTCTCCGAGGCGCGGGAGGACATGGCCGCCCTGGAGAAGGATTACGAGGAGGTGGGCCTGGACTCCTACGAGGATGAAGAGGAGGGCGAGGAGTAGAGCGGTCGCCTGGCAGAGGACCTTGCTGCTTTTCCCGTGTCACCTGCGGAAACCCTTTGCAATAAATCATTTGAGAACCTCTGTGTCTCCCAGTGACCCCCCAGCTGTGCTGGTTTCTTGCCAGGTCAGGTGTGTGGTGCATGCTTCAGTGCTGCTGCTGCTGCTGCTATGCTTCCTCCCTGCGTGCTCTGCTCCTGCTCCAGCTCCAGCTTGCTCCTCGCACAGGTAAGAGACCCTGGGACTGCAGTGCTCATCCCACACTGCTCACCATCCAGGCAGGGTGGGTACTGCTTCCTCATGTGGATAACCCTGCATCCTTCTTGGAGTCCTGAGGAGCAGATTCAGCCTGAGCAGGGAAAACTGTGTCTGCTGAAACATCTTCATGTGTACAGCCAGTTGGGTAGGTGGGCTTATCAGAAAGATGAGTGCTTGGAGCATTGGGAAAAGCCCAGGGCATGTCCCAGCTCTGCAGTGCAGTGGATGCACATTGTGAGGGTATCTGGCATGGCATGGATCCCTGTGGCTGTTTTACTACTGTGTTGTGGTGAGAGGATTAAAGGAGGGAAATGCTCCCTTTGAAACCACTTGGCTACCTCTCTTTCTTTCCCTGCTGCGGGCAGCCCAACTGCTGTGTGTCTGCTACACCCCTCCAGCTGCTGATGCTCATAGTGCCATCCCAAGGCTGTCTTTGTCCCCCTGCAGCAGAGCTGCTGCCCTTTGCACCCAGGTGCTGGGCTCTGCCTGTGCCTTGCGCAGTGCGTGCTGCGTGAGCCCCTTTCCTGCACTGCACTGCCCCCGAGAGCCTGCACAGCGGTGCTGCACAGCAGGGCTTAGCTGTAACCACAGACAGATTTGTCACAGTGGGGCCAGAGATTAACTTTCTCTGCTTAACACTAATGCTGCAGCTGCATGGAGCTGTGGAGCTGTCCTCCCCCACCATTCCCTTTCAGCAATGCCTGGCTGTGCCTGGCTGCTTGGTCCTGGCTGTGTGCCCCGCTCACCCCATGTCCAGCAGGACAGAGGACACCGTGCACATCTCCGCAAGAACACCTTTATTCAAAACACAAGGCAATGTGGGTGCCAGGGCAGCGGGCGCTGAGCCCAGCCTGCCCCTGCCTTGCTCCACAGCACAAGGCCGGGCCCGGCTGCAGCCATACCCCAGGGCAGGAGATACCTGCTGCCCTGTGGGCTCAGAGAGGGCAGCGAGGCCTTGCCCTCAGCAGCAGGGCACATGTGCCAGTCCTGCAACCTAGTGCTGGGCTGTGCTGGCCACAGCAGCCACACAGACACCAGCAGCCGTGCAGGCCCCAGCGGCAGCATTCAGGGTACAAACCACTGCATCGCACACCCCCAAATGACAACGTCTGACTCCAAAACACCTCCAGCACAGAGCAGCTCTTCCTGGGGTGCAGAAATCCCCTCAGGAGCAGCCGTAGGGGAAAGCAGGTCCAGGGCAGCCCAATACAGCCTAGGCCAGCGATGGGCCACACTCAGATACTTGTGGTGACCTGGCCGGCAGGCATAGCCTGCAGTCCCTCCAGCTGCTGTAGGATGTCCTCAATGTTGGGCCGCTCCTGGGGGTTCACTGTCATCATGGAGGAGAGCAGGCGGTGCAAGGCAGCTGAGTACCTGTAGGGAGTGAGGGGTCAGCATGGCCCTGCCATGGGGAGCAGGGCCCACCCATCTCCAGAACCTCACCTGGAAGTTGTGGGGATGGTGATGGGGTTCTGCACCGCCAGTGCCACGCTGTCACCCTTCTGAAAGATGGCATCGTAGGGGCCCTCCCCGAACATCATGCAGTACAGCACACAGCCTAGAGACTGCAGTGCAGCCATTAGAGTGGCCCCTTACCCCACAGCATTGGGGGGCGGAGGGGCTGCGTCCTCACCCAAATATCCGTTCGCTCATCGATGACACACTGGCTAGGCACTGTGAAGAGTTCAGGGGCACGGTAGGAGATGGTGCAGCGCTGGGCAGCCCAGTCCTGCAGAGAGGCAGAGGGGATGCAGGGCTGGTGGCAGTGGGACGATTCCCTCCCACCCCTCCCCCCCCCCAGCACGGGCACCCACCTGCACAGCCATGGCCTCCCGAGAGTTGGTGACTTCCATGCGGGCCCGGTTCATGGAGCCCAGGTCCATTAGAATAGGCTGGTCATCCTCATCCAGCAGCACATTGGTGGGCTTGAGGTCCCTGCAGTGGGAAGGGGACATCACCAAGCGCCCACTAGAAGCCTGCTGCCCCCACCCCTGGCCAAGGACCCCACCTGTGTGCGTAGCCCTTGCTGTGAATGGCCTGCAGCCCACTGCAGATGCCATGGAGGATGAGAAGGATGCGCTGCTCTGGCATGAAGGTTCCTTTCTCCCGCAGCGCTTCCACCTCGCTCCATAGGGTCCCCCCCTGGCAAAGATACACAACGGGTGATCACCACAGCCCTGCGTGACATAAGGCCGGAGGCCACTCCCTCACCTTCACATAGGGCAGGAGCAGCCAGGCCTCGTGCTTGGCACCCTTTTCCACCAGGCAGTGGGCCTCCAGGCGCAGAATGTTGGGGTGTTGGAAGAGGTTGTGCATCTCCACTTCGCGCAGGGCAGCCTGCCGGTCCTCCTTGTCGTGGCACAGGATGCGCTTCAGCGCATAGAAGCGCCCGTCCCGCAGCCCCTCCACCAGGTCCACGTAGCTGAAGCCCCTGCGGGGAGCAGAGCGCCGTGTGGGGATGGCAGCCGTGCCCAAACATCCCCTCCATACACGAGCATCTCTCCCAAAGTCCTGACTATCCATCCCCTCCGTGCCCCGACCACCCCTTATGCCCGACGTCCCCCGTGCCCCTGGCATCCCACCCGTGCCCAATATCCCCAGCCCCCCGTCCCGCCGCACCCCTCGGCCAGGCGCTGCAGCAGGAGGTACCGCGCACCCCCCAGGCTGACGGTGCCACGGGAACAGACGCACAGCGCCTGCCCCATCGTCCGCGCGCGTCATCGCCCGCCGCCGCGCGTCACCGCCGCGTCACCCGCGGCACCGAGGGGGCGGAGATTCGCCGAAGTGGGCGTGGTCTGAGATGAAGTGGGCGTGGCCTGCCGCGAGGGGCGGAAGGCGGTGCCGCGGGGCGGTGCCGTTCCGACCCGTGCCGTCATTATGAGCGCCGCGGAGCTTCGGGCGGGATGAGAGTTTCTTCGGTCGTTCTGCGCCGTCTCCCCAGCCTCTGAGCCGCGGTCATGGGGCTGCCGGCCCTCGTGCTGCTGCTGGCGGCTGCGCTGCTGCGTACGGAGGTGGGTGCGGGAGGGCGGCGGGCTGGGGTCATCCCGTTCTTCTCGGCCCCCCCCCCCCCCGTGGACCTGCGCTGGGGCCGGGGAGGGGCTGCCTCCTCCAGCTCTGCCCCCGTCCCGCAGGCCGCCCTCCCGGCGCGCTCCTTCCAGATCGATTTCGAGCGGGACTGCTTCCGCAAGGACGGGGCCCCGTTCCGCTACGTGTCGGGCAGCGTGCACTACGCTCGCGTCCCGCGGCCCGCCTGGCGAGACCGGCTGCTGCGGCTCTACATGGCCGGGCTGAATGCCGTGCAGGTGTAAGTGAGCCTGAGGCTGTGTGCGGAGCTCTGACACCCCGCAGCTTGGGCTGTCTCTGGTTGCCATCCCCTTCTCCCCCCAGCTACGTCCCTTGGAACTACCACGAGCCGCATCCGGGAGTGTATGACTTCACGGGGGAACGGGACGTGGAAGCCTTCCTGGACCTGGCTGCGGAGCTGGGGCTGCTGGTGATCCTGCGCCCGGGGCCCTACATCTGTGCCGAGTGGGAGATGGTGAGCCCCGGCTCTGCCCCAGGGCTGCCAGGTGGCTCAGCTGGCCCCGTGCTCACTGATGATGCTCTCCACGTTCCTGTAGGGCGGGCTGCCTGCCTGGCTGCTGTGGAAAGCAGACATCATCCTGCGCTCCTCTGACCCTGGTGAGCTCAGCATGTGGCCACAGCCGTGGTGTCCCTTCAGACAGTCCCCGCATGCTGCTCAGCCCGGCCCCAAGCATGACTTTTTCCATTTGCTTCTCCCTCTTCTGGGAGCCTGTAGTTCCTCCTCTGCACCCTCAGTCCCTCTCATTGCAGGGCCAGTGGCTGAGGGTTGGGGCTAAGCTGCCCCTGTCCCCAGCCTACATGGCAGCCGTGGACGCCTGGCTCCATGTCCTCCTGCCCAAGATTAAGCCACGGCTCTACCAGCATGGGGGGAACATCATCAGTGTGCAGGTGGGTGCTGTGGGACCTGTCACCAGGTGCCTGTCAGGACATGGCTGTATCCCACCTGGTGCCTGATTTGCAGGTGGAGAATGAATATGGGAGCTACTATGCCTGTGACCTCAGCTACCTGCAGCACCTGCTGGGCACCTTCCGGGCACTGCTGGGCCCTGAGGTGCTGCTCTTCACCACTGATGGTGCACAGATGGAGGAGCTGCGCTGTGGCACCCTGCAGGGGCTCTATGCCACTGTTGACTTTGGGCCAGGTGCTGCCAAGGGGAAGGAGCAGATGAGATGGGGGCAGATGTCCTCTCCCCCTTTCTGCTCCAGCCTCACTTCTTTTCCCCTTGTAGACTCCAATGTGACGGAAGCATTTGGTGCCCAGCGCCACATTGAGCCAAGGGGACCGCTGGTGAGGCACCATGTGAGAGGGTGGTGTGGGGTGTGTCACCCCATCTCCAGCAGGTGACAGCCCTTGGCTTCCCCAGGTGAACTCTGAATACTACGTGGGCTGGCTGGACTACTGGGGGGGCCCGCATGCCAGCACCAGTGCCACACTGGTGGCTCAGGGACTCACCGATATGCTGCAGCTGGGAGCCAACGTCAACATGCAAGTAGCCAACTTAGGGCATGGCCTGGCTACCAGACCCCTCCTCTATTGGTTTTAGAGATGGCTGGGGGGCAGCAGGGTGGTCCAGGCCATGTGGGTGCTGACTGCTCTCTGGGCTGTTACACAGGTACATGTTCCACGGAGGCACCAACTTTGCCTACTGGAGCGGTGAGTGGGAGACTGAAGGAGGCCATGCAGCAGGACTCTTTGCATCTGGGAGCCTTTTCCAGGCTGCTTCTCTGTCCTAGGGGGGAGGTTTTCGATGCTGCACCCCAGCTTGTACTCCAGAGGGCTCCTTTAATCCCTGAGTAGTTCTGGGTCATGCTCACTACAGTTGTATTGCCTCCAGCGTAGAGCTGGTATCCAGGTGCTAGGCTCTCCCTGCAGCTCCCATCACTTCCTTGGCCAGGAGCTGACTTCAAGGGCCAGTACAAACCAGTGACCACCAGTTATGACTATGATGCGCCACTCTCAGAGGCTGGAGACCCCACGGAGAAGCTGTTTGCCATCCGCACAGTCATCAGCAAGGTACTGAGCCTGACAGGAGGAGGGGCAGTGCTGGGTTCTGCTGCTTGTCCTAAGAAGAGGGAGCAGAGAGGGGCTGGGCAGGGCCATGTCTGCACTTATTCTAGGGGAAGCCTTAGCCCTGTGGGGCACCTGACAGTCTGCTGTTCAGTTTCAGCCCCTGCCAGTGGGCCCGATGCCACCCCCCACCCCCAAGTATGCCTACGGTTGGGTGACTCTGCACAAGGTGAATGCCCGCCTCGAGGTTTGTGCTGTCCTGCCTGGCCTTGCCTGGCTGCCCAGCTCCCATCCCTGTCTTTGCAGTATGCTGATCTCCTGGATGTCTTGGATGTACTGTCCCCCTCTGGGCCCATCCAGAGTGAGTTCCCACTCATCTTTGAGGCAGTAAAGCAGGTGGGTGCCCTGAAGGTTACTGGAGGAGATGTTCTAGGGTAGAAGAATGGGACTCGTTACCAGCCCTACTTCTCTTTCTGTGCTGCCTGACAGGCCCATGGCTTCATGCTGTACCGCACACAGCTGCCCCGTGACATCCTGGCCCCAGCCATGCTGAGCGCTCCTCCCCATAGCATCTGTGATCGTGGCTACGTGATGCTGCAGAAGGTGAGAGAGCAAGGGTGCCTGCTTCTTGGGAGAGATGTGCTGTGATGGGGATTGGGGCAGCACACTGACTGAGAGCCTCATTGAAGCCCTGAGGTCTCTCCGCTGGCCCATTTGTGTCTGCTCTGGTGTAGAGAAGGCAGTGGAATGCTACACTAGCAGGCTGCTGCTAGCAGTGCTTATGGTGGTGAGACAGAGTGTGGGACTGGGATGTAGTGGGGCAACGCTGACCCTATGGCTGCAGGAGTACCAGGGAACGCTGGAGCGGGACGGTCAGACAGAACTGCATGTGAAAGGCAAGGCAGGGGACACGTTGGATGTACTCCTGGAGAACATGGGCAGGATCAGCTTCGGGGCAAACTTCAGTGACTTCAAGGTGAGGAAAGAGGGCCTCAGGGCTGCTCCATGCAAATGGCGTGGGCACGTGTGGCCAAACACCCTCCCTTGCCCTCAGCCATGGTGAGAACACCTCAAACCCTGCTACCTGGTTAATCCCGCACCATGCCCTTCTTCTTATCCACACACCCACTGGCTTAGCCCTGGGCAGGTGGCAAACACTTTGGGATAAAGCAGTGAGATTGGCATCCCCCTTTCCTGCTGCTGTGGCAGCCAAGGCCATGCAGCCTGTCTGAGGGGATCCCATCTCCACTGCTAAGGGGGAGATGCATGCTTGGGCCGCATGCGACATCTTTCTGCCTAGGGCAAACCCTGCTTCCCCATTTTTCCTTCTGCTCCACTTCAGGGCTTGCTGGGGAACCTCTCCTTGGACTCCAGACCACTCAGCAAGTGGCTCATCTACCCCTTGGCCATAGATGCTGCCATCCAGCAGGGCTGGCCCCATGCTGCTCTGCCTAAATCAAGCTGCAGGGGCAGAGCAGGGCCAGCCTTCTACACAGGGACCTTTGAGACCCCTGGCATTGCCTGGGACACCTTTGTGAAATTCCCAGGTTGGAGCAAGGTAAGCCTGTGCAGAGTTAGGAGGGGGATGAGGGTGGAGAGCATGGCTCAGTCTTATCTCCATCTCCCAGGGCCAGCTGTGGATAAATGGCTTCAATCTGGGCCGGTACTGGCCCCATCAAGGACCCCAGCAAACCCTCTTTGTGCCTGGCTCGATACTGTGTGTTGGCTGCTCCAACAACATCACAGTGCTGGAGCTAGAGGGGGCACCCCTCAACCCCTTTCTGCTCTTCCTTGACCAACCCCTTTTCAACAGGACCCTCAGCCATAGCCCTCTGGACAAAGAATAAACACAGGACTGCCAGGCACTGTCACTGCATCTCACTATGCCTGCAGGGATTGCAGGGGGCTGGTGAAGCACTATGGGTCTGGTTGGTGCTTAGGAAAAAGGCACAGCCCAGCAGGGACAGCCAAAGTTGGCTGCTTTGGAGCCAGGCAGGCTCTTTACTAGGAAAGGAGCCCAGAATCAGCTTGTTTTCCATCAATACTTGAACTTATCTCAAATAGTTAATGCTTAAATGCTTAAACACCTAGAGGGGGTTGAAGGCACCTCTTTATTGACTATGCAGGCAGAGGAGGTAGTTGTTAACATGATGTGGCTGAGACTCAGTGGCTTCCAGGAGAGGAAAGGGCAAGATTCAGATGAGAAGGTACCTCCAGGCGTGTGGGCTCAAGGCTACAGGGTTTGTGCAGATCAGGATCAGCAGCCTACAAGGCACCCATCAGAAAAGCAGGCAGTAGGACTTCCTAGCTGGAACCAGACTACAGAGCAGTCTTGGTCTTTTGCAGTAACATGTGCAGGCCTTGTGTAACATACCTTGAGTTACACTTATGCTGCAGCTGCCCAGTTTTGTGAAAACTGCTGCAGAGAGTGATATGACCAGCTCAGTCCCCCTTACGTTCCAGCACTGCTCTACAGACTCTCTGTAGCTGCACAGCCAGTGCTTAGCCATGTCTCCACCACATGGGTCCCTGGCTGATGATGGCATCCCCCAGCCTTATGTGTGCTTGGCCTGGGCCCGGCGGTGGGTTTGCAGACAGGCCGTGGAGCAGAAGGAGAAATCAAGGTAATGGAATGGGATCCGGCCCAGCAGGGACTCTCCACAGTACCAGCAACGGCTGCAGGGAAAGAACAGAAGTGGCCTTGAGTGAAGGGGACACTTGGAGAAGGGAGAACAGGTTCATACAGTGGCTGAGTAGCAGCTGTGACGTGAGGGAGCAGGTGCTCACACTAGTACAGGGCTAACCTAGCAGCCTCACCAGGGCACACCCCTCTGGAGCTGATGCAGCATGGGAGTACATGAGGTACCTCAAGGCAGGCTGAACATGGGACTTTGGCCCCATCTGTTGTTTTTTTTAGCATATCCCAGACTACCATGTGTAGATCTGACCGCCCACAAGCTTGTGGGGTGGCATAGGGAAGGATACTGCAGCTGGGGTCAGAAAGTCACAGGAGAGGCTGAAGGCTTGGCTTGCCACAGATCTGGCTGCAAGTGGACAAAGCTGTCTTGACAAAATGTTTGAAGGGGATGGATAAACTGCTGGAGGGACATGGGAGGAATAGGAGGGACAGGAATAGCTTTAGACTGGAAACGAGGACTGGAACAAGAACGGCAGGGAACAGCTGTGCTGATGCAAGGAGTTCATCTGCAATGATGAGCGCCATATTATGCTAATAGTGAGGGACAGTCTCTGATTGAAGGGAACACTTCTGGCCAGCATTGGCAGCATTCTCCCTCTGTCACCTCACAACAGCCATGTTATGTGGGCTGTTACCTGATGTTGGAAAGAGCTGTGCTGCCATTCTTCATCTGTTCAGCCAATCTCCGCTCTGCAGCTAGGGCCCTCTGGGGAGCAGAGAGTTAAGTCAGCCCCCAAGGTGTGCTGAGCCAGAGCTCACTGCATCAGTACTGGCCCAGCCAGGCTGGTTCCTCTCCCATGTGCGAGGCCTTACCTTCTCTCTATCAGACAAGGCTGCAAACTGCTGCTTCTCCTCTTCCTCCTGCTCCAAGCGCTGCTGCTCCTCCCGCTGTGCCTGCTCCCGCTGCTTCCGCTGGGCTTTCTGTGCCCGCTTTTTCTCCAGCTTTTTGGCTTCCATCTCCTGAGTTAGAGGGCCAGGTACCTGGGGTAGTACGGGCAGGGGGCAGTCAGCATCTCCCTCAGAGTAAGGGATAAAGGCATGAGGAGGCAAGAGCAGGATGCTGGAGTGTGGCTGAGGGCCACTTTGCTTGGGGTTCCCAGAAGGCAAGGGCAGAGGGCAGGCACCCACCTTGGCACGGCTGTAGTCGTACTTGTCTGGGTGGTCTACCATGAATTTGCGGAAGGCATTGCGTGTTGGTTTGTCAGCAGAGATGCAGTAAGGGGTTCTCTCCTGTCTGTCTCTGCAAGGTGAAAAGAGCAGCTCAACGTTATGGTATCACAGCTTCTCCTTGGGCTGTGAGCCCAGTGACTCCTTGAAGGTGTGTCTAATGGAAGTATATCAGACCAGAGTATTAGAGCCAAGGAGGGGAAGGTTGCATGCTCCGACACCACAATCCCCCAAATCCTCTCCTTGCATTTCAAAGGGTAATCTCGCCCCAAACCTCTGAATTAACTAGAAATAAACCCAGCGGTCCTGACCAACCTCAGCTGCCCCAGGACAAGGCTGGTATCAGCCTCACATAACTGCAACAGGAGGGAGTTGCTGGACTCCCGTAACAGTGGCTGTCAACTGCTGGATGCCCGTGGCCATACCTGAGTGCAGGGTCAGCCCCTGCTTCCAGCAGCAGACGCACAGCCTCAGCCCTCCCTGCACGTGCAGCCACATGAAGCAGGGTGAAGCCATGCTCATCCACAGGCTTATTGAGCAGGGAGTGGGGCAGATGCAGGGGTTGTTCATCATCCCCATCCTTGCTGTCCCCCAGTGGGCCCCTGCTCTCTGGATCACCCAGGAGGTGCTGCAGTGTCCCCACATCCCCAGTCTTGCAGGCTGTGAACAGGGCATCGCGGAGCTGGATCTGAGGGTCTCCTGTGAGAGAAGAACAAGAGGGGAAGTCTGATAGTACAGGACCATTTGGCTGACTGGGAAACCAACATATCGCTGTTAAAGCACTATCCTGATAGTTGGATGTGGGTATGTAGCAGAAATGCTAAGTCATGGCCTCGAACCCGTGATGGAGCACCTGGTGGGAAGGCAGGGCCAACCCAAGAAAGCTCAGCTGCATGCAGTGCATTGAGTGACTGGAAGGAGGGGAGCCAGGATCCATCCCTTCCCAGACCTCTTTTAAGGGTGGGCAGTGGAGGTGAGGGGAATATCTTGCAGGAGGTCTCTACATCCCTGAGGCCTTCCAAAGGTAAGCAGCTCTTTTCCTTCATTTCTGCACCCATGGCTGCTGCATTTGGGCTCATTCTCATTTGCTGCAGCCAAAGACTTTGCCACCCCACTATTACTGCAGTACTTTCCATCCTATTATAGCATTACATGGGTACCAGCACTTCAGCATCTGTGACAGTGTACCGTGACTCTGTTGACAGCAGGCATGTCCTCTACTGACATGACACCTATCCCAACCTCATGCAGCAGCCTGGCTTAACCAGGTGCTGTCTGCCTTACAAAACAGGATCTAGGGTAATGGAACTGGTGTCCCTGGATACCTTCCCCTCTCCCATCAGCTTGTATTCTCCAATGAGCAGGCCAGTTGCTTGCCTGCAGCATCCCAGGCCTGCTGTCACAGCAAAAATCTCTGCTGCTCTCTAGTCTTATCTATCCAGGTAGAAACACTATGGTTCAGTTACTGTTCTGCACACACCCCATGCCTGAAGGCATGTGGCTACATTACAGCCACCCTGACACTTAACTGTTCAATGTACCTGCACAACAATTTGCTCTTCACCCCAACTGCAAAGTACCCAGCACACAGGGCAGGTGCTCATCTGGCCAGGCTCTCAGCTCTGCTCACCTGCAGTCTCCCAAGGAAAGGGTTCATCCCCAGACTTCCCCTGAAGCTCTGTAACCAGCTCCAGGCTGGGCTGCCCACCCTGGGTTCCACAGCATCCTGTCTCGTCAGCATGGAGCCCTGCAGTGGGACCAGGGGGTGAGGAAGCCTAGCCAGCACCTCAGGCGTGGCAGTCCCTTCCCCAGTACCTTCCCCCTCACCGTTCTCCATCTTTTTATTTCTCTTCTTCCACCTTTTGCGGTTTCTCTTGGGCATCACTTCAAACTCCCGGAGGTCCAAGGTCCCCAGTGTCACTTCCACAGTTTCCAGTTCCCCTGCTGGAGTCTCTTCCTCCTCTTCTACCTCCTCCTCCTCTGGGGCTGATGAGGGAGAAAGGACAGGGGCTGAAACCCTACACAGAGCATGAATTATGTGGGGCTTTCAGATAAGCACACCTTCCCCTTCTACTCAGCAGGAAGCCACTCTCTGCAGAGTCCCCGCTACAGCATTCTGCCCTGTTACAGGGCTGTAAATCTCATCCCCAGGTAACACCTGACCACCCCCCCACGTCTCCCTCCATGTTTGAATTCACCACCTGTGTCCATCTGCAAGGAATCCATCTCAGCTGCCCGCTGCTTCTTCTGCCAGACTTTTCGTGGGGACCCAGTGATGTCCTCCAGTGGGGTGTCCTTCCCTAGACATCAAGGGTGTCATTGCCCAGGGATGGAGAACAGGAGAACCACTAGATGTGCCCAGCACTCCAGAGTTACATGAGGGACCACGCCACCTCACCTGCACTGACCACAGGTGTTGGGGCACCAGGGCCAGGCCAACTCACCAAACACCTGCAGACTGGACAGCACAGCGTGGACTCGCAGCACCTCCCTCAGGGTGGCCCTGCGTGTGCTGAGGGGGATGTGGCAGACACGGGGATCTCCGGGGCTGAGGTGGGGGTTCCTGCTATCAAAGAGCAGCGCCCGGTTGTGACGAGGGGCTCGGAGAAAGATGCGCTGAGCTTCCTTGAGGTGCTGTGCCCAAGCTGCCAACAGGTCCTGAATATCCTGGGGAAGAAAGGAAGGTTCCATGGAGTCCTGGACGCACAGCGTGGGTACCAGCAGCCCTGGAACAGGCAGATTCAAGACACGGCAGCCTAAATTCGGTCCTGATTCTGTTCTGGAACTCACAGCCTGCATATGAACTCCAACAGTGGCATGGCATCATCACACAGAGCTGGTTATATCCAGCTGAAAACTGGTTTCCCTACTGAGAACCCAAGCCTGTGGTCTGTTCTCACCTTAAGCAGTGCAGCTTCGTTGTAACGCCGCAGAGAGGCTCCTGCTGATCTGGGTGCTGATCCTGGAGTCTGGGCATCCCGTAGGCTCTGGGCTGTGCCCCGCCGGGCTCGCACAGTGTAGCGGTGGAAGGTCTTGTGTTCCTGTACCTGGGAGCTACAGAGAAGGGAAGGGCCCATCCAACAGCTAGCCATGCTTGTCCCTACCCACAGAAACAACTTCAGCCTTGTGCCCTTGTACTCACCCACGGAACACTGCTCCTGCAAAGTGCCCACCGCCCATCATCAGTACAACCCAGCATGTGCTTGCACTGAGGCTCTGCAGTGAGGTTATCAACTCCATGGGCTCCTTGCTGCCACCCTGAGACACAAACACTCCTGCTAGCATCTATGGGATCACCCACTGCTCCTTGCTGTCCCCAAGACAAAGGACACTTTCCCTGCTGGCATATATACAGTCCTAGTCACACTGCTGGGGGCATCTCAGCTGCAGCTTCTTCATTCCCCTCAAGAGGCCCCAGAGACTTTCAGACAGATGTCTGCACACCAGTGCCACCCCTCTTCTCTGGGTCCCCGTTCCCAACAAACTGGACTGTGACTTGCCTTCCCAGTGCTCAGTATGCAGCGATAGGCAGAAATGAACTGTCCCCTTGCATTGCGGAGCAGCACCTTGTGGGAGCGGGGACGCTGGGCGGTGGAAGGGCTGTTGCTGGCAGGGGAAGGCGATTCTGACTCACTGCTTGCATCAGAGCTCTCTGAATCAGACCCTGAGATGCTGGAAATATCACCTGCAGGGAAGAGAAAATGGGGCAATGGAGCAAAACAAAGATCAACAAACAGCCTACCCGAAACTTTGCAGGTGGCTCCAGGGATCAGCCCATAGCCCTGACGTATCAGACAGATGAAAAAGACTGTGAACATCTACAGGCACCTGGAAGCTTCACTCCTAGACAGAATAACAAAGTCACTAGAAGTCTCTGGGTCCTGCTGAGGCAGCCCCATTCCTCACCTGCTGTGCTCTTCTCCTCAAATTCTTCCACCGTCAGCGCCCGGCGGCCTTGGAGTCGCTGCTTCAGGTTGAAGCGATGCCAGTCAAGTCGGTAGTGCTCAGTCTGTGAAGGGAAAAAGAGTGAGCTAGCAGGGTCCCAGTGTTCCACCCCTACCAAAGACTCCATGCTGACAGACTCCAGCAGCCACACCAATTCTGGGGCTGCAGTGATCCTGAGAAGAAAATCACAGTACATCAGGCAGAGCCAGTTAGCCATTAACCTAAACAGGCCCAGGCCTGCACTGCGCTGTGCTGCATGTGCAGCTCGGCCTTCAGGCCTTTGCTGCGCCGCACAAATCCCATGGCTGCAGGACAAACTCAGCCGAGTCACCAGAAGAGAGCAGTCCACAGACAGCTCTCACTCAGTAGCAGCACCTCCTGGACGGCCTTGCGTTTGTCCAGATCTGCATTAAGAAGTTCTCATATGAAGATCCTTTCAATTTTACAATAGGAAAGATGGATGGAGTTGCTCTCTTTAAAGAAAACACTGTAAGAACTTGAAGGACTACAATGGGAAAAACTTTGCAAGGACTGGATCTGTGCAGCCTGCTGCACCCTGATGGAGATCCATCACACCTTGTGACTCTCAGGACTACTAGCATTTAAAGAGATGAATGAATATCTGCACTATCCTCTTTTTCTTGTAGTGTTGCTTCAAGTGAAAGATATATCAAGTGATACTGTACAGAGTCTGAATGACTTTACCACGATCACGAGGAAACAGCACCTCCTGGTGCCAACAAAGCGTCACCAAACGTACTGGGCTATCCTCAAATGGCACAGTCCTGTCTGATCTGCCTGGATCAGACATGCAGAACTCCAGGAGAAGGCCCTAACGAAGCTGCCAGCAGCAGCTGTCACTGAGCAGCCTGGTGTGGGGCTGAAACCCCCAGCAGCACCCAGCAAGCCACGACAGCCTGCTCACCTGCTCCTCCCGGCTGCAAAACTCCCGGCCGCAGGTTAAGCAGCACATCCGCTCCGGCACCTCGGGGACTGTGCCGGCCTTCTCCCCTCCGTGGGTGGCTGCAGGTTTCTCTGAAAGAAGACAGGACCGTGCAGCACCACAAACAGCGGGTCCCCCTGGGTCTCCTCTCAACCCCACGCTGCCTGGCTGCACAAGGGGCACAAGGCAGGAGAGGGAGCCTTGGGGATCCTGTGGTGATGGCTGTAGGCCGAGGGGTGCCTACTCAGCAGGGCAGCTCTGCTGCTCAGCACTCCCCGATGCCAGCCCGGCATGCAGCCCCCTCGCACCGCAGAGAACAACGCACCGTGCCCCGAAGGCGCTGGCTCGGCAGCAGACGGATTCGCAGCGAACCCGCTGACGAGGGAAAGCCCATGCAGGAGAACGGGGTCCAGGGCAGCCTGGAAAACCGACCTGCTCTCGGGGGCCGGCATCGTCCCAGCTCCCCCCCCCGCCTCCAGCCCGGGCCGCAGCCCCTACGCGGATCCCCCAGTGCCCCCTTGCGGCACCGGAAGTGCAGGCCGCAGCCGGGGTACTCTCAGCCAAGGCCGCTTCCGGCTTCCCCCTACGGGTCGCCGCGAGGCTCATCCCGCCGCCCGCCCTCCCGCCCTCCGATCGGCCCAGCGCGGACCCGCCCCGCGATCGCCATTGGGCGGTGCGGCCGCCGGTCGCGCGGGGGGCGGGGCCGGGCCCGGGGCTGGGGCGGGGCCGGGCCCGGGGCTGGGGCGGGGCCGGGCCCGGGGCTGGGGCCGGCGGCGGCGCGGCCCGGCCATGGCCCACCTGGAGACGCAGTACCAGCGGCTGGAGAGCTCCTCTACCGAGTCCCCGCCCGGCGGCGGTGATCTCCTTGTGCACGTCCCGGAGGGCGCTAAGTGTGAGCCCGGGGCCTGGGCAGCGGCGGGCCGGGAGGGGGCGGCAGGCCGGGGTGAGGCCCGCAGGCAGCGGCGGAGCGGGCTGGGGGCTGCGGGCAGTGTGGAGCCGGGAGGGCCCCGGGCTCGGGTTATACCTGGTTCTCACGCTGCCTCTCCTCCCTGCAGCTCCCTGGCACCACATAGAGAACCTGGACCTCTTCTTCTCTCGGATATCCTTTCACAGCCTGTGTGGGGGTCGGGGGGGAGCTGTGTAGGTGGTGGAGAGGTTTGGCTTAGGGCTGAGGGTGTCAGTGGGACAGCAGCCTCGCTGTCCTGTGTCAGAGGGAAGGAGTGTCTCAGCTGTTCTCCTTAACTGTAGCTTTCACGTCTATAATTTGCATCAGAAGAATGGCTTCACCTGCATGCTCATCGGAGAGATCTTTGAGCTCATGTAAGTGCGGAGTGCCCCTGTGTTGGGGCTGCAAAAGCCCATGGGGAACATCTATGAGAGGCTGTCGAGCTTCTGCAGTTGAGTGGGCAGGAGGGTTCCTGTTACAGTCCTCCTGTCAACCCTTCATTAGAGTTTTCTGTGCCCCAGTCCTTTGGTTCATTCTGTGGAACTGGTGCCCTCGAGCTTTCCCGCTGTCTGCGGAATGTGTGACCCTGCATCTTCAAGATATGTGACCCTGTGCTCCCGCTTGCTTCACGTTTGGAGGAGGCAGAAGGCTTCCCTCATTATTTCTCTCTTTCTTCACAGGCAGTTCATCTTCGTGGTGGCGTTTACCACCTTTCTTATTAGCTGCGTGGATTATGATATCCTTTTTGCCAACAAAGCGGTAAATCACAGCCAGCATCCCAGTGAGCCCATAAAAGTGACTCTACCAGATGCTTTCCTGCCTCCTAATGTCTGCAGTGCAAGGTAGGGGCAGCCAAGGCACTTATCGCGCTTTCTCAGGTGCTGGTAGCTCTTGCCCAGGGCTCATCTCCCACTGCTACTGCCATCTTCTTTTTTTCAGAATCCAGGCAAACAGCTTCCTCATCTGCATCCTGGTGATAGCTGGGGTTTTCTGGATTCACAGACTTGTCAAATTTATCTACAACATTTGTTGCTATTGGGAGATTCACTCTTTCTACATCAATGCCCTCCGAATCCCCATGGTAAGTAGGTGGGACAAGGGCTACACGTGGTACATGAAGTGGGAGGTGTTTTGTTGTGCAGTGAGAAGCAGCTCATCTTCACTCCTCTCTGGAGCCAGCTTCTCTGAGAGACTTGCACTGATTGCTCAGTCCTCTGCTTCAGCTTTTCCCAGGCTATGTGACTGCATGGTTTTCTTTCCAGCTTCTTCTCCAGCAGCCAGCTTGCTGCTTGTTACCCACTTTGCCCAGCCTGTCTCTCTCTGTGCTGGCGCATGCATCTGCCATCTGCTGCTCCATATGTTTAGTCTTCTGTGGTGGCCTTTTCTGTGACGCTTTTCAACAGAGAAGGCATAAGTGAAGGTATTCTTGGACCCCTGGGAAGCAGACAGTATCAACTTCTTTGTTTACTTCTTTGATTGGAAAAATGAAGAGTAGAGCTACTTAGTTGTTGAAGATCACGTTGGTGATGAGTGTGGCAAAGCTGGGCTCTGAGGCTTGCGCATGCATCCTAGTCCAGAGTCCTTGCTCTGATGGACAGCACCAAAGGGTGTTTGTGTGTGTTTTGAGTAGAGACTGTATCTTGAGAAAGATGGGATGAGCCAAAAGGTTTGGTTTATCCCCTGCTTTTCTGTAGGCTGCCTCTGGGACTTTGGTTATGTTCCCATCCCCTACTCCTGCCTCCAAACAGCAGGACTGTGAGCTCTGGGAGGGAGGACCCATGCGAGACAGCACCTGTATTTGTGCCTCTAATACAACTGGCATGTGAGTGGGTGGGAAACAGCCACCTATGCTATTCGAGGGGCAAAGGGCACTGGGGCATGGTTTGGGGCTTGCTGGGATGACTCAGGTTGAAGCAGTGCAGGAAGAGGTGCCTGGTGCCGTGGTTGCTCGTGGCTCGTACACACCCCAAGGTGTGTGCTGGGTTCTGCTGTTGGAACAAGCTCAGGCCAGCCTCCATCCTTGGAACCTGCCCCAACCTCACTGCTTTCCCTTCCAGTCCAACCTGCCCTACTACACCTGGCAGGAGGTACAGGCCCGCATCGTGCAGATCCAGAAAGAGCACCAGATCTGTATCCACAAGAAGGAACTGACAGAGCTGGACATCTACCACCGCATCCTCCGCTTCAAGAACTACATGGTGGCCATGGTGAACAAGTCACTGCTGCCCATCCGCTTCCGCCTGCCCCTGCTGGGAGACACCGTTTTCTACACGCGTGGGCTTAAGTATAACTTTGAGCTCATCTTCTTCTGGGGGCCTGGCTCACTCTTTGAGAACGAGTGGAGCCTGAAGGCTGAATATAAGCGGGCTGGGAATCGCCTGGAGCTGGCTGAGAAGCTCAGCACTCGCATCCTTTGGATTGGCATCGCCAACTTCCTCCTCTGCCCCCTCATCCTCATCTGGCAGATCCTCTACGCCTTCTTCAGCTACACGGAGATCCTGAAGCGGGAACCAGGCAGCCTGGGTGCCCGCTGCTGGTCTCTGTATGGCCGCTGTTACCTCCGTCACTTCAACGAGCTAGACCATGAACTGCAGTCACGTCTCAGCAAAGGTTACAAGCCAGCTTCCAAATATATGAACTGTTTCATCTCTCCTCTCCTCACTATTGTGGCCAAAAACGTGGCCTTCTTTGCTGGCTCCATCCTGGCAGTGCTCATTGCTCTCACCATCTATGATGAAGACGTGCTGGCGGTTGAACACGTCCTGACCACAGTCACCCTTCTCGGGGTGGGCATCACAGTGTGCAGGTGAGGGAGGTCGATGCTGAACAGGCCTGGACGCTGCTGGCAGTATGGTGGGGGAGCAGTGAGGTTGATAGCCTTCATTTGAATGCATTTTTAGTGTTACAAGTGGACATGAATCTGTGTGAGTGAAGGGCACGGCTGGGGCGAGTCAGGGCAGGGCAGGCAGGAGAGGGGGCCAGTGGTGAACTTGGACACAGTGGCTATGGTGATGGCTTCAGTGTTGATATAAGAGAAGTTGCTGGAGCCATACATTAACATCCCTGGGCTGGGCTGGCAGGAGGGTTTGGGTTGGAGTGAAGGCCACAGGTGAAACTGTAATGTGTGTCAGTCTTCCATCATCCCTGCACGAAATCTTCCAGGAATACTATGACGTTTCCCTGTCTTGCCCTGCAGGTCTTTCATCCCCGACCAGCACCTGGTGTTTTGCCCTGAGCAGCTGCTGCGAGTCATCCTGGCACACATCCACTACATGCCTGACCACTGGCAGGGCAATGCCCACCGCTATGAGACGAGGGATGAGTTTGCCCAGCTCTTCCAGTACAAAGCGGTGAGCCTGGCTTGCAAGGGGCTGGGATGGAAATCCTCTCCCATCCCTGGACTGGCACAGGAACAAGGTGGTTTTCTCAGAAGCACCCTGCCATAGAAGGTGGCCTAAAGCTATGGGTTGGCTTTGGGGCTGGCAAGTTTCTTGACATCCTCACCTTTGCGCTGAGCTCATCGTCTTTGTCCTCAGGTTTTCATCCTGGAGGAGCTTCTGAGTCCCATCATTACCCCCCTGATCCTCATCATCTGCCTGCGTCCCAAATCCTTGGACATCGTTGATTTTTTCCGCAACTTCACCGTGGAGGTGGTAGGGGTGGGTGACACCTGCTCCTTTGCCCAGATGGACGTGCGCCAGCATGGCCACCCAGCGGTATGTCCCGTGGGGCCTGTTTTCATACCAGGACTCTCTCAGGAGAGAAGAATTGGGATATTTGGAAATCTAGAAAGTCTGACTGATGATAACTGATTTAAAAGCTGGGCTACTTTAGCCCAGGAGGGAGGCAGCCTACTGGGGATGGGGTGTGTATATTCCCTTTTACAAAGTCTACTCTGGAGAGAAAGAAAATTAGCCTGTTTCCTGGGCCTTTCCTGAAATTTATGTTACTCGCCAGGAAAGAATTTCTAGTGACAGGACCATGAACGAGTAGGGGATGGACTCACTGTGGCAGGCAACTTACAAAAACAGCCATTTGTTGGCTATAGTTGCTCCCGTTGTGGGTTGGACAATACAAAACAAACCTTTCAGCTCTGTGACTGGCCTTCACCTCTCTAGTTCCCTTCCAGCAATGCATATTTAGGGACGGAGAAGGAAGGCAGGCTGCAAAGGCTGAACTAGTTATGGAGCTTTTGGTACAGTGCGTGCCAACTGCCTGGGGATATGGTTCATCATGCAGGTTGTTGTGTACTATGACCAGTCTAGCTGGTGTGCAGGATTCCTAGGCTTGGCACGGGTGTAAAGCAGATCCTGGTCTTCTCTGTGCTTTACAGTGGATGTCAGCAGGGAAGACGGAGGCCTCCATTTACCAGCAGGCTGAGGACGGCAAGACGGAGTTGTCCCTCATGCACTTTGCCATCACCAACCCCAAGTGGCAGCCACCCCGTGAGAGCACGGCCTTCATCGGCTTCCTGAAGGAACGGGTGCAACGGGACAGCAGCATGGCACTGGCCCAGCAGGCTGTGCTCCCTGAAAATGCCCTCTTCAGTTCCATCCAGTCCCTGCAGTCAGAGTCAGAGGTGCGCAAGATGGGGGAAAATGTGCTGTGGTTCTGGAGTGTTTGCTGGGTGCTGGCAAAGTGTGATAATCCGGCCTTCAGGACAGACTTTGCCCTTACCTGGGCTGTGTCCAGGGGTGCAAATATGATGAATCAGCACTCACTGGGACTAATTCTGTTTTTTTAGAGAAGGGCAGCAAGGGTTTCTTGCCTCCTCTGAGGTGGGAATGGGACTAAAGAGAGCTGGGGTCTCGGTGGGGATCAGGCCTCCACGTCTGAGCAGGACAGTGATTCTCTCTCCCTTTTGTCTCTGCAGCCTCACAGCCTGATTGCCAATGTGATAGCGGGCTCCTCAGTGCTGGGATTCCACATGGGCCGTGATGGACAGGCCTCTCGTCATCTGTCTGAAGTGGCTTCAGCCCTGCGTTCCTTCTCCCCACTCCAGTCTGCCCAGCAGACCTCTGGTGGCTTTCAGACAGCAGGAAGAGATGGAGAGGGAACCCAGCCTCGTGGTTCCAGTGCCATGACAGCCTCTGGGTAAGGCAGCCTTCACTGCCTGACCCTAGAGCAGAAAGAGGCTTGGTGGTATTTGTGGCCACATAAACATCACTCTTGTTTCCCATGGCAGTGCTGATGCGAGGACCGTGAGCTCAGGGAGCAGCGCCTGGGAGGGTCAGCTGCAGAGCATGATCCTGTCAGAGTATGCCTCCACTGAGATGAGTCTTCATGCACTCTACATGCATGAGGTGAGTTGATCTAACCAGAGGGGATATGGGCCCAGCGCAGACAGGACTGCGGTGCCCTGCTTTTGTTAGCTTGGATTGACTGGAAGTGCCTTGCTGGGGAGAGGATGCACTGGGGATGCAGTGGGGCATCTGTAGCTGACCCACCTGTGTCTTGGCTCTGCAGTTGCACAAGCAGCATGCCCAGCTGGAGCCTGAGAGGCACACCTGGCACCGGCGAGAGAGTGATGAGAGTGGTGAGAGCACCCATGAGGAGCTGGATGGTCAGCGAGGTGCCCCTGTCCCCCTGCCTCGCTCTGCCAGCTACCCCTTCTCGTCACGGCAGCCTGCTGAGGAGACAGCCACGCTGCAGACGGGCTTCCAGCGACGGTATGGTGGCATCACAGGTATGGGAGCCAGGGCAGAGGTTGGAGCCTTCTGGTCACAGTGCTGTAACCCATGTCCCATAATAACGGCACAAACAACGTGCTTATCTCTGAAGACTGACAGCCCCCCCAGGTAGCTAATCCTCCTCGCCTCTCCTGCAGACCCAGGCACAGTGCACAGAGCCCCATCACACTTCTCTCGCCTCCCACTGGGAGGCTGGGCTGAGGACGGGCAGTCAGCAAGACACCCAGAGCCTGTGCCAGAGGAGAGCTCAGAGGATGAGCTTCCACCGCAGATCCACAAGGTAGGGGAGGAGGCTGTGGCTGACAGGGGCAACATGTGCTCTGGATGCCAGGCTGCGGGCCAGCTGCCAGCACCCCTTAGGTGTCACATTCCCTCTCTGTCTTGCAGGTATAGCCTTGCATACTGGGGATCTCGTGGGGGTTGCAGGCTGGGAGCCGCCTGGGCAGCAGGATGCAGTGTCAGCCCGATTCCTCTCCTATCCCAAGGGGATAGGGTGGCCATGGGCTCCATTTTGTTGCCATCAATTGCTGATGAGACAAAACTGCCAGGCCAGCAGCTGTCCAGCCGTGTGTCAAGTCAACGCCACTCTGACTGTTGTGGGGTGAATGCGTGTGTGAGTACATACATGTGTCTGTGTTCACATCTGTGTCGTCCGTGTCGGAGGATCGCTGCAGAGCTGGTGACAGCTGACGGGACTGGCAGCAGGGAGCTGTGGATGGGCTCGGAGGCTGCAGCGGCAGCTGCTGTTTGAAGGGATGTGACAAGGCATGAGCTCCAGATGTCCGCCCAAGAGCTGGGACCCGCCTCCAAAATGAAAGAAGGGAGCTGGTGTCCTCTGGGGATGGCTGACAGCAGCGGGAGCTGTCGGAGCTGCCTTGCTCAGCGTGTAGCAGTGCTGGAACCACACCTGCAGCCCTGGGGAAGTGCCGTGCGCCGCATTCCACCTCACAGGACCAATGTTGCACACCTCAGTCTGGAACGGAACAGCAGTGGGGCAGTCAGCCACCCCTCTCTGTGCACATGCGTTTACTGCCCCGGCATCCTGCAGCAGGATGGTCCTCAGCCGCTACTGTGTGCTTTGAGTTGGGAACAGCTCTGCTGCAGCTCCTCCCCAGCTCCCGTGACATCTGCCCTGTCCCAGGCATGCGGGAAAGGGTCCATGGAGTGGCAGACCTGGGTCTCTGTCCCTCCCCGCTGCCAGCCTCCATGCTCGCCCTCTGGCTTGGGCTAGAGCAGCACTTCCTGCCCTGCACGGTGCTCAGGGGTTATGAGCTGCTCCCAGGCCCTCTTGCAGTGCCAAAGAGCTGGTGCAGCCTGATGTCCCCTGGGAGTGCACGCAGCCCGCTTGGAGCCCACAGTGAAGGTCTTGTGCTCTGTGTGCTGATTCCCTTCCCCCAGGCATCATAAAGGCCTTTTTCCTATGCCCAGTCCGTGATGCATCAGGCCTGTTCTTTCATATCAGCCCTTTACTCCTGCCTTAACAATGGCTTCAGTGTGTCCTGCATCTCACCCAGGGGCTCCTGGCTCCTTTCCTTCCTTCCTGAAGCAATCTTTTTGCAAGGATTGCTGTGGAGACCATAAGCTGAGCAGCTGCCCCATGTCAGGAGGGGGAGGGAGGAGGCCAGGAGGGAAAGAAGGGGTATCTTGAACCCAGAAGTGAGAGGCAAGCCCCAGCCCAACCCTAGCATGATGGAAGAGGGAATCAGGATCCTGGCTTTGCAGCATGGTCTTGGCCAGCCCTTCCTAGGATTGTTCTGTTTTCCCTCACCTCTCTTCCAGTGGCAGCTTGCGAGGACCTGCATCTCAGCTACCCTTGCCCAGCTTTGTTCCACCCCCCTTGATCCTGTTGCCTGGAAGAGGGACTCCTTGCTTTTTCTATGCCCTGACCTGTCCTCCCCTTCCTGGAACACAGGTGACCTTTCTCTCCCTGCCAGGCTATTGCCCCATGCCCTTTGAGCCTGGGCCAGGCTCACTGAGCCACCTGCTGCTACACTGCACTGCAGCAGCAGGGATAGGAGTGAGGAGGTGGCAAGCAGGACTGGCTCTGCACCTCACACCTGTGGGCTGCCCAGCTGGGCATAACTGCAGCCCTTCTAGCAGCCTTTGTTTCCCTGCCTCCATGGGAACTCCGAGCAACGTTGATGTCCTTCCCCAAACTGGGGAGCAAATAGGGGCAGACCCATAGGCCCAACCCTGTGCCACCTGGGCTCCCTCCAGGCACAGAGTGCAAGTTCCCTGTCCACGGGCAGTGCTTGGAGCCTGCAGCACGCGGTGAGGGGATTTCGGAGGCTGCACTCTGGAGGAAAAAGAAGGCCCTTTCCCTGGGCTAGTGAGAAAGAGAGGCTGGGCAGGAGTCCTCGCCGCATGTTGTGCTTGTGTCGTCGGTGTCCCCTGTGCATGACGAGCCGCAATTCTTCATCTCCTTCCTGGGTGTGTGGGCATGGGGCGCCCAGGGAGGGTCGTGCTGCAGCCCTGTGCCCTCACTGTACAGCTGTCTTGCCATCCAATAAAGATGGGATGTGTTACCCGCCTCCCGTCCGAGTGTCACTGCAGCGCGGGGGGCAGCAGTGGGGCAGCGAGCGTGCGGGGCGCACCGGTGCCTCCGACATGAGGGTGGGAGGCGGCGAGGCGCCAAGCCGGCCGCGTTTATGGCTCCATTCCGCCGCCGGCTGCTCCTGGTGCCACGCGGGGTGGGGCAGAGCCACTGTGCCGCAGCGGCGAGGCCGCCTCGAAGTTCCTCGGATCCGTGCGGCTGAAGCAGGAGCAGATGAGCGTCCGTCGGGCCGGGGGCCAAAGGGAGCTATAAATACCGGCGGCGCTCCGTCCTGCCTGACCTCTACAGGGCGGCCGGGCTATCGCCGTGCTGCAGTCGCCCGGCTGCTCGCCGAGATAAGCTGCGCTGGGTCCGCTCCCCTTCGGCATCGCCCCACCTGGGGGCACCTCGGGGCCGGCAGCCGCGGGGCCGGGAGCTGCGCGGCCGGGGGGAGCTGCGCCGCCGGAGGACGGAGGGAGGGCCGGGCCGCGGGGCGGGGAGCGGGGCGGGGAGCGGCACGGGGCGGTGCCAGGGCCTGCGGGCGGCCCGGGGAGCGGTGCGCGGAGCGGCGCGGGGCAGGTGAGCGGGCAAGGGGCTCGGGGAGCGGTGGGCGGCGGTCACGGGAACGGGAACGGGAACGCCGGCGCGGTCGGGACCGCGATGTGTTCAGGGAGAGGCCCCCGCACGTCGCTCCGCCGGTGCCGGCCCGGCGTGTCTCTGCGCTGAACTGCCCTGCCCTGAGCCTTGCGTTTCCCCGTGTATTGCCGGCGCTACCCGGTGTGTTTCCTCGTGCGTTGCTCCATGCTTTATTCTGCGTTTTCTCCACGCGTTGCCCTGTATTGCCCCTTGATTTTCCCCACGCAGTGTTCTGCCATTCCCCACGTGTCACCCCTACGTTCCCCGTCACCCTCCTTCACACTCCCCGGGAACATCCCCTTCCCAGAACATTGCCTCTGTATCCCTGCAGCGGTGGCAGCGTTGAGCACTCGCTGACCCCACGTCCAAGTGCACGGGCTGGCCCGCTGCAGCTTCCGCACTCCCCACGCCCCCTAAAGCGATACCAGACCGCAGAGCTGACCCCAGCTGCTGCTCATGCCCTACTGCACACAGGGGTCTGAGTGTGCCCCACACAGCCATGTCCTGCGGTGTTCACCCCCACCACTGCCCTCTGCCTGGCCATGCTGTCCAGCCCCGCATCCCCCCTAGCGGCCCTCTGAGACCCCATCCTCTTCTCTCTGCAGCTACAGATCAGCCAGGATGGCATTGCTGAGGGGATACTGCGAGGCCAACAGCTCCATGGCACATGCCTGGGTGCAGCAGGGCTTCCAGCCCTGTTTCTTCTTCACGCTGGTGCCGGCCGTGCTGCTGAGCGTCTGCCTGCTGCTGGGTGCCCTGCAGTATGCCTGCTACGTCCGTTTTGGCCGTGCCATGGAGCCCAAATACATCCCTCGCTCGCATCTTTACCACACCCAGGTCCTGCTGTCACTGCTGCTGGCCCTGCTGCCCCTCGGTGGGCTTCTCTGGCAGCTGGCCGGCCCAGGGAGGCTCTATGGGTACATGGTGCTGTATACCTGCCTCTGGGCTGCTGCCTGGGGCTGCGCCATTGCCCTCCTGCAGCTGGAGCACACACGGGTGCTGGCACACGACCGCACACGGGGCCACGGCACTGTCCTCCTCCTCTTCTGGGCGCTGGCCTTTGCTGCTGAGAACCTGACGCTGGTGTGCTGGAGGAGCCCGTTGTGGTGGTGGGCACTGCAGGACACCGACCAGAAGGTTAGTGGGCTGTGGGGGTGGTGAATTTTGGTGCTGACCTCCTCCTGGCACCCAGCATGTGCAGGTTGCACTGCGTGCCCATCACAGCTGAGCTGTGCTAGGATAACTGGTGGTGCTGACCCCCTCTCCCTGTCCAGGTGCAGTTCAGCCTCTGGCTGCTGCGCTATGTCTGCACCTTCACACTCTTCATCCTGGGCATGAAGGCGCCTGGGCTGCCCCACAAACCCTACATGCTGCTGGTCAACGAGGAGGAGCGGGATGTGGAGAACAGCCAGGTGAGTCCCGGGGCTGTCTGGGGAGGAGTGTACCTGGGGGCTGGGATGAGTTTCTCCAGGAGGTGGGTTCCCAGGGGTGACTGCTTACCCTGCACTCCCCCAGCCACTGCTGCAGGATGCAGGCAGGACCAGCTCTACCTGGAAGGATTTCCGGAGGAAGTTGCGCCTGCTGGTGCCGTACATGTGGCCGAAGGGCAACCGCCTGCTGCAGGGGCTGGTGCTGTTCTGCATGGCGCTCATGGGGCTGGAGCGAGCTATCAACGTCTTTGTCCCCATCTACTACAAGAATATTGGTGAGGGGCCTGGGGCTGGTCAGGGGATGCTGTGCTGAAGGACCACAGCCCACTGCTTCACCATGTGTCCAGTGACCCCAGTGATGTGGGAGAGCACAGGAACCTGGCGGCAACAGGGTGCTGGGGCAGTGCCGGGTACAGAGGCTGGTCCTTAGAGGGCACCCGGCGGTGTTCTCTGCCCCAAACAATGCCATTCTTTTCTCAGTGAATGAGCTGACCGAGGGTGCTCCCTGGCACACCCTGGCCTGGACCGTTTGCATCTATGTGGGGCTGAAGCTCCTGCAGGGCGGAGGTGCTGGTAAGGATCACAGGGCATGTAGAGCCTCCTGCAGCGTCCCTCGGCTGGGATATTAAGGGAGGACCCAGTCCCTGCTGACCATCCTGTGGCACTCCGCAGGCTCCACGGGCTTCATCAGCAACCTGCGCACCTTCCTGTGGGTGTGGGTGCAACAGTTCACCAACCGGCAGGTGCAGGTGCAGCTCTTTGCCCACCTGCATGGCCTGTCCCTGCGCTGGCATCTGGGCCGCCGCACCGGTGAGGTGCTGCGCAGCGTGGACCGGGGCACCAGCAGCATCAACAGCCTGCTCAGGTCAGGGCACGTCTGCAGAGGGTCACCGTGCTCACCCTGGTGGGTTGACCTAATGCCACGTCCCCATCCTTCCTTCCAGTTACATCGTCTTCAGCATCGTCCCCACCATCGCGGACATCATCATCGGCATCGTGTACTTCACCTCCGTGTTCAGCGCGTGGTTTGGACTCATCATCTTTGTGTGCATGAGCCTCTACCTGAGTGAGTGAGGTCCTTGGGGTCCTGCAGGGCTGCCAGCATCCAATGACACACTGCTCCTCCTCAGCTCTCACCATCTTCATCACTGAGTGGAGGACCAAGTACCGGCGAGACATGAACACGCGAGACAACGAGGCCAAGTCCCGTGCTGTGGATTCGCTGCTCAACTTTGAGACAGTAATGATGGAGGGGTAGGGCTGGGTGCTGTGGGAGCAAGGTGGATGCTGAGCCTGGCTCCGTGTCCCACAGGTGAAGTACTACAATGCAGAGAGCTACGAGGTGAACCGCTTCAACGATGCCATTGTCAAGTACCAGGTATGGGGGCTCAGTGCCTTCCTGGGGGAAGGAGCCTGGTAAGCACCGGTGGGGTGGATGGGGATGGAGGTGTCATGGAGGACCTCTCCCCTCCCAGCTTTCCGAGTGGAAGGTCAGCGCCTCGCTGGGTCTTCTCAACCAGACCCAGAACCTGGTCATCGGGCTGGGGCTTCTGGCGGGGTCTCTGCTCTGTGCCTTCTTTGTCACTGAGGGGAAGCTGCAGGTAAGGCTGTGCCAGCTGGGCAGTCCCTGCCTGGGGACAGCCTCAGTGCTGAATGTGATGGGCAAGTGTCCCCCGGCCCTTCTAGGTGGGGGATTTTGTCCTTTTTGGCACCTACATCATCCAGCTCTACACACCGCTCAACTGGTTTGGCACCTACTACAGGTAACATGTGGCTGTGGGGTGCCCTGTGCATGTGGGGCAGGGTGTGCTCCCCAAACCCTTCTTCTGGTCTCTGTCCCCTTCCAGGATGATCCAGAACTCCTTTGTGGACATGGAGAACATGTTTGAGCTCTTCCACGAGGAGCAAGAGGTGGGTGCCCTCCTCCTGACCCCACTGCCTGGCATGGCCTGGCACTGAGGCCACATCTCCATCCATCAGGTGAAGGATGCAGTGAATGCCAGGGAGCTGCACTTGGAGGCTGGGCGCATCGAGTTTGAGAATGTGCACTTCAGTTATATTGATGGGTATGGGATGGCAGAAGGGGAAGGGCCTGGCTATGGGGGTTGGTACCAGGATGTGGGGCAGGGGAAATGGCCCCAAACCCTTCTCCATCTCCGTCATCTCCATCTCACTCCCTAGGAAGGAAATCCTGCAGGACATCTCCTTCTCTGTGATGCCTGGGCAGACCCTGGCCCTGGTGAGAGCTGTGGGATGGAATGGGGGCAGAGGGGCTGGCAAGGATGGGCTGTGACAATCTTCTTCGTCCAGTGCAGTTTGTCCTTGCCCAGCAGCCAGGGGCACTTTGGCATCTCCTAATAAATCCTTTTACCTTTGGTGCAGGTTGGGCCTTCAGGCTCGGGTAAGAGCACCATTATCCGCCTGCTCTTCCGCTTCTACGACGTGCGGGGTGGCTGCATCCGCATCGACAGGCAGGACATCTCCCAGGTATGGGCACTGTGGGGCTGGGAGGGCACGGGGGGGTGGGGGATGGCTGAGCCTCACCCCCCTGAACCCCCACCCACCAGGTGAAGCAGGCATCATTGCGTGCCCACATCGGGGTGGTGCCCCAGGACACTGTGCTCTTCAATGACACCATTGCCAACAACATCCGCTACGGGCGGGTGCAGGCCACTGACGAGGAGGTGCAGGAGGCGGCGCGGGCCGCCGACATCCATGACCGCATCCTTTCCTTCCCTGATGGTGAGACCCTGCAGCCCCTTCCTGGCTCCGTGGCAGCCCACTGGGGGCCACGAGGTGACATCCCGCCTGGAGACACCCATGCAACCCCATGCCCTTGCCATCTCCAGGGCAGAATGAGCCCCTGGGCAGGGGAAGTCCCACGCAGCGCAGCCCCGGTCCCCATCCCTGTCCTGGATGGGACCGGCACAGCGTGTGCCTGTCCTTGTGCCTGCAGGGTACAGCACCCAGGTGGGGGAGCGGGGGCTGAAGCTGAGCGGGGGGGAGAAGCAGCGTGTGGCCATTGCCCGCACCATCCTGAAGGGCCCCCGCATCATTCTTCTGGACGAGGTAATGGCACTAACCCCCCCTAGCAGCATCCCCCTCCCACATCTGCTCGCTGCCCATGTCCTTCTCTCGCAGGCCACCTCTGCACTGGACACGGAGACTGAGAGGAACATCCAGGCCTCCTTGGCCAAGGTCTGCGCCCAGCGCACCAGCATCGTTGTGGCACACAGGTAGGGATGGATGGGGCTGGTCCAGCTCCCACAACCCTCCTGCAAGGGTTGGCAAGAGAGGGGCAAGCCCTGCAGCCATGCTGCAGCATCCTCTGATGCAGTGTCAAGAGCTGGCTGCTATCTGCAGGGACTCTCCTTGCATCCAGCACACTCCTCACGCTGTGCAAACCCCTTTTTGCATGCAGACTCTCTACCATTGTGGGTGCAGACCAGATTCTGGTGCTCAAAGATGGGCGCATCGCTGAACGCGGGAGGTGAGTAGAGGGGCTTGGTGCCGCCCATCCATGGAGTCTTCCAGGGCAGCCCACAGCCCCCTCTGCCCCCACAGGCATGAGGAGCTGCTGCAGAAGGGAGGTATCTATGCCAGCATGTGGCTGCAGCAGCAGGTGGGGGAAGAGGGCGAGAGCAAGGAGCAGCACACTGAGAAGCCCCCCAGCAGCAAGAAGGAGCCATGAGTGCAGCTGGGTGTGACCAAGGGATGGGGCACCCATGGTTGGTGCTGAGACCCCACTGCTGGCTGCGGCTACCTGTGTGTGTTGGGAGCTGCAGGGCCCAACCTGGACACTCCGTTTGTACCTGTTTGTTCTGCTGTGGAGTAGTTTCTTAAACCAGGTCCTTCTCAGCTCTGTGCTGTGTGCTCTGGACAGGGGGTGCGCCTGTGGGATGGCTCTGGGGAGGGAGCTGTGGGCCTCAGGGACCCCAGCAGAAGGGTACAGCTCCAATACACCATTCCTCAAAGCCGCCATGTACCTTGGCCATGCCTTTATTTTCTCCCAAGCAGCACTTTGACACAAAAGCACTCCCTCACCCCAACCTGAGCGCACCACCATCCCCTGGTGGGCACTGCCTGCAGATGCCCCTTTGGGCTCCTCCTGAGGAGATGGCCCAACCTGCAGTCGCTGTGCTCAGCTTGTGCTCAGTCACTCTGCAGCTCCCACCTCTCCAGGAGCATGCTGCACCGCCTGCATGCGGGATGAGACGTTGGCGTGTGCTCTGTGGCTTGCTTAGAGCCCTGGGGAGATCAGGTGGCTCCTGGTGGCACTCAGGCCAGGACCCCACAGCATCCACATGCGGTGCCACGGCTGCTCCTTGTGCCACGAGCAGGATGCCACGTCTACTGGCACAGCCCCTACGTGCCTATGACATGCTGCAGTTGGATGGCTTTGAGCCTTGTCCCTGGCAGGGGAGAGAGCATGCAGTGAGCAAGGTAAGGTGACATCTTCCTCAGCCCTGCGTGGTCCCTGGGAAGCAGAAATGGGGGAGTAGAAATGGGGGTAGCCAGACTCAGCCTGCTTACCTGCTTCTGCAGCTGCTGGTACTCAGCCTCACTCGCTGACAGTGCCTGCGCCAGTGCCAGGTCCTCCTCCTCCTGTGTGCTGCAGGGACAGTGGTGCACTGTGTGCCTGGCACCCCATGTGCCCTCCCCCCTATGTCCCCGAGGCAGCAGAGGGCAGGGGGGCTGCTTGCATGCCCGCGCTCCATTTAGCAGCACTGAGCAGTGTGCCCATGAGCTGCTGGCTGCCACCTGCAGATATGGCTGTGCCTGTCAGTGCCAAGCAGTCAGGAAGCAGCATGTCCCCCCTGCACTGCCTGGCACTGTCCCCAACCAGAAGTGGGCTCAGCTGCAGCTTTGGGCTCTTCCCTTTTTCCCAGCACCTTGCAGAGCAGGGCCACCATGTGCAGCCCTGTGCTGTGGGTAGCATCACCCCAAGCCACACAAGCCAGGCGTGCACGAGGGTGGCACCATGTGCCCCAGTTGTACCTGGGTGGCTGCGCCGAGCCATGTGCCGACTCTGCCAGGGACATCTCCAGTGCCCGCTGCAGTGCCTCCTCCTCACTCTGCAACAAAGCCCCTTGTCAGCAGCCATGGCTGCCTCTGCCCAGGCTGGGAGCTAAGGCAGCAAGAGGCAGCCCCTGTCCTCCTCCATCCTCAGCTCAGCCCCTCTGGTGCTGACAGCCCCCAAAGCACAGGGCCCCCCACACTCACCAGCCTGTTCTGTAGTATGGCAGCTGGCGGGGAGGTGCTGCGGACCTGGGGCACAGCTGCTCCTACGCCTCTGCAGACAACAGAGAGAAGCCGGGTGATGCCACAGAGCTGTTGCCCATCAGGTATGAGCAGCAGGGCTGGCACCTACCTGGCAGGGGGAAGATAGGGGGGGGTCCCTGCGGGCCGGGCAGCGCTACTCGATGTGTTGCTGGCTTGTGGGGGGGATGCCTGGGCCCTGGCAAGCGCAGCATGCCTGGGGAAGGGAGTGTGTGCTGGGGGTGAGCAGGTGGCATCCCATGCACAGGGCCGGGGGCAGTGGGAGCTCCATTCTGATGCTCACCCCGCTTTAGAGAGAGGCCTCCCAGCCCCAGTGCAGTCGTGGTCCAGTGGGTGCCGATGCTTCAGGCAGTAGTTCTTGTGGCACTGCTCGCAGATCACCTTCATCATCTCCTTCTGCTTGCAGCCGGGCTTCAAGCACTTGTTGGTGAAGATCTACAAGCGGTGGTGGCACTGAGTGGGGACCCGCATGCCCCGGCAGAGCCTTCCCCAACTGCCTCCCCAGAGCTCGGATCTCCCAGCCGCGGGTCCCGGGGTTCCCACCTTGCGCTGGCGCTGCGCGGGGTCGGATCTGCAGTCGCGATCGATGTGCTCTCCCACCACCACGTCGGGCATCTCGCCCCGCCGCACGGGCACCGGCGTGTTGCACAGCGGGCACACGGGCACCTGTACGTCCTGCGGGCACGGGAGAGCGGCAGGAGCACCGGGCTTCGGGATGCGGGACTTCGGGATGCGGGGCTTCGGGGGGGCAGCTCACCTTCTTGTAGGCGGAGGTGCACTCGTGCTGGGCGTACGCGACGTGGTCGGTGCAGAAGATCCGCTCGCAGGCGTCGCATTTGAGGGGCAGGAAATCTGCGGGAAGCAAGGTCGGCGCTCAGCCCCGCACCTCCCGCACGGCCCTCACCCCGCCGCGCCCCGGCCGGCGCTCACGGCCGCGGCTCCGCCCCGCGCTACAGCCGAGCCCCGCGGCCCCCGGCCCTCACCCAGGCGCTGGCAGGCGGCCCACGAGCAGTGAGCCCCCAGGTCCGGGAACTCCATGGCGGCCCGTCTCCCGGCCGCCCGCGCCGCGCCCGTTTCCGTCCCGGCGTCACGCGGGGCGGGGACGCGGCCGGCACCTCCCCCGCGGCGGTCACGGGGCGGCCCGCGGAGCCGACGGCGCCCGGAGGACGACGCCTCTTTTCCGCCTTCTCTTCTCCTCCCGTTCTTCTTCGGCCCGCCGCCGGCAGTGCGCCGGGTTCCCCGCATTCCTCCCGCTCCGGATCCCCCATCCGGACCGCTCCGCCCGCTGAGGGCGAGCTGGCGGAGCCCCGCGCGGCCCAAACCCAGAGGCAGCCCCCCACTGTTCACGGCTGCGAACCCGGAGAGCCGGGCGGGAGGGGAACGCTACGTCCTGCCCGGCCGTGCTGCGTGCTGATCTCGGATCTTCTCGTGCTAAGAGACGTGTCCCCCCCACACCCGTCACCTTCCCCTGTCCCAGCAGTGAGGGACGGACTCCTGCCTCCCTCCCCAGCCGTTGAGCGCATACGAAGCGCTGACCCGCCGCTGTGTAACAGAGCTCCCAGCTCTCTTCGAGGTGCTTCGAAGTCTTCCGATGCCTCGCCGCCATTCCCAATAGGGGCAGAGCCCGAGGGCTGTTCGGCCCCCTGGCAGCCTGCAATTCAAGGGACGTGCGGCACGGCCCCGGCAGGAAGACACGCAGAACAGGGCCAGGAGTGAAATTCATTGATTGCAAAAACTCCACAGCCACTCAGTAGCACAACTCCAACCAGACAGGGGAAAACGGGTATCGCCCAATACCGTGTTCCAGCAGCCACGTGAAAGATGCCGACGGGTTGCAGAAAGGGGCTCTTTGTTGCTCAGGACCCATCTGCTCGTGTCCCCTCAATCCCTCCCTCCCCCTCAAGACCCCCAGCCTACCCTCTGCCCCAGAGCTGTGTCTGACTGCGCTCCCCTCCCCACCCCGCCCCCAAACGAGACCGATGAAAGTTAAAATTATTTACACTTTTAGCCATTTAAAAACCCAATAAAATAAGATTGCATATGTCCTACTGGGGATTTGGGTATTAGCAGCAGCTACAGCTAGCTCGGTACTCGGCGTGCAAAACGAAAGACAAACAGAAGACAGACCAAAATACCGCACCATTACTAGGAAGCGTTTGCAGGGGTTGGTGCTCCATTGTGGCGTAAGGCTTCCAGGAGCCGGCTCCTCCCCAGCGGCGGGGCAGGGCCGTCCCCCGCTCAGCCAGCAGAGGCCGGGCTCTAGAAGGATGGAAAGGATTTGTTATTCCAAACACAGCACATTAACACTGACGCGTTTCCATCCCAGTCAACAGACATCTAAAACCCGCTGCGCGTTCTCCACGTGAGTTCTTTCCTTCTTTCCAGTGACGACGGAGATCGAAGGGGTGCACGAAGAAGACCTAAGACATAGATGCTGCTGTCATCGCTGCCTCCTCCTCAACTCCTTGCTTTGGCAGCTCAGCAAGTGCGGGAGAGGGGGAAGGCGGAGCCGGAGTGGCAGGAGACTCTTGCCCTTCCTGCTCTTCCCCAAGGCCCAGCTCTACATCCATTTGCTCCAGCTCCCTCTGATCCAGTAGCTCAAAGTCATCGGCTTCCTCCTCGTCCTCTGGTGAAGCTGCTGCCTCTGCCTCCACCACTTCGCTCCCTGACAGCTGTGCTTGGAAGCTCAGTTTCTCTTCGGGCTCGGTGGGGAGGAACTCAGAGAGGGAGGGTCCCTCGCTGGCCTCTGAGGACCGCAGAAGGGCGGAGAGGGTGTTCTGCACCGCTGTGGTAATGGCAGTGGTGACGATCTCTTCGCTCAGCGTGTCGATGCAGATGCCCATGCCCGGTGCAGGGACAGCCTCTGGCTCCATGCTGCCTCCTGCCACCTGCCCACTCCCGTTGAAGTGCGTATTTACAAAATGGAGAGGAGACGCTAAGCGAAGGATGGAGAGGTCAGAGTCCGCAGCCTCCTTCTCTGCTGAGTCCAGCTCACGGGCAGCATGGGCTAGCTCAGGACCCAGAGGCACACCAAATGCATCTTCATCACTCTGTGGTCCCAGATCTCTGGAATGATATTCTTCCACGGAGGGAAACTCTGCCAGGTCTTTGGAAAATGACTCCTCCGGCTCACTGTGCAGGCTCTGCTGATCCAGGTCTGGAAGGCACCAGCATTAACATCAACATTAAGGCACGGGTTACCTCGCCTCGGCCCAGAGTGCTGACATTTCCCATCCAGTTTCTCCCAGCTGACACACCATTGATCTCTTCTAGGTCTTCTCCCAGTTTTGGGAGCACAGGCATTTGTAGTTATTCCCTTCTCCCAGTGGCACTACTCACCTAGTGTTCTCTTTCCTATTCTGCCTTATACACTCTGTGCTCTGAGAAAACCAACCCTCCTTTGTTCTCACTGCTCGCAGCACTCCCTCTCTGCCTGTTCCTCCCCAAATACTCAAGCGACCACATCGGAGCAATTATCTTTACACTCCACACAACTGACTGAGCTTGTCAGTTGAAGTGGAAATGCTAAGTCACGGCTTGGAACAGTGATTCCCCTGGTGGGAAGGCAGGACCAACCCAGGGCAGCTCAGGTGCATGCAATGCATTGAGTGACTGGAAGGGGAGGAGCCAGGATCCACCTCTTCCCAGACCTCATTTAAGGGTGGGCAGTGGAGGTGAGGGTATCTCTTGCTGGAGGTCTCTGTTGACCTGAGGCCTTTGAAAGGTAAGTAGACTTTCTTTATTTCTGTGCCCATGGCTGCTGTGCTGGGGCTTGTTCTCATTTGTTATAGCCTAGGATTGTGCCACCACAGTGTTATTGCTGTACTTTCCATCGCATTATAGCATTACATGAGTCTGGCAGGGTGAGCTGTCTGACCTGTTCAAACCAGCATCGTGCACTGGTGTATGACCATACTATGCTGTTATTTTTGTGGGTCTTCTCTACTCTCGTATCCTCTGCCATTTTGCAGGGATTTTGTGGATGGCCTTCCTTCCTTTCTGGAGTGATGAGGAAGCACTGGCTTATAGGACAGTTATATCAGAAGCCTATCTCCAGTCCTGACCAACTCTGTACCACCCATAAAGCCAGGGCATACTGTGTTGCCACTACTGCTTCCCTCTTTTAATGTTCTTCCCCCTGCAAATAGTTGAGTTCTCTCTGTGTCGTCCCACTTAGAAGAGCAGTTACTCTGGGTCAAAACATCCCAGGTAAGGGAGGCAGCAAAATGTTGCATTATGTACCTTCAGAAACATCTGTCAGCTGTGGGGTGGTAGCCCTTGAGACAGAAAAGCCCCCGCTCTCCAGGATGGAAGCCTCTTCATCAGAGAGCTCAGAATCTGTGATCGACAGTGCCAGGGCAGTTTTCTTCACATCCACCTGAACAGGATGAAAGCAGAGCAACAAGTTCCTGTATGTCTGACTACCAGTGAAGCATCTCCACACAAGCCAGAGTGTCCAGGCAGAAGTCCTTCTCTGGAGAGAGTGTGCAGAGACATTATGAAGCAGAAGGGATGTGACAAAGTGCTTACTGCACTGCCAGTGAAGGACAGTCACAACTCACTGGCTTTCCTGACTGCTGGAACTTTGCCTGCTCTCAGTGAAGGACCTGAAAGAGCCAGTACAAGGTGAGATCAGCCTGCAGGAGTCTCACAAGACTTCAATCCTTCTTTTGGGAACATCAAGGAACAAAACACCCCTTCCCTCTTGCTTTCGCGCTAGGTACAAAGAAGCCTTCTACATGTAACAGTAGCTCAAGCATCTGCATTGCTTTGGAAGTTAAAGCTTCCTACTTCACCCCATGAGCCTAGCTCCGTGCTCAGGGCTCCTTTAAAGGCAAACACTTGCACCATCTCTGTGGTGCATGCACAGAAGTCTCACCCTGTCTGAAGGCAGGAGGTCAAGGTAAGGGAACTAGTACTACTCATCTTCCTTTCCTAGCTGTGAGCAGAATGGGAGCCTCCTGCACGTTGTACCAGCAAAGCTAAGGACACTTTTGTGTCCTCTGAGCACACAGCACAAGCATCAAAGCAATTCTGCAGGTCAGCCGGTGGCTGGGGCTTGACTCCTACCATTCTGCCTCACCAACTCTGAATTCTTAATAACCAGACTGGTTATTAAGCAGTCTTCAAACAGATATTCATCAAACAGGTATGCTTCCTCCCTGGGATTCTGTGGTGACTTGCTGGTGTACTGTTTACAGTGTGGCTGTACTCATACCACCTGTGGTTCTCAAGATGCCACTGAAAGGAAGGACTGGCTCCTGTATAGGTTTGCTGTGCTCTTACCACTGGGGAGAAGCCTGACAGTTCTGCCTCACTCTCACTCTCCGTCTCTGCTGTTGGCTCATCACCTGCTGCAGGCTCACTCTTCACTTGTCGCTCTATGAGTAAAAAAAGATGGGTTTAGAATCACAGAATCATAGAATCACCAAGGTTGGAAAAGACCTAAAAGATCATCCAATCCATCCATGTCTACTTGAGACTGAATGAACTTCTCTTTTATGCATCACTCATCCAACCCTTTTATCCTGTAAAACCACATAGGTTTACCAGAATGGATGAGTTTCCAGAGACAACTACAACCTGCTGCTTTTGTTTGCTATATTGAGGACAAGCCCAGTTTTTCTCTCCCAAACCCTCAAGTTTCAGTCTTTCTCCCTGCTCCGTCACAGCAGCATACTGTTTTCACATACTCTTCCCTTGTGCTTCACCCTGGAGTCAGGAAGAAGGTGAGTGCTTACTCTTCTTCTCGTGCTTGTGGTGCAATGTCTCTGCCTTCATACTGTAGTCCAGTTTCATCAGAACAGGCTCCAATCGTGTGTACATCCTCTGGATCAGCTCATGGTAGACCACCAGAGGCCAGAGAAGAATGCTGAGCACTGCAATGAACACAGGGTGAAAGGAGTGTAAGAGGAAGAACAGGCACCATCGTTCTGTGTTAAGGGAAGTGCAGCTGAACTGAATGTGCTTTCCATTTGACAGCTTAAAGTCCTAACCCTTGGTTATTCTTACTCGTTCCAAAGCTGCTAAATTAGTCAGGTTTTTCTAACCAATGTCTGTCCACGTTCATGTTTCAATACAGGTTTATGTTAAAATGAAACAGAAGCTCCCTGTTTCAGCTACTGTGTCCCAGCCTCAGCATGCAACAAAAGCCCTAAAATGGGGCATTCAAATAACAACATAAACCAAAAATAACTGAAACTTTTAGAAAGGTAGCAGCACAGAGACATGCCAGCAGCAAAGCACCTGAACTACCTCTGGAACCAGCAGGGACTCAGGATGCAGTTAGAAAGCCTTATTTGCTAAACACGTGCTTTCTTTAATAACTCTCTCAAATAGATTGTAGGAACTGAGAAACTGCAGCTCTCTGCTTCTCTGAGACCTCACCAGCACAGCTGCAAGGATAAAAGAGGAAAGCAATGTTTTAGTGATGGCTCCCTCTCCTGACTCTGCAGTTGCACTGCATACACACACTTAAAGCAAGAATTCCCAGAGTGCACTGCTTGTATTGATTGATTACCTAGCAGATAACCCTGCAAAAAACAAAAACAAAAACAAAAAAAAACACAAAAACAAACAACAACAAATCACCAAAACCACACATGCTTCTACCAGTCTATCAACAGCACAGCTAGGCTGTGCTTCAGTGTACGTCACGAGAGCTGCTTATACTCACAAATGATGTAGGAGATCATTATGCCTGGAACATAGTGTCCAACTACAGCCAGAATCAGGCAGCCTGAACAGACACTCATGCAGAACTGAAGGAAGAGAGGAACAAACAGAAGTGACAAGAGGCAGAGATATATTTATGCAACCAGTGCAGGCAACCCAGTTAGAACAAAGAGAGGGATATTCCTACAAAGTTCAGTACACAAACCCTCCCCTCCTGCCCTCTCCAAAAGCAGTGTGTTTATTTTCTAGCTCAGCTTTGCACTGAGGACATTGAGATGCTGATGGTCACAACTCAGACAGGTTGGTTGGGTTAAGCTGTAAAGCATTAGAGGTTCAAGCACAGGAAGACCAAGGTAACTGAAGACCCCATTCACAAAAATGAATCAAAACTTCAGTGGATGTTTTTTTTGGAACAAAATGATGTTCCTTAAGGATGGGATACTGCACACTGCCATTTTAGAGTACATCTCTGAAAAGTTCAGCATTTTAAGAAAACCTCATACTGTCCTGTCAGAGGCTGAAAGCTGTTTGAGTCACTAGATGATGTGCCACTGCTCTGCAATAAGCCAACTGGCAACAGCAGTAGAACCCATGCTCCCACTAGGCCAGGTGATTCCTCCTCTGGAGAAAGTGAAAGGACAATGGTGTAGCCCTGATGGTTTGTCCTGAATTCTCCTGGGGATGAGGAAAGGTGAGAACAAGCACCCTGTAAACCAGGGGGTGGGTTAAGAAACTGACTACATCCAGCAATGAAGAGATTTATTTGTAACATAGGGGTTCTACAAAAGCTAGAGTCCTCTAAGGGTTTTGTTTCCAGTGGTTCTAGTCCCTACAGCCTACTGCTGGGACAGTGTTTTAACAGAAGAGTAATCAGCAGTGACAAAAACCCACTCCTTTTGGCATGCTGGACCCAGCAAGCCTGATGTGACCTTAGCAGCCAGTCTGTCCTATCTTTGTGGTGCTGAGGTAACTCCTGCCTACAAACCTTTCCTAAACAATGTCATAGCCATTAGAACATGGCTTTTGACATACACTCAGGAACACTGCTGCATTTAGACTTTGCTTGCTACAAACTGCAAGATAGATAGAATCACCCTGAAGGGCTGAACAGAGCCTATGAACGGGGCAGAGCCCGTAGGCTCCCTTTTTCACTCCCACTACCAATCTAAGAGCTTCCTTTGCACAACAAGCAATAAAACTAAGTACAGCTAGCTATTCACAGAGGACAGTAAGTTCAGGACCTGTTTACAAACTCTAGAAGCCAATCACTAATGAATTAAGCTTCCTGGGGCAGAGTCTGAAAGGAAGAAACAGCAAGCGTTAAGCAGGAACAGCAATTGTAAAAACAATGATTTGACATTCCTTCATCTCCTAAGGCCATTAGCAATGGAAAGAAAAGCCCCTGCAGGGAAGAGTAGGTATCTCCAGCTTACCTTGGCAGGATTTTGCCTCTTGTACTGTAGCAGTTCCTGCAGGTACAGCCTGAAGGTGACCCAGCTCTCTGCCAGACAGTGGCACAGCTCAGGGACACTGAGCAGGTGAGGCTGTGCCCCTGAAGTCACCCCCTCACTAGAGACAGACAAGAGTGAGAAGACAACCTTTGAACACGATCTGCTTGGTTTTGGGGTACAGCTGCACGGGAACATGTAGGTCCCTACCAAAGGCTTGACAATTCTGACTGCATCTGCAACCAAACTCCGGAAGACACTTGATTTGTAGACATTTTTTTCTTTTAAGCAGGAAGAGAGCCAAGAGACAGCTGAGCCAAGCAGAGCAGCAGCAAACACATGTCACAGCATTCCCATGCCACAGGCCCGAGATGCAAAGCAGTTTGCCCAAAGCCACGCAGACAGAAGTGCTGGAGGTGGAACCAGTTAGGTGGCCCTCTCTGGCAACAAGTCCCAGGTCAGCAGAGCGCAGTGCTCAGACCTGTAACCACAGCGGAGCATGGAATGCCAGCCACACTGCCACAGGCAGCACGTATGGCCTGCAAAAGTCAGTCTCAGGGATTTCTTGCTCTCTTATTCTTAAAGTAGTCCAGGACGTGTCCAGGGAAGAAACCTGAAAGTTCCTAACATCAGAAGCACCCGAGCGTTATTGCTGCTCCAAGAACATTAACTTTCCCCAGTCTCAAACTGTGGCTCCCAAGCTGATAAACAGCTGCCAGTGCATGAGAAACTGCTACTGAGGTTTCACAGCAGGAACCATGCAGTCTACTGACAACAACAAAGATGGGAGGTAAAATCAGCACATTAAATGAAGGCATCCCCACTCTCCTCTTGCACCAAGGAGCATGTTACTGAGCTTACCTGTCCCCTCCTGGCTCCTCTGATGGCTGAGCTGTAGAATAGAGAACAGAACAATCAGCCAAGTGAAAAATAAAACTTGACATTTTTGCCACTGAAATAGAGCACAGCTGGAAACATATCATCTTCAGCTAGGGATGCACCCCGGGGACTTATCTGTGCTCTCAAGCAAGCAGGAATCACTGGCTTGGAGTCTGTATTGTGCAAGCTCCAGTGAAGGCTGAAGTCCCATGTGCCTGGACAGCACCATCCCCACGGGTCGTGGAAGCAGCCCAAAGACAATCACAGCTGCCCAGCCCTTGTCACTCACCCAGGACTGCCAACACAGTCCCTGAGCTAGGCAAAGCTTCAGCTGCTCTCTTGGAACTCAACACAGCACTAGCAGGTCTGAGCTGCATCTCCCTGAGACCAGACCACAGCTCCTGGCAGGATGCTGTGTACAAATGCCAGAGATCTTACTGCTGTCTCTGCCCTTTCCCATGGAATTAAGTAATAAATAGCAGTCTCATGCATAATTATCTAATTTTAGGGCTCTTTCATGCCTCCTGACAGCCCTTTGTGCCAGCAAGGCACATATATAACTACTGCTAAGCCTGGATAAAAACAAGGCAAAGCTTCTGCCATTCCACTCTGCACCCAACCCAGTGACAATCAAACAGGGACTCCACACAGTGTTGAAGGCAGGAGCTGTGCTTCAGTGGCAGAGGTCACACAGGTCAATGCTCCAGCCAACAACGAACTTTGTTCAGGCTGTCCAAAAGGTTCTGAAGATTGGTGAGACGCTGTCTCGCACACCACATGTCACCCCAAAAGCAGGACTAAAATAACAGAACAGTTTATGTTCAGAGGTCAAGTCACTTGCTAGAAATGCACTTAAATGAACAAAAAGGGTTTTGAAGCCTCCCCGGCGTCATCAGCCAGATGCAAGGCCCAAGAGTGGCAGTGACTTCCCCATGGAAAGCAGCCTCGTCACCGTTCTCCCAAGGCAGGGAACGCTGGGCCAAGTATGTCAGACTCCTCCTACCACCGCAGGCACCACAGCAGTGCAGTGGAGCGGGAGGCCATCCGCAGAGGGGAGGAGGCAGTTCTTTGAGAGCGTGACCCAGATTTCCAGTAATAGGGCCTGACGAGAGGAGTCAACTGCTCTCGGCCTGGGCTGCCCACAACCGATTGGTGTGGCTGCTGGGGCAGCAGGAACTCAGGCTGACCGCCTCAACGTGAGAAAGGAGTGTTATGGACGCAGTTGTACCCCTGGGGAGCAGCTGCTTCTCTTTCACAACTGCTGCTGTTGTATTTTGTTATTGTGTGCAGACATCTAAAGCTGCTTAACCACAGCTTGCGGAAATCCGGCTGTCTCTCAAAGCATCATCTTTTATCTGCAATGAAGCACCAAAAAAAATGTATTTGGCATCAGCCCCTCTGTGATTGCTGGCTGTGCCAGCTACCAAATGAGGCACTGGGACAACTGCCACACTCCATTGGACAGATGCACCAGCGACACAGTGAGCAGGGTGGCACGGGAGCTCCTGTCCTCGCAGATCGGCTGTCCATGTCCGAGCCATCAAGAACACGCCAGCAGAGGGAGTGAAACAGTTCTCCTCAGCTGCTTCTGAAGGCTTCAGAGACTTTTGGGAGCTGCAGAACACTTCAGCAGGCTGCAGTGTGTCCACGTGACTTAAGCTCTCTGGCAAAACAAGGGCTGTCAACAGTAGCTTGCTTCCTATGGTAATGCAGTCTGCCAGCTGTCCATCCCAATGCACCAGAGCCTTACACCAGCTGCAGGAACACTGCAACCGCACTAAATCCAGAGAGCATTGCTGACAGCACATGCTGCCTTAGGTGAGGCTTAACTCTAACCTGTGCTGCAATACTGCCTAGCCCCAGTACAATTAAGCCAGCAAGAACACCCAGCTGGCCTCACATCATCAATAATCTTGCTGCCAGCATTACGCACCTGACGGTGGATTAATGCAAACTGCTTGACATACAGCAGACTCTTCTGACAGAGCAGGCAGCCATGCAACAGTTTAGGTTATACGCTGGTACTGACAAATTATCGCTGATGGATTCCTTGGCTCTTACAGGTTTTCAACACTTCCCCAAGAGGCATTGTTCATCTGTGTATAAACTTCAGCTGGAAAGCATGGGCCCTTTTTAAGGAATACCAGCATTCAATTGCAACCATCCCAGAATGTATTTAAAATCCATTTGGATGTGATGCTCAGGGACATGATGTTGCAGTGGGTTGTTAGAGTTAAGGTAGTATGGTTAGGCTGTGGTTGGACTTGATGATCTTGAAGGTCTTTTCCAACCTGAGCAATTCTGTAATTCTATGACTCTAATACAGCTATTGCTAGAGGAATTCTACACTAAACTGTGACCAAAACACACTGCTAAACAACAATGCCACTAAAACACATTGCTACTCAACAGCTATTTCAGGAGAAAATTGAATCACAGAATTGTAGGGGTTGGAAGGGACCTCTAGAGATCATCGAGACCAACCCTCCTGCCAAAGCAGGTTCTTGAGGTGCTTCCCAAGTCCATACACAACATTTAAATGGAATCCATACAGTGGCAGTTACATACGAAGAAAATCCCCGCACTCATGATAAAAATATGTTGTCCCATCTGACAGGGCCTGAACCAGTGATTGAGCACCTGGTGGGAAGGCAGGGCCAATCAAGGGAGCCAGGTGCATGCAATGCACTGAGGGACCAGAATGGGTGGAGCCAGGATCCACCCCTTCCCAGACCTCATTTAAAGAGAATTTAAGGCTGGGGATGAGCTGCTGGAGAGGAGCTCTGTGGAGAAGGATCTGGGTGTCCTGGTGGAGGACAAGTTGGCTATGAGCCAGCTGTGTGCCCTCGTGGCCAAGAGGGCCAATGGCATTCTGGGGTGCATTAAAAAGAATGTGGCTAGCAGGTCAAGAGAAGTGATCCTCTTCCTCTACTCTGCCCTGGTAAGGCCTCATCTGGAGTACTGTGTCCAGTTCTGGGCTCCACAGTACAAAAAAGACAAGGATCTCTTGGAAAGAGTCCAGCGGAGGGCCACGAAGATGGTGAAGGGCCTGGAGCATCTCTCCTATGAGGAAAGGCTGAGCGAACTGGGTCTGTTCAGCCTTGAGAAAAGAAGACTGAGAGGGGACCTGATCCAGGTCTATAAGTATCTAAACTGTGGGGGGGGCAGAATGGCGAGGCCAAACTTTTCAGCAGTGTGTGGAGGCAGGACAAGGGGAAACGGCCAGAAACTGCAGCATAGGAAGTTCTGCACAAATGTGTGCAAGAACTTCTTTACAGTGAGGGTGACGGAGCACTGGAACAGGCTGCCCAGGGAGGTGGTGGAGTCTCCTTCTCTGGAGATGTTCAAGACCTGCCTGGATGCCTACCTGTGTGACCTGGTGTAGGGAACCTGCTTTGGCAGGGGGGTTGGACTCGATGATCTCTGGAGGTCCCTTCCAACCCCTACAACTCTGTGGTTGGCAGGAGGGAGGTGAGGGGATCTTATTGGAGATCCCTGCCTACTGGAGGACTTCTAGAGGTAAGCAGTTTTTCTTCCTCTGTTTCTGCGTTCATGGCTGCTGCACTGGGGCTTGTTCTCATTCACTGCAGCCTAGGATTGTGCTACTCTGCTATTATTGCTGTTCATTTCATCACGTTACAGCATTACAGGACCTACAAAGGTTGTGCATCTCTGTGCTATTAGTGTGTCCCTGATCACAGTGTGTGAGTAACTGCAAAATACATGCTGAGGCTTTAAGCATTCCTTCAGAAATGACGCTATAAGCAGTCACCTCAGACAGGGAGAACTGCCAGAAGCTGAGGTTCGTGCATATACTTGCTGATTCGTAAAGGGGTGGTACTGACCTACTTCCAAAAGCTCCTAGAAAGGCTTACAGCACTGAGGAGGAAAGCCACAAAGCTATAGCTCTGCTCCAGCAGGAAGTGAGAGCCACACAAGAATCCGTAAGTATTCAGCAGTGTGAAGTCAACAGGAGGCCCCTAAGGAACATCTTCTTTGTAGAGGCTGAGGAAATGTGGTCCAGTGGACTGTGTCAAAATCAGAGCTGTGACCTAACCAGGAATACCAGAAAGGTGGCACTGTTCCTGGTTTTCAGCAGCTGAGAAGCATTGGAGAGCCAGAGGGGAGTGGAATGCAAGGAGGAACAGCACTGAGGAGGAGCTCAGTGGGACGAGAGCTGACTCTATACAGAATGGGTGACAGAGGATTAGCTAAACTCCTGGGCTGTGAGTGGTTTTTCTTTCCCATGCCTTGCTGTTCTGTATCACTCAAATTGATTTCAGTATGGATTTCCCACTTCCTCTGCAACAGCACAACTTTTACAAGCCTGTACTTTCTAAAGAGATTTCACCTTCCCTGCCCCCCTCACCTGCCTCAATAACACCATTCTGCATTGGACACCAAGCCTTGGTGCTTCTGGACGTGTTTCAAGTGAGATGTTTTGGGTTGGTTTTAAACTATTCCCTAAAAAAACCAATGCAAATAAGCAGGAAATTAAATTGGCCAGTCCAGTTTGGCTGCCTAGCTACCTGAACCACACAAAGCAAACAGTTTTGAGACTACAGCTGAAACATCTAATCTTATCAGGACTTCTGTGAAAGCACCCTTTAAGCCAGCACCCTTACAGGTCAAATAAAGGGCACCTTACAAACACATATATAGAGGGGCTTTCATTCAGAAACCTTCCTTAGAGCAGGAGGGCCCCAAGATGCCTTTGAACAGTAGCAGTGAACACAGAAGACAGGTCTGGGTGCAGTCATCTAAAAATAAATTTTGGTGAAGGAGCCTCTCAAAGCAGACAGCAGCCTTCCATCCTGTCATGGTTATGAGATTTTTCTCCTTGTTGCTTTTCTGTCTGATGTTGGCAAAGACCCTTCAATAAATGGGATAGCTCAGCCAAGTGATGGGGCTTGCTGATTAGCTGCAGCCCAGCTGCTGCTCTGAACACAATACGTGAACTGTCAGGCACAGGGAAGCCACAGCTTCCCACCCTCTACCTGCTGCACAGAGAGGTGGCTTTTGTCTGCTCTGCCTCTTCTAGGGTGTAAGCCTATGCTATGTTTAACTGAAACCAATTCAATTCAAACTTCCATTTCTTTTAGATCTGAAATGATTCTTCTCAGTAAGACCCGAAGGAAAGAAATGATGCAGCACAAACACTGCATCATCCCTCTCCCCAGCTTCCCTGCTGACCTGGCTTGGATACCCTTAGTCACTCTCCCCGTGAACTCCTCACAGCATCCCTCAGCGCTGGAAGCAACTGTGTCAGTCCTCAAGGATGCTGCAAAGGCCTGCTCGGGGTACCTCCTAGTACCTGGACACAAGCAGGCAGGAGGCAGCAGTGCCAAAGCCTGCAGTTACAGTTGGAACAGGGCTGACACAACCTCTGGCAAAGCCAGAGCTGTGGCCACTGGAACTGTGCCACTAGCTCCAGCACCACCCAATCACGTACCTGGGAAGTCAAACAGGAACCTGGGCTTCCATCTCTCCAGCAAGAGGATGCCAAGGAGAGACATGCTGAGGAGAAAGAGGGGTCTCAGGGAAGTGGAGGAAAACAACCTAGAAATCAAACGAGAAATCGTTAGCCGGGGGCCGAGGCGCTGAGCTACCGCCCCGGTGAGCAGAGGCGACTCAGCACAGGGCAGCGCAGACACATCCGACCGCTACAGTAGAACGCGGCGCGCTGCGGGCGCCCGCCCCGGGCACGCTGTCAAATGGCGCCGGCGCCCGCGGGCGGACAGCCGCCTGCCACCGCCCGAGCTCCTCCTCCGGTTGTAAAACGGGGCCGGCGCTCCGTGCGCCAGCGCGAATCCCTGACATCCCTCAGGTGGAGAACTGAAATACCAGCCGCGCTTCCCCGCGGCTCGGAGGGATCGCACCGTAAAACGGCGTCGGGGAAACGCGCTCCCCGCTCCGTCTCCGCTACGGAGAGCCGCTCTCCGCCGCGCCGCGCGCCGACCGCGCCACATCCCACGGCCTTCATCCCCCGTCACGGGACGGCAGCTCCGCGCGTCGCTCCCCGCCCTCCCCCCGCCGACGCCCCCTCGCTCACCAGAGCGCCCCGCCGAGCGCGGCGGCGGTCACCAGGCTGTGCAGCGGCCTCTCCCACACCAGCAGCCGCTGCGCCGCCGCCAGCGCCGCCTCCCAGCCCCGCAGCCGCTGCCGCAGCGCCAACGCCAACCGCTCCGCCGCCGCGGCCGCCGCTTCCTCCTCCTCCTCTTCGGCCGCCGCCGCCGCCTCCTCGGCGCGGGCGGTCGCGGCCATGGCTGCGCGCGGGCGGGGCGGGAGGGGGCGCCGTCGTCGCCGCCGGTAGCGTTAGCGGCGCTGCAGCGGGCCGGGCCGGGCGGCACCGCCTGACGGGGACCGGCGGCCGCTGGCGCCGTGCGCGTGCGCGGCCCGCCCCTCGGCGGCGATGGGGCGGCCGCGCGTGCGCGGTGAGCTCGGAGGCGGTGACCCGCCGCGCGCACGCGCGGCCGCTGTGCCGGAAGCGGAAGAAGGCGGCGGGCGGAGCGGGGCGCGGCTCTTCCTTTCGCGGTCTCCGCCGAGACTCGGCCTCGCGGTGCTTCGAGGCCGCTTGGCCAGTCGCTTCGCCGGCCCCTCCTCTCTGCTTTTGGGGCGGCCGCTCGGCATGGACCTGAACGGGTTCCTGCTGGATGAGGAGGGCGCCTTCTCCCTCGGCGGCTTCCAGGAGTTCACGGTGAGGCCCTGCCGGGGCGCCCCGGCTCCGATCCCCTCCTCTCCCGGGGTGTTTCCCGTTCCCTCCCGGCCCTCGGGAGCTCCCTCGACTGCCCTCCTGGCGCCCGTAAGCTGGCCGGGACGCGGCCCACCGCCTGCGGGCCCGGCATTGCCACTGTCAGGGCTTTTCTGAACTCCTTCCTCTCTGCTCGCAGTTCCTACCCCGGCACCAGCAGCTGAGCGAGCGGGTGCGGAAGCGGCTCTACTATGGCTGGGACAAGGAGTGCACCCTGGATAACCTCTCCAGCCCCGTGGCAGGTGAGTGACCGACATGCCCAGCCGGGACTGCTGAGTCAGGGCGTTTGGAAGCGACCCAAGGGCCGGTAGCAGCACGGCAGCTGCTTCCCCCAGCGCCAAATCCCTCCCTGCGTGGCCTTCTGTGTGTGTGCTGTGCTGCGGGCAGGCTGCCATGGCCTCGCATCTCTGCTCTGCGTTTTATTGCTCTGTCTGGCCTGCTGTTGTGTTTTTGGCACCTTGCTGCTGTGCGGAGTCCTTTGGGTCGTTTGTAAATTGCAGTGAGAGCTGTATCCTTTCCCCTTACAGGAGGTGTCTTGGACAAGTTCTCATGCTCACTTAACTTAGTTGTGAACACCAAGGGGATAAGTGCTTTCTGTATATGTGGTTTTTTTCCTATAAGTTCAGCAGTGCTTGGGGGAGCAAAAGGGTTGAGGCACAGGAAGAGGAGCTGGCAAGGGCTAGTAGTGGTTAGTTAGTGTGCCTTCATAGCAGAGCTGTGTCGTTGTCTCTATTAGCTATATGCTCACGTAGTTTGCAGGAGGCATGGAGCGGGTGGGGAGGTGTGCTCGTGTTCTATGCTTTTGTGATGGTTTTGAGGGGAGCAGTCTGAAGTCCCACAGAGGCTGTGTGAAATTCATAGCTGCTCACCTACTTTCTGTGATTTTTGTTGGAAGCTTTCTGACCTAGCTGCTCATGGGGAGCTGGCAGCGAGCTCCCGTTGGAGCATGTTGGCTGTTGCGGGCTTCAGTTTTGATAATTGGTATCTTTGAAGCCAGGAAAATGAGATGTACCTAAACTATGCTCTCCTGACCGGAGTGAGCTGTGACACAGTTGACCAGAGGCAGCTGGGTGTGTCTGTGGTTACACCATAGTGCTACTTCCATGCTGTGCTCATCCCTGTACACTGAAATGAACACACTGTCCATTATCATCCTGGGTGCACTGGAGCTGACGTGTGGAGGAAGCTGGGTTGGCACTGATCCGCTTTCGAGGAGTAGGGCATTGTTTGGAAGGGAGCACAGAACAGGGTATGCCTGGTGTCAACATCAGGCCCCCAAAACCTTATAAAGCACAATCAGAAGGGGCCGTCTGGGGTCCTGTGGGTGAGGCTGGGTGTTAGCCTCTCTGTGCAGCTGGCTGCAGGTAACTCCCCGTGATGCAGACGTGCTAATCTGGATCTGGCACTGCTGCTGTGCGTTGGTTACACATGTGCTCTTCCTGCTTTGGTCTGGTGCTCTTCTGCGTGCTCGTTTGCATGCCTCCTATCAGCTTGTTGGATAGGTTGCTGAGTGCTTGCTGTGATCAGTCAAATCTTGAGTCATTTTATAAAAGTATGCGTGGTATATTTCGAGAAGAACAAATGTAGCTTAGGTTAACGTAACACATTAAAACTTTTTGAAAGGACAGATAACAGCAGGACAAGGAGAAAGGGAAGATTTAGGTTGGATGTCAGGGGGAAGCTCTTTACAGAGAGAGTGGTGAGGTGCTGGAGCAGCTTGCCCAGAGAGGTTGTGGATGCCCCGTCCCTAGAGGTTGGATAGGGCCCTGGGCAGCATGGTCTAGTATTAAATGGGGAGGTTGGTGGCCCTGCCTGTGGCAGGGGGGGGGGTTGGAGATTCATGGTCCTTGAGGTCCCTTCCAACCCTGGCCATTCTGTGACGTCTGAAAAGTCTGACTTAGTTTGAGTGAAATGAGGGGCTGTGAGCAAACACTGAGACTCAGTGATCTTGTAGGTGAAAAGGTGGGGATGGACTGTGCCACATAGGACTCATCCTTTTTGTTATTTTTCTGTCCTAGATATTGCTGTGGAACTGCTGCAGAAAGTGGCTCCCAGCCCTATCCGCAGACTGCAGAAGAAGTACGTGTCTCATGTGTCTCGGTAAGAAACAAAACCTGTCCTTCACGTCCCACGTCAAAACTGCGAGCTCTGGTCTCACCTGTGACTCTGTTCTGTCACCCGGGCTGGCACTGATTAGTCACTGGTTAGTGTCAAAAAGGAACTGGGGGCAAGTGGCAAGGCCAAGCAGGCACGGTGTCAGGTTGGTCCTGCTCTGTGGGATGCAGAGATACTCTTGTTAATGGGACTCTACCGGCTTGGATCAGCAGCTGAGCGATGCTCATTGTGCAGCCGGGTCTGAACCTTGGCTGAAGCCTTTGTAGCATGGCTTACTACAGGCAGAGGTGTTCTTTGAAGAACTGGCTGTGCCCAGAAATAGGAGCTAGGGCTTTCTGCTCTCCACCGTGTATCTCCTGTGCTTTCTCGTGCTGCAGCTCAGCACAGTGGCACAGAGCAGGTAAGACTGGGTTGTGTTGCAGCCAAGTGCTTAACTGTTTGCTGAGCCCCCAGCACTTAACTACAAGGGGAGAGAGCAGTCAAGTTGTGCTATGATGGCATGCACATAACTTTTGGGATAGCTCCTATGTCATTCCTACAGGGAAGCCTGTATCTCACCCTGCTCCATGATGCTGGCACTAGTTTATATTGAGAGACTCCGGCACCGGAACCCTGAATACCTCCAGCAAATCTCATCTTCAGACCTCTTCTTGATCTCCATGGTGAGCATTGTGCGCTAGAGGGTTACTGGTTTGGAGGAATGTCTGGAGGAGGTTGAAGTTCTGTCCTTCATGCTGTTTTTAGATGGTTGCAAGTAAGTACCTGTATGATGAGGGTGAGGAGGAAGAGGTATTCAATGACGAATGGGGAGCAGCAGGGAAAGTGGATGTCCAGACCATGAACACGCTGGAGATGAACTTCCTGAGTGCCATTGTAAGTGAAGCCTGGATTTCTGTTTTTTCCTTCATGTGCCCCCATGAGGGAATAGAGAAGGATGTGTGCAGATGTTGGTTGGTCTGTTTGGTCTGGACTGTGTTGACCTGTCACTGCTGTCACTGCAGGACTGGAGTCTTTACACAGACCCCCGGGAGCTGTTTGAAGTGCTGAGCTGGCTGGAAGGACGGTAAGTGTGTGGTGGGGGGCTTTTCATCCCTCCTGCAGCCTTGTCTCTCCCACTGCTTGGAGGTATCTCTGCTGCATTGAAATAAGAGCTTGGGTGCCCATGGGCCCTTCTTAGGCTTTGCAGCTCCCTTCCACAGCCATGGTGTTTTGAGTGGAGTCTTTTGTAGAAGTGAGAAAGGTCCATGCCACAGCCACCCTTCTTGTTTTTCCTGCAGTGTGGCAGAGAAGCAGGGCATGTGGCGCGGCTGGTTCACCTACACGGATCTGTGTGTCCTCATGGAGCAGTCCATGTGGCAGCAAGCACTGGGCCACTTCTACCAGCAAGTAGTGAAGGTATGGGCACGGGAGAGCAGCTGCTTGCAAGAACATAGAGCCCAGCAGGCCATGAGTTTAGAGTAGGGCTTTCTTTTCCACTCTAAACTTCTGCTAGATTTATTCTCTGCTGAAAAGGGAAGCTCTCAGAAGCTAAACCATGCAGATTTGCAGCTGTCCTGCTTGAGACACTGCAGCCTAGTGTTGAGCTAATCTGTGCACTGTGTTGAACCACTATCCCACAGGTGGATGGGTACAAGAGCATGCTGGTGGCATGGAGGGAGGTGGGTGCTAGGTGGGCATTTAAACAGGAACTGTTAGGTTTTAGCCAGGGTGTTCAGTCCCTGCTTTGCACGGACTGTTTTGCTACTTGCTGTCAGGAATGTGGCTGCCTGCTCCTTGGCCTCCAGCTCTGTGCTGCTGGAGCCCTTTGCCGTCATGGCTCTTGGATTGACTTGTTGGGGAGAGTGTGGGACGTGGTCAGCCGCAGGGAGTGTGCCAGTGGTCTGAGCTAACTGTCAGCTTCTCTGCAGCTGGCCTGCCTCCTGGGTGTGGTGTACCTGACCGGCTTTGCAGCTGTCTTCACTTCCATCGCTGTGGTGCACCGGGCTGTGTGCGCGAGGAGCACCAGCAGTACAGCCATCCGTCCTGCTCTAATCCCTGTGGAGAGCGGCTGCCAGCTGGGTGCTCAGCCAGCCCTGGCTCCTGAGCAGCCCCAGCCTAAACTGCCTGATGTCTCCTCACCCAGCAGCACTCATTGCTTAGGGGAGAACGAGACTGCTGAGGAGCCACGTCGTGGGGGAGTCACGGCGACTGCGCTCTACCTGTGGGGCAGTGTGATGACAGCTCTGTCCTATGTAAAGGCACCTGATGTAACCCTGCACAAGAGCCCCCTGCAAGCTCCCCTTCGGAAAGTACCCACTGCCTGTGAGAGATTGAACCGAACTGCTCCTGTCACAGCCTCCAACCAGCCTGGCCCCTTTGGACTTTCTGTGCTCCTGGCCCCTCCGACGCTCCACTGCCATGCCTGCTCAGCTGCTGCCAGGTCCACGTGGGATGCCTCCCCCAACCACAAGGACTGGCTAGACCCCCTGGGGCTGAGGCAGTGCTTTTTGCACACAGCCTTGGATTTTGGCAGAATCAAGAACTTTATTTTTCCCAGCTAGGAGCAGAGGACAGCGCCTTTCCCCCTCCCTCCTAGTGTGGCACAACTCACTTCCTTGCACTTCTGGGACCTCTGATCCCTGGGGCAGCGCAGGGCTTATGACCTTGTATTACTTCCAAACCAGCATTTGTGTCCCCCACCCACTGAGGGCAGGGGTGTTCTTCACTTTGGGTGCTCTAAAGCATTGGGGCTGCTGGGACAGGATAGGGCAAGTTTGGCTAGCTGAAGAGTAGAAGTGGGATGTTGTTTGGTTGGGATAATAGGCTAAAGGGGAGTGTTGTACCACTTCCAGCAGCAGGTGAGTGGCCTTTGGTGATGATGGGCAGAGGTGGTATGTGGCATGTAGTATGCAGGGGCAGGGATTGCAGGGGTTGGGGCAGTGAGGGTGCAGAGTACTTTTGTAGGAGATGGGGTGCCTGCGAGAGGAGGTAGAAGAAGTGGGCAGGGAGCAGCCTGAGCTGGCTGGCCTTAGCAACTATTCCAGACCACTTCTCAGGAAGTACTGCAGTCGCACCAAGAGGGGACCCTTATGTGGCTATGCCCCGGGGAGAGGATATACCCTACTGGATTGTAGGTGAAGTGGTGAGCATTTATCTTCCTTATCCTGCCTGAGTTGGGCACTTGGGAAGTGGGCTATTCTTGAACTTCAGCTTGAATGCCACTGCCTGCAGTTGTGAGCAGCGGTGCCTAACTGCTCCAAGGGGTGGGGAGATGACACCCTGTCTTGCTGACCAGCTCTGCTCAGTGTGCCCCTTCTTTTTACCATGAATTTTACACCTGTTTTTTCACTCTTTTGTAGATGCAACTCTCTTCCAATAAAAGTAGTTCTTGCTGTGCACCTGCTTTCGTCTGCTGAGCCACTCCATCCTGACAGCAAGCATACCCACATGCAGCTGTATTGATGTGTGTTTGCAGTTATAGCAGGCAGAGCTTGATCTCTGTTTCAGGATGTAAGGCAGATTCTAGGTGCCAGCAACGAGCCTAGGAGCACTAAGCCCTGTCCTGTAGGGCTTGAGAGAGACCAGGCTCTCTGGTGGTGGGGGACAGGAATGATCTTGGGGCTGGTGCCAGGCGAAGGTGGGGCAGTGGAGGTTCTGCATACATGGGAATGCAGGGAATGCATGACCTCCCTGTAGGCTGTTCAGTTAATGAGTGAGCTCTGAACAGGAAGGGCTTTGCGCAGTCACAGTTGTGGTCACTGCCCTGTGAAAAAAAACATGGGCATTTCCTGCCTGTGGTGCCTGGGGAAGCTTCCCACCCACAGCAGCAGCTCTCATCCCTGCCATCCTTGTCCAGGTTGCAGGATTCAGCACCAAGACTCCTACCAGCGTTGGGTATGTGGTAGTCCTACATCAGAGACATCCGTGGTGTGGGCACACTGCCTAAGGGTGGGAATGTCAGGACCTGGGGGCACCTGTACAAGTGTTAATGGGGCCCTCATTCTGACCACTCACATCACAGTATGGGTCTGTTGGCTGAGTATCAGCAGCTGCAAGGAACGCGGATGATGAACTTTCACTCTGCCAACAAATGTCAAATCCCTAAACATTTAACTCAGTTAATATCTATTTGCCAGCTAGCAAACACTGTGAGCAGCAGAGCATAGATTCGAGCTCACTTGCTTTCCTTCCTCGAGTAATGCATGTGTAGCAAGATAGGATTGACTGTTTCCATTGCATGTCTTTCAGTTTGCATTTCAACCTCACAATATCATAAATCAGTTTTACTGTCCTAATTTGAAATGAGAACTAGCCCTTCTTAAGGGAACTCTTCCCACTGTTAATTATCTTAGCTGGATTTTGCCTGGGTTCTCACAAAATATTCTCTTGTCTGCATTCTTCCATCTACTCTCTCATGTTGGCTTGCACACCCATGTCACGGGTTAAAGGGACACATCTTTGTAAGCACAACCTTTGGGTGGCTTGTTGCAGAGAAGAGGATGCTGTGGGACTAACTCATTTATTTAGAGCGTTCAGTTTGTCTCACTAAACACCATTTGGCCCCCACTGGTCCTAAATAAATTTTTGTAATGGAATTTTATAGGAGGTTTCTTTGGCAGATGTTTTCACTTGTGTTTTTACCTCCTGGGTGTAGCAGAAATGCTGAGTCACAGCTTGAAGCAGTGATTGAGCACCTGCCCAACCCAGAGGAGCTCAGTTGCTTACAAAAGGGCTGGAGCCAGGATCCACCCCTTTCCAGACCTCATTTAGGGGTTGGCAGTGGAGGTGAGGATTTCTTTCTGTAGCTGAGGTCTTCTAAGGGTGAGTAGGCTCTCTTCTTTGTTTCTGTGGTTGTCACGTTTGGGTAAATCCTTGCATGTTGTACCTGGTGCCTTGCTGCTCTGCTGTCATTGCTGTACTTGCTCTGTACTGCAATGCTTTTGGATCTTTAAACTTGTTTTAAAGCATTGTAATCAGAGATTTTGAATTATCCTTGAAGATTCTGGGAATTAATAAGCATGTATCAGTTTCACTGAAATGAGAGCTGAGGTGTTTTTTGTTGTTGTTTTTTTTCTTAAAGCAAGTACTGTAATATTTCACATCTGTTTTTAACTAGAGTTCCCCAAGTGGTCTATAATGGTGAGTGCTAGAGGACAAATGCCTGCTGCTTGGAGAAAGTAATCCTGCTTCCGCAGAAGAATGCAGTCATGGGAATCTGTCACACGTGGGTGAAGCACTTTACAAAGATTTTATCTTCCTATATTCACAGCTCTAGCTCTAAGAGAAAGGATAAGGACTCCTCATGGATGGAGAGGATTAAAAGGGCTTGGGTTGTTGACCAAGGCAGTAATGTTTTGTAAATGAAAATGTAAGAACCATCTCTAGGCTGGGAATTCTTTTCTTGCTGTTTATCTTTTCCTCCTGACTTACAGGTGGTCCTTTCTACACAGACTTGTTTATTTCTTTGTATTAGGCATCAAAGCCCTATTTCAAGTCAGGATGGTGTGAAGCTACCTGCTGCAGAGAGAAGTCTTGCTTGAAAGGGCTGACAGGTGACTTGTGTGAATCTTAGCCTCCAGTTCAATTGTTTTACAGTGTCTGTGGGGATAATTTCTCACTTATATGGACAGAATTGAGGTGCTAAGCAGACTAAAATTTGCTCTTTGAAAACATAAGGTTTGTTCCCATGATGTGGCATACATCTAGCTACTCAGAAAAGCCTTAATGGTACAATTAAATGTAATTGGGGTGGGTTTCCACAAGGTGGGAACCGTACCTGCTAAACCATGATAATTTTTGACACATAACATACTAAAGAAAACAGAGTGCGATCGTGATGGGGTTTGGAGGCTACATATGTGCTATGAGAAGTTAGACTGTTGGGTTTATTTTTTCCACTTGGTTTAACCTGCTGCCCTATGGGCCTCTTGTCTGTAGAGGCTGAGGCAAGCTAGACTTTCTCCCTGAGCAGACAGCTTGTTTCACCTGAGTGTGTGCACACCAATAACTCAGTTCTACCTGCTGCCCTTCAGTAATGGTAAGCAAACCAAGCACTACATAATCATAAAGGCTGAGGAGACCCCTGGCAACGGGATGCTGCATGTGTTTGAGAGTTCCTTGCTGGAGGTAATCTTGTTAAAACTTTTTCAGATGTGTTTGAGAATGTAAATGGCTGTCAAAGGCAGAACCTGCAACAGTGGAAGTCTTAGATGAGGCTGAAGCTGTGGAACAGCTAAAAAGCTGTGCTCTGCCTTTTGGTTGTGGTGCTCTCTGCGTGTGAGACAACCTCAGCAGTTCTTTTTCGTCTTCTGAACTTCTGCCAATCAGTACCACCCAGATCTTAGCAGAGAAAGAAGGGAACTTGGACAGTTTCTGGACTGCGTTAGGAATCATCTCTTCTGTGGAATCTTGCATAACTATTTCCCCCTCTTCAATTGTAATGTTAATGGTTATGTATCTGTTCTTCCTGCCTCTCTAGATAAAATAGTGAAGCATGGATGAATGTTGGGACTCTACAGTTTCAGATGGTAAATGTCAAATTCTCCTCTTCTGTTCGTTGTCACCTTAATGTAGCTGCCTTTACTTGAGCTGTATGAACTCAGTGCAGCCTCTTTCTACTGTATCCATTCTGTGTCTACAAATCAGATCAGGATCATTAGCTAGCATACTAATGATGATGTTGTGTGACTTAAAATAACAAAAAAAAACCCTCACTGTAAAACATTTGGTTCCATACGCATTTGATTTGGCTAGAATGAGTACAGAAAGAATCAAATAAAACAGTGTAAATTGGCAATTCTTGGGATTGGGAACTTTTATCTGGTCCAGTGATAGAAGAGAAAATTGGGCAGTCTTTAAAGTATTCTGGATTGAAAATGGGAATATTATCCTGCAGCCTAAAGCTCTGCATCCATCCCGTGTGAAACAAGGAAAACCATCAGGTTGCAAGTGGACAGTACAACTGGGAGGCTGTTTTAGGTCCAAGGCAAGACAACCTTGCACCAAGAACAAAGAAATCAGGGAAACCTAATTATTGACATTCTGATATAATATAATACTACTTGATCCAGGAAAGGAGAGGAGACTGACTTCAAATATTTATTGGGGGGAAAAAAATCTCAAATCATGAGAATGATGGACTTTGCACTGGGGAAGAAAGCAAAATATCTTAAGTTCAGAGCCCATGTGTATTAATGCATACTGTGCTAATGTAAGTTGTGAGATCTGCAGGTCTGGAGAGAGTGACCCACTGAGTCAGAACACAGATACCTCAAAGGTAGAGCTGTACCCATTTCCTGTCTTTGTTTCAACCGGGATGGAATTGTTTTCTTCAGAATATCTGGTGTATTGGTATGTTTTGGCTCCAGAAGAAAAACAACGTTGATAACACACCGATATTTATAGTTGCTGCAAAGCAGCATTGTGCAGAAGCCAAGGCCATTCTCATCAAAGTGCTCAAGCAGCTGGGAGGGAATAGAGTTAGGAGAGCTGAGTGAAACTGGCCGAAGGGATATTCCATATCGTATGGCATGTGGAAGGACTTTTGAAGTGGGGAGTTCATTGGGCTCTTCTGCTGCTTGAGGGGCTGGCTGGGTATAGACCAGGGGGTGGTAAGCAATTGCTTTGTGCATCACTTGTTATATTCATTCATATGTATATATGAATTCATAATTGTTATCCTTTTACTATTCTCTAAGTAAACGGGTCTATCTCAACCCATGAGTCCCACTTCTTTTTTTTTTTTCCTCCTGATTCTCTCACCCAACCCCCCAGGATGCAAAGGGAGTGAGCCAGAAACCGTGTGGTGCTGAGCCACCTGCCGGGTTAAACCACAGCACTTGCCCAGCAGTATTTTTCAAACTGAAGTGACTGATCTTTGTGTGAACAGGTAGCTCTGATTTCTTTACCATCTGACTTGTGATGTCTCTTGCCAGTGAAGAGGCTCTCTGCAGGTGTGGCTGGCAAGGAGGCATAGTCCCTTCCTGCTTCACAGGACTCACTAACCATCTGTTACATGACCAGCACGTCATGTCGTTCCCAGCCATGCATGTCTTCAGCTGCTGACTCAGAAGGCAAAGCCCTTCTCAGGCTGCACAGCCCCAGTACCAGGGACCTCATCTTCCTGTCTCCCAGATGGAATCATTGAATGGCCTGGGTTGAAAAGGACCATAAAGATAATCTGGTTTCCATTTCCAGCCCCCTGCTACATGCAGGGTTGCCAACCACCAGACTAGGCTGCTGCCCAGGGCCATGTCCAGCCTGGCCTTGAATGCATCCAGGAATGGGGCGTCCACAGCCTCCTTGGGCAACCTGTTTCAGTGCTTCACCACCCTCTGAGTGAAAAACTTCCTTGTAATGTCTAACCTAGACCTCCCCTGTCTTAGTTTGAAACCATTTCCCCTTGTCCTATTGCTATCCACCCTTGTAAAAGATAGGATCTGATAGATCTGCTCTCCCTGCAGTTGTTGTGGATAGGTTTGTGTTTTCTGAGCTGAGAGGAAAGCCATATAGGCAGCAATTTGCCTTTTAAGGTTTTGCTTCACTGCACACCATGCCTCACTGACTCGCACAGCTCCTTTCAGGCACTTCCTCAATTTCAATGTGGTGCCGTTTCCATAATGTGTAATAAACACCACTGAGGCTGATAGTTCAGTTTTGAACAGGGTGAATGTAGTGAGATCCCTGATGCTGGAAGAATAACAAGGCTGAAAAGTCCTCTGCACTTCAATATGCACTACTGCTTGCCGCACTGTGCCATAATGAAAGCTGAATGCCTGCCTTCCTCCTCACTTCTCACACAGTAACACTTTATCTGAGGGGGAAACCGACTGTCTGTAGTTACTGCAGAAACCACTCCCAGCTGAGACAGGGTAAGTGAAGGGAATAGAAATGAGAGAGAGAGAGAGAGGTGTGCATGGTTGTCATATGATCTCTGCAGCATCCCCGCACTGTTGCAAATTCAGCCATACATTTCTGGGTTTATGCTGAGTTTGTGGACTTGGACTGTCCGACTGGCACCTTCTCTTGGCATGTTAGCTCTGTCTGCCCCTCCCTTCTGCAGAGCTGAGTGTGTGGATGGAGGTATGGAAATGCTCTGTGTAGGCAGTGAAGCGACCACATCTGATAAGGAAGTCCTGAGCTCTAGGAACTGCTGTACATGGGAGGATTTAAATGGTAAGTGAGAATTTTCCCCTTTTATTAAATCTGCTTTTCTGAAAGAAGTCAGCAGAGACAGGTGTGGAAATAATTCCTTCTGGAGAGGAGTGTTATCGACTGATTTGTCAGCTAATGATTCTGTTCTTCTGGGGTACAAGCACGTGTTGCTTGGCAAAATACATAATTAAAGGTCAGGATGTTTTGAGAAGTAATTAACTGAAGCCCTAGGATTTGTTAGCTGACAATAAAAAAAAGCCATTTCTATAATGTACTTTAATGTCACTGAAGGCAAGTATGGATTCATGTTTCTGAAATCCTTTTGTATGTTTTTCTGCAGGTGGTGTTGACTGATTTTATTTTTTTCTTCAAGAGCAGTAAAATGATGTTCATTCGGGGCTTAATGAGCCATCGCTACAGATTAACACGCTGGGAGCATCTTCATCCTGCCGTCTCTCTGCTGCTCTATGGGGAAAGCACGCTGACGTGGTTATTAAATCTGGCAGCTGTGTTGTGTGCACACGGGAAGCAAGCAGAGTACTACACATAGAACATGAGTAGCTTTCAGAAAGAAGCCTTCCATTCACTGCTACAAGGCTTGAAAGGCAGACTAAAAAGCTTTCTCCTTTTGGAATCACCAGTTGCTGGGACAGTGTGCAAATACTACAAATGCAGTGGCAAATGTAAGTATTCTTTGCCTGTTGCAGTGCTTTCAGATTGCTAATGGGGGATTTCTACCTTGGTGTGCTGCTTGAAAAAGCAGAGGGTTGAAAGCTGAAGCCATCCTGAGAGTGAATGGTTCTCTGCAGTTTTGTTTTGGCCTTCGGTGGAGGAGCTGCTGAGAGGAAGGGATGTGTGTAAGTTGTTCAAAACAAATAGTTTGCAGTTGTGTTTGTTGATTTTTGGGGACATCTGATTGCCACTTTGTGAAGGGAGAAGCCAAGCAAATGCAGGGGATGTTAAATGGTTTTCTTCTTATGTTATATGCAGTGAGAAAGGTGTTGTACATAACTATAGAAAAGCTAAAATTGGACTGTCTGCACAAAATACTGAGTATGCAGTTTTAGAGGAATGTAATACTGTGTCTAGATGCATCAATTTATACAAAAACAAAGGCACAATGTATGGTGCACTGGGAGAAAGCCTTGAGCCAAATGTGAAATTGACAACTGTCTGTATGAAGTTCCAAAGTTCAGCTAGCCCAGTATCCTATGTCTGGCAGCAGCCTACAGCAAATGCTCGTCAAACAGGACAAAGTTCCTATGACATTACTGGAAATACAGTAAATGGATTGATGACTTGTTCTTAAATCTTCCACATAGATACATACATCTGCAAATTGAAGATATCTCTCTCAATTTTTTTCAGTTGCAAATTTACATTCCTGCTAATCTGTACATGAACTGTGACAACACGAGGGCTACCCTAAAAGTGATGGCCAGGTAATGGCTGTTTTCAGCGAGGACGGATGGATCAGCTGCAACAAGGGATCCTGGAGAGAGGTAAACAGAACCAACCCCCAAAACTGCAGCGCTTGGTCAGCATGGCAGCCCCCAGATCCCTTCCCACCCCGTCCCAGTTATGCAGGAGCCGTGCTTGTGCTGCTTTGGTGTGAGTGGAGCTGGGAGTGATGGCAGCCAGTGCCCTGTCTGTATAAAAGCAGCTCCCCTTATGGAGCACAGCAACACAGGAGCATTGTGAGCAGGCTGTGCAAACAGGGTGTGCTTGGCAGCACAGGCAGTTCTCATGGGGCAGGGAGGGTGAGCAGGGAGGATCCTCTCCTCTCTTCCCCTCTTCTTCTTCCCTCCCCTCCTCTCTACTCCTTTGAGAACTCTATGGTGCTGCTGCCTCTTAAAATTACCACGGTGGGCTCCTGTCACCGGAGCTGCAGCCGGGCTGAGACAGCAAGCCAGACCAAGGGGACACAGCCTCTCTGGTCTCGTGTGGGCACCTGGGTGGACATCCTGAGGGGGGAAGGGCAGTCCAGACCATTGGCTGTGGGGAGCTTCGGTATCTGGAGTTCCCTCTGAGGCCTGAGAGAGCAGAAGGCTGTCATGGGTGCAGCTATGTGCATGTATGCTGAGGGAGCTGACAGGTGGTTGCTGAACTGCTCTCTGTCATCTTTGACAGGTCTTGGAGAACAGAAGAGGTGTCTGAAGAGTGGAGGATAGCCAGTGTCACTGCGGAAAGGGAAAGAAGGAGGATCTGGGAGACTACAGGCCAGTCAGTCTCCCCTCTGTCCCTGGGAAAGTGACAGAACAGCTTGTTCTGGATGTACCTCTGAGCAATCGGAAGACAAGTTGTCAGGTGTAGTCAGCATGGATTCTCCGAGGGGAAATCATGCTCAACCAACCTCGTAGCCTTCTATGATGGATGGGTAGATGAGGGGAGAGCTGTGGATGTTGTCTATGTTGACTTCAGCAAGGCTTCTGATGCTGTCTCCCATGTCATCTTGATAACGAAGCTGAGAAAGTGTGGGATAGATGAGTGGACAGTGAGGTGTGTTGAGAACTGGTTGAGCTGAAAGGGCGGTGATCAGTGACGCAGAGTCCAGTTGCAGACCTGTGACTAGCAGTGCTCCCCCGGGGGTCAGTGATGGATCTGGTCTTGTTCAGCGTCTCCATGAATTACCTTGATGAGGAGATAGTGTCCGCTCTCAGCAGGTATGCTGATGCTACAAAGCTGGGAGGAGTGACTGACATGTGATGGCTGTGCTGCCATTCAGCAAGAGCTGGACAGGCTGGAGAGCTGGGCAGTAAGAAACCAGGTGAGGTTTAACAAAAGCAGGTGTAGAGTCCTGCATCTGGGAGGAAATAACTGCAAGTATCACTATAGGTGGTTGCATGACCTTCTGGAGAGGAGCTCTGTGAAGGACCTGGGGGTCCTGGTGGACAAAAGTTTGGCCATGAGCCCTTGTGCATGCCCTTGTGGCCAAGAGTGCCAATGGAATCCTGGGGTGCATTAAAAGGAGCACGGCCAGCAGGGCAAGAGAGATCTTCCCCCTCTCCTCTGCCCTGGTGAGGCCTCACCTGGAGTCCTGCATCCAGTTCTGGGCTCCCCAGTATAAAAAAGACAGGGATCTCCTGGAAAGAGCCCAGCAGAGGAGCGCACAGATGATAAAAGTGCCTGGAGCACTTTTTTTTTTTTTTTCCCTATAAGGGAGGTTGGGTGACCTGGGTCTGTTCAGCCTTGAGAAAAGAAGACTGAGAGGGGATCTGATTAATGTTTATAAATATCTTAAGTGTGGGAGACAAAGGGACATGGCCAACCTCTTTTCAGTGGTCCGTGGAAATGGGACAAGGGAAATGGCCGTTAACTGGAGCGTGGGAAGTTCTGTGTCAGTATGTGAAAGATGGAGGGTGATGGAGCACTGGAATGGGCTAAGGTGAGAGGCGGTGGAGTCTCCTCTGGAGGTGTAGCTGTGCAGCCTGCTGTAGGAAGCCTGCTTTGGCAGGGGGTTTGGAAGCAATCTCTAGAGCTCCCTTCCAACCCCTCCAGTTCTGTGATTCTGTGATTATAGACATCAGGTGAGACAGTGATGGGTGAATTACGGAAGGTGTGAGGCTTCTTTCCCAGGTATGTTTGAAGTTTCTGAGACCAAATTGAGATCATTTTGGATTTTGCAGTAGAACCTATGTATCCATTATTTTGCATCATGTTTCTGTATGCCTCTATTAATAAAGTCCTCATGAGTTTGAGCAATCTTCAGCAGACTCCTACACTCGTAATCAACCACTGTCAGCCTGAAGAAAATCTTTCTGTATTAATTCTGACATAGGGCTGTTTCACAATATCCACTTCCTGCTGTGTTATTGCTGAAGCTTAGAAGACTCTTCTGCATTGCAGTCCACTTCAGTCAATTTATGTAATTAAAATTAGTAAATTGGTTGAGAACTGGCGTGTTGTGGATACACATCAGTGGCACACACCACCACTTGCTGAGGGAGTGCAGAAATCGCCTCTACTCAGATGTGTAAGATTGAGATGTGCTGGACCATGTAGCATTTGTCTTGACCAATATGACTCTGAATGCTAAGCAGAGGACCACGTAGCAGTGCAGACAATGTTGGTGTGGTGATGTTTTGATAGGGCTGTACGCTGGCTGGGACCTGCTGGACTCGGTGTTTCCTCCATATTGCCTTTATGTGTGCAGTGATAGTTATGGACCTGCTAGGTTGTCAAACAAGTGGGATTTTTATTTGAAAACTTGGGCCTAATTTTCATTATAGATTATTTGCTCATTCTATGCATTATGCAGCTTTATTTTATTTTATTTTATTTTTTGCAAATTAGCCTTGAAATGAAGTAATTTACCTCAGTATGCTTTCAGGTCAGTGCACAAGTGACATTAAAGGCACAGTGTCTGCGTTCTGAGTACATGCAGTATGCTGAATATATCCTTACAGCACCTTTTGTCCTAGGAATCGTTCAGATCATCTGAGAGAGAAATGCCCTTAAAGCAGTGGTGTTGAGAGAGTATATTGGTTTTGTACAGGTTGTTTACAATTTCGTGGTCTGCCAAAGAAGTCCCAGGAAGTTTTCATTTTTGACATGCAGCTCGGTGCCCTGCTGTGCTCTTGAAACGCAACCGATGAGTTACTGCTGTGGTGATGCATAGAGATACTTTATTCAATGCTATGATTACTTTACGAAGTCCTTTAGACTTGTCTGATAAATAACAGCAATCAATGAGATTTTTTATTACATTGTTTGCAGGTGCTGGAATAGTATCTTATATATATATGGTAATACAATATATACAATAAGTTGCATGAACGTTAACAGCCATACGTGACAGAATTAACATCTGTAGAAATTGCTTACAGTTGCCTTGCGTAGTTAAACCTAAAGATAACTTTATTGCTGGAGAGAAAAAAAGCAGGCAGAATACTGCTTAATTTATCCTAGTTATTGTGCTTTGGTCAGTATGGCTGGAACTGGATCCGTTTGGGGTGAAGTTAAACTAGGAGACAAACTCTCAGGGTCTCATCAGAGCATGAATGAGTTTACTTTGGAGTAAAACAATAATAATAAATGTTGCATTTTTAGTTTCTGACTCTAATGAACTGAAAAACAAACAAAAAAAACTAACAGCAGCAGCAAGACAGCTGTACAATTGAAAATAGACATCGTCCAGAAGACATTGCTGGAGCTCTGAAATGAATCATCAGTGCAATAATCATTAGGATGTTATTCTTTCTTATGAATATCAAAGATAGAACTGTCTGCCAGGTCTTGGGAACTATCAGGTGAAAGTGATCTCCTGCCTCAATCTGTGATCATCTTATCAGGAATAATAACAAAGCAGTTTGTCACTTACTTTCTATTATTCATTTAGCTGTAAGAACAAAAAAACTGCAACTCTGATGTGACTTTTGACTCTGGGTGTTGGAAAAACCAGCAAATTATTCCTACCAAAGATGCGGAGTCTTTGCAGCCGGAAGCTCTGACTTGTCTTCAGACAGACTCTTTAAACTCTATTGATTCCAATGGGAAATCTCACTGCAAACTAAAGAAGCCTGATTGCATCGCCCTCGTTACTTGTTGAGTCTTGCAAGCCAGACAGTTCACAGGAAAGGGACAAAGAAGAGATGTAAAAGGATTTTATCGTGTTTCTAAATCGCTCTTAGGTATGCCTAAGGCAATACATCCTATCTTTAGCAACTGACTTTATCATTCCCTGAAGATTCATCTGAAGATGTTCTTGTGTTGCACAACAGATAATAGCACCATGGTTTTGAAATGCCTGTTCTTCTTGCCCATAATTTAAGCGGCCTTAGGAGGAGCACAAATGTCTTGTGATGTTCTGTTTACCGAAAACCTCCTTAAAGGTGAGTGACCCAGCTACTCTATTTTCAGGGCGCAAACAGCTTGAGCAAAGGACTGGGTGAACCTCGTCAGGTTCAACCAAGTTAAGTGCAAGGTTTTGCACCACAATCGCGCTGACTCTTGCTATCATTAAATGCCAGGGAACAAAAGGATTGTGGACAGCCCAGTGGAAAAGGATTTGGGGGTACTGCTGCACAGCAAGCTGAACGTGAGCCCGCAATGTGCCCTCACAGCCCAGAAGGCCGACTGTATCCTGGGCCACATCCAAAGAAGCGTGACCAGCAGAGTAAGGGAGGTGGTCCTGCCCCTCTGCTCTGTGCTGGTGAGACCTCACGGGGAGTTCTGCATCCAGATGTGGAATCCTCAGTAAAGGAGAGAAACGAACCTGTTGAAGCACATCCAGAGGCCACAGAAATGACCCAAGGGACGGAACGCCTCTGCTACAAGGACAGGCTGAGAGAGCTGGGGCTGTTAAGCCTGGAGAAGAGAAAGCTCCAAGGTGACCTGATAGCAGCCCTTCAGTCTCTAAACTGGGGCAATGAGAAATAAGGGGACTGCTCTTCAGTATCAAATGAGGATGGAAAGGGGTTAGTACGGTCTTTTCTTGTGACCTTCCTTTTACTTGAGCTCAGGTAAGGGTCATTTGAGTGAACTGCTGGTACTACAGCTCTGAGAATGATTTCCCTGCTTTGAAGTGGAAATGAGGCTGGGGATGCCCTTCACAGAGAGCATCTCTGTGGTAAGCAGGCAATGAGTGCTGCTGGAATGTGTCCAAACAGAGCTTTAAGAGCTAGGTTACTGGTTAAAGCAGCAACATGTTCTGAAAGTTTTCTGAGCAGAAGTTGAGCTAATCTACGTGGCAGTTAAAGACTTGAATAGTCCTGAGTATTGTGTATTCGTGCAGAGTGGAAACAGACCTTGCTGGGTTACCTGCTGGTACCAACAGGGTTCGTTTTAAGATCAGAACAATCCATGTTTCAGTGCAGCATCTCTCCTGCAACACATAATAAGCGTGGAATAGAATATGAATGGAAATGAGATGACTTTTGTACAGCTCACCTGCACTAAGTGGTGCCCCCGTGGAAATTAATTTGAATCTTAAAAGCACGTATAAACACCGTCTGAAGTTCCTCTCAGTGCCTAGTCCAAGCCCAGCTGTGCCGGCCTGGCTCTGGTAGTTCTGAGTGGTTACAGACTTTCTCCTATTCAGCTAGCTGGCTGTCACTTTGTATCTTGAAAGTGGTTAACAGCAAATTCTGTGGACCATAAGAGTTACATTTTAGTATCTTTACAAACAGGTGCCAGCCTGCCTGCAATGTTCCAGCCTGACAAAAGGCTTCTGAATTTCATGCTACTCCAGTGCATTCTGCTATTTTTTCATTAAATCAAGACTGTGGAGTGCCATGATTTTGCTGGCCCCTTGTTTTACTTTGGTGTGTAATTGCCCTGAGCAGTGAAGGTCAGCATATACGTTCTAACAAGTCTTATTCTTCTTAAATCCTTTTTTTTTTCTTTAATGTGGATTTCACATGGTAGTGGCATTGACAGCTGATGAATTTGTGATCTTTATACCCTCTTGGGAGAATTGATATTGTCGGTGAAAACCTGCTCAATGTTGCAGTCTGCGGGAAAAACGACAGGAGGGTGATGCTGATTATTGGAAAATAAGGTAAGAATTGCCATATGCTAAGCTTTACGAATGCACAGCGCCCTTTACCTGAAGTTGGATAACATCGCTTAACAAAATCTGTTTGCAGTTTTGTAGGTGTCAAATCTAGAGGTGTTTCTGTGTGTTTTTCTCTCTCTTAGGGGGGATAATTGTGCTGTGCCATTTAGGAAACACCTACAACTTTCCAACTCTGATCTGTTTGTACACATTTTGTACATAGCTTTTGCACCACAGATCCCAGTTTTGGTTTTTGTAGTAATTATTGCTTCAGAAACCGTGCTCTGTGCTATGGAGGCACGCTCTGCTTCAAGGAAGAAAAACAGTTTGCGTAGGGCCAGGAGCCTTATGTACAGCTTGTCCTTTTAAGTGGCACTTACAAAACATACGGCTTTTTTCTGTAAGCAGGTAAGCCATAGAATAAATTGTCAAGGGAGTTTCTGTAATTTTTGGTCTTAATGCTAGATCAGATCAATGCAAGGGGGAGCCAAAAGGCTTTGGGCCGAAGGAATCTCTGGGAGCTTCTGTCAGTTTGGTTAGCTGCCACTGACCCCAGGGTGCTTGCAGCCATCAGTGCAGCTTGGCCCTTATTCAGGAGGGTCGAGCAGCCTTTCATTTGGTGCTAGAGAGAGGCCTGTATGTAAAGGGTGTGCAGTGCAGCTCCTAGAGGGTTTGTGCTGCAGCTCATGGTCGTTGTTTAGCAGGTGTCCCTGTCAGGGGAGAAGCTGTGACCCGAAAAGGGACCCCCAAAGGGACCCCAGAGTAAAATGTGGCTCTGTTACTAATTGAGGTGGGGCCCTTGTGTCACAGAACATGAGAGAGAAGACTGAGGTACTGAATGCTTTCTTCACTCAGCTTTTTACTTTGTAAGACTGGCCTCTAGAGATGATCTCAACAGCAGTAAACAGGGAAGAGAAAAAGTGAGCTTCAGTTTTAAGCTTGGCTTCCATGTTTCTTTATACACGGTGATCTTTCTCCAGTAAAATGCTCCCAGTTGCAAGCCCTCCTCTACAGTATCCCGCAAACACAAAACAACATTTAGTTGCTGTGTGTATACACTCTTGCCTCAAGCTATGCAGAATTTCTGTGAATATTCCCAGTTGGACATTTCTTACACAATCTTCAGTCATCAAGCCTTTAAGTAGGTGAGGAAAGACGCAGCAAGTCATGTATGAGTGCATGCTGTGAGGAGTGCAGGGAAAATAATTGGAGTTTTGCAACCTCAAAACTAGTTCTCAGGACAAGGATGATGACAAACTTCTCTTTAATGCACAGATTTCTAGCAACAGTACTGTTCCTTTCAGGTATTCAGTACTGGGAATATAATAGAATCTCTCAGGCACAGCTTTGTCCAGCTGCTTTATACTACTGAATGCGTGCAACCCTACTTTGCTCAAACCCTGCTCCTGGAGGTGGTGTGTGTGTGTGTTGCTGGTGGTGTTTGTGGCTTTGCTCATTTGTTGGTTTTAGATTGTTGTGAGTGCACTTAATTCAGCGGAGACCTCTGTATGATACAATTGCAAGGATCATTGACTGTTGCTAACTGCATTAAGTGAGACAGTAGGAAGAACAGAGTAACAGAACAGCGACTGCAAAGCTTGACAGGAATAGCTGTTACTAGCTGATGCAACTTACAGTAGGTCGCCACTGCAGCCTGCAGTTGGCTGCGATTTGAACTCTTTGAACACCTCCAAATTGTTCACACTGATCAAATGGATTTAATGCCACCAGCAAGAGTCTGTCTGAGTACTGTCTATTCCCAGTTGTTGATTCAAATTTCAGTGAATGTTGATAGCCCTAATTGTTGTTGTTTTCTTTTTAGTTGACTCTACTTCTTTAGACCAATACTGTGGATCACAGAAGGGAGCTGGTTGAATGTAAGGAGCGTAGGATTTTGAAAATTTCAAAGCCGTGGCAAGGCTGCAGTATTCTGAACTCCAAAAACACAACCAGAATACTTTAACTTGACACTAGAGTGCGAGAATGGCTCTATTAATGTCTGGTTCCTTTCATTTCTTCCATTTGCTGCTAATACAAATAAATTCAGTTTGGGTTACAGTATTATTTCTAGTTGCGTATTATCTCATCCTAGTCTTACGAGGATTCCAGTCTTTCAGAATATTGCCCTGTGCGCTGTGATTCAGGCTGTAAAATTTCCTGTTAATCATGCACAAGTATGAGGAGGAGTGTGTAAGGGAATATTCAGTGCTTTTCTATTTAAGAATTGAGCCACAGCCCTGATGTTCTGAACTGTAGGGAAGGCGAGCAGCTTGAAGAATGAGTGTCTGATAGTTCGCTGAAGAAATGTTTGGCTTCTCTGCTTAATTTTCTTAATCTGCTTAATTTTATCTGCTTGCTTTGTAGAGTAGAGCAACGTGAGAAACTTCAAGTAGATGCATTGGGTATTGGCTGCCAGAGAGTTTAGCAAATGCCTTTTTTTCTAACGTGTTCCATAATTATTGTGACTTTATAGTAGAAACTGAGGTAAACGTCCCGTAGAGCAAGGTAAAGAGCACCAGATAAAAACTTTGTTTCAGGTTTTTACATCTCATTTAAAGTTGCCAGTGCTGCCAGGGTTCTTTGTCAAATAATTCTTGAATCCTGAGAAGTGTTAGGCTGACAGTTGTGATGGAATTACAAGACGGGGATGTTTCACCTCCTCAGCAAGACATCTGTATTGCTGATGATCCGTGAATTAGTATAGAGCTCACAGAGAAGTCTGGAAACATTTTCTCTGGTTCTGATTTTTGTTTGTTTTAATGGTGAGATTAAGAAATAAATTGTGCACTCATGTCCTTGCTCTGTAGGTTTGGGATGCATCAGTTTTGTTGGTTGTTTTTTGTTTTTTTGTTTTGTATTTTTTTCTTTGGAAGCAGCACAGGATGGGGTGTTGGCAATAAGGACAAGTGGATTTATGGCTGAGCAAGTCGCACAGTTTGACAGAAAATTCCTGTGCTGATGGGTGCTGATGGCAGGGTGCTGCCTCTGGTGCTTTCTGTCTCTTCCATTTGTGGGTTTAAACAGTTTAAGCTTTTATAATATTTTATAAGGGCATCCCATGAGTAGTGATAGATTATTGCAAGAAAAGACGACAGATGTTTTATTTTACTGTATATCCTGGGAAAAGTTATCCTTTTTTCAGACTACAACCCTGCTTTTTTTTTTAGTGCAGCCTATTTACAGGAGCAGACTTTTAAAAACTGGTTTATTTATTTACTGTAAGAAAAGCCAATATAGACAATACTTCTTCAGTCATCTGCATTTACTGACTGTCTTCCCAATAGTGCTGGTTTGCTTTTCTGAACAAAAACCAATCGGAAGGAAATCTGTCCCTTTAAATTGAGTTAACATCAGGAGTTCTGAGTGCCTCTGTGCTTATTTCCATCCATCTAGTTATCGTTCTAATGCGTGCACCTGGAAGTCCCTGAAGAACAAGCTGTATCCACGAAAGGCAGCAGATGGCCTCCAAAGCTAGTCTATCTGATTTCTTTTTTTCCTTTCTGAATGTAACATAAAATGTAGATTTAAGAATGTAAAAAGAAATTCTCCAGCTGTTCTTCAGCCTCATCTCATAGCTTTGTAACTCAGTTTGTGATAGATAATGATCACGGGCAGTAAGAAGAGTGGTGGAACTGAAGGAATACAATCCCTAATACATACTGTGATATAATTACTGTCTTATGACATGATGAGGAGAACTTTTGTGATGTCATGTTAGCTTGAGAAATCCCTTTGGTGGCTCATAAGTATTATTATTTAGTGTTACGTAACCAGTCCCATTGGGGCATGCAGGAAGCGTATGAGCTTCAAAATAAATGTACATACTATCAATGACTTCTTAATCTCAACTATCTTATGTGGTATTTCTCAAAATACTTCAAACTAAAAGCAAAATTAAGCTTCAAACTAGAAAATGAATGCCCTGAATCAGGTCTTCCAAGGCATAAATATTATTGTTCTCCACCTTTCCAGACATAGCTTCAGCACAACCAAAACCTGTAGCAGATCTTAGATAAACTTCCATTTCATGAATAAATAGCTTAAACGTATATACTTACTATAATATACACACATATATAAACAGAAGTAATGGCCTGAAAAATGGTAAAAGTCCTGCTAATGTTCTTAGTATGTTCTGCTCTCCTTTGTGTTGGAATGCATTTTCTGGGCAGTGGTGCTGTACCTGTTCTTTCTCTGTATAAAAGCTGAGTTTGTTTACAAGTGCCTAAAAAGAACTTAGGCTTTTAAGTTGCTTAGGTACTTCTGAAAATCTTGACCTTCGGATATTGAATTTTGAAACTTTTTCCTGTAACACTGAACAGGAAACATGCATTTTGACAGCAGAGAACCACACATTCTATCAAAGCTCTCAGTCGGCTTGTTCTATCAGCTGTTACCAAATCCAATCTAGAATGGAGCTATTAGGAAGGTCAGTAAAACTTACACCCTCCTAGAGGTGACCAAGCATAACGATCCTTGGGTGACTACAAACTGGTGGTTCTGCTGTGGTTTGGGTTTCTGGGATGGTGGTTCTACCTCAGTCACCTTACTATTCTGATCCTGAAAAATGCTCTGGCTAGTCCACGGCAAAACCATACCTCAAACCAGGTGAAAGCGACAAGATCTTGAGCAATGCCTCAGTGTGAATCTATGATTGCTGTTCTCATGTGCTCTTTCAGGTCAATCCCTTGCTGTAGTTTTACGATAGTTTGTTGTTGCTCCTTCACATCATGTAGTGCACTGAGTGTTAAGGAGTTAATGTTGGCCCACGACATCAAAAGTGAATTTGGGTGGTGTGGCAGCAGGGGTCGAACCTCCAACCAATGTTCCATCACGTGTTGTTGTCCAGGGCATGTGACAAAATGGCACCTGACACCCAGGCAGTGTGCATGAAGCAAAGATGTGTCACCGAATTCCTCTCTGTGGAGAAAATGGCAGCTCTCTGTGCTTGCTGAGCGCTTGTGTGTGTGCTCACAGAGGGGCAGCATGCAGTGCCCTTCAGCAGTGCTGACGGTGGCTGTGGCTCATGTGTGCTGGCACAGATTTTGACGAGCACAGCTCGCAGCCTCCTGTGTATTGCTGGCAAAAATGCGAAGCTAATGGTGGTGGCTATGCTGGAAAAGAGCATTTTGTGGGTGAGGATTTGCTGTAGCAACCAGAGTTACTGCTTTCCCTGTTGCGTTTTCTGTGGAAATAAATAGGAGGCATTACTTTTGGAGCAAATGCACGTGGCCCAGGAGAATTTGCCTTCGCTCAGCGCAGCCTAGGCCAACCAGCAGGTTGCACTGGTGCCATACACCATGTGTACGCAGCCGGTTCCCTCGGGTCCTGCTGCCTTCCTCCTCCAGGGTGCTCAGTTTGCCTGGGTTACAGGCCGGGCAAAAGATTCCCTGCAGGGAACCTCTTCCTCACAGCTGAGTTGTTCTTGCTCTTGCTACACACTATTTTGTCCTTGATGGGAGCAACAGTTATTCTGTATCCACCGCTTGGTCTCTTCCCTACTCCTCTTTTGTACCATTGCTACAATGAGGAAGAACGTAGCCAAGGACAGAAGGAAAGGAATGGAGCAAAAGTGGGCATTTCCAGCCGTGCTGTGGGAAGAAGCTGTAAAACACAAGCAGCTCTACAGAACACGAACAGCCTGAGATGACAAATAAATGGTGTCCTCCATACAGCAGCCCTCAGCTCCTGTCACAATTTTCCCTTACTCGCAGTTTCTCTGAGGGATTTTTGCTGCAGGGGCAGAGACGGGAGGCGTCGCAGAGAAGAATTCCTTAAAAGTACGTATTTCTATTTTAATGATGTCTGTAGACAGGCACCGCTAAGGCAGGAACACCTGTGTGTGTTGCTGTTCCCGATGCACGGTAGCGGTAGGTAACACTAGTTAAAAGCAGTACTGAAATGGAAGGACTGAGTTCCCGCGGGCAGCGCTGCCAAGTGCTCCGAGCGAGGTGCCATCAGCTGGGGGGCGGCTCTGCCCCCAGGGCCGGGGGGCAACGGCTGCGAGGGGGGCTGTGACCTTTGAGTGACCCCGGGCGTGACCTTCAGATGACCCCGGCCGGCTGCCCTCGGCTAGAAAGGGCGGGAACGCTGAGGGGGACTGGAGAGCGAGCGGCGGGAAGCAAAGCGCGCGAAGCGACGGCGGCGTTCGGGGCTCCTATTGGCTGGCGGGCTGAAGGGATGCCTATATAAGGTGCGCGCGCGGGCAGGTGAGAGACGTTTTCCACAGCGCGTGAGGAGAAGCGGGGTGCTGTGAGGGAAAGGCGGCGGTGGAGGCGGCGTCGATGGCGGCCACGGTAAGCGGACTCCGGAGCAGAGGAGCGACGGGGCAGGGGTGTGGCGGAGCCAGGACGAAGCGCGGCGGGGCGGGCGCAGGGACGCGGCGGGGCCGGGGCGAAGCGGGTCGGGGCCGGAGCCACTGCCGCGCGGGTTCCAACGGGAGCAGCCGGAGCCGGGGCTGAAGCCGCCAGTGGGGCTCCGATGGCGGGCGGACGGAGCCGGGGCTGAAGCCGCCTGTGGGGCTCCGATAGCGGGCGGACGGAGCCGGGGCTGGAGCCGCCTGTGGAAGTTCGATGGCGGGAGGGAGCCGGGGCTGGAGCCGCCTCTTCTGCTCCGCTGGCGGGCGGACGGAGCTGGGGTCTCCGAGCCGGCACCGAGCGCAGGAAGCTCTGAGCGCGCTCCCAGAGGAGAGGCGCACGCGCGACGAGCGGGGCGAGTTGCCACGTGGAAGAAGACGCACCGAGGCAGCGGCGAGCAGCAATAATAAAACATAATAAATGTTGTCGCAGTGTTGAAGCGCGCGGCTTTTCCTCTCTGCTTTCCAATGGCGTGGTGGAAATGGGGGAGGACACGAGAATTGCATTGCTGCTGAAAAGGGGGAAAAAGTAAAGCGGTGTTGTTTTTAATAATATAAGTGTGTTAAAGAAGCTCTATAGCAGAGAAAGAGTAGATGCTAAGAGAAACATTTAGCCTTCAGTGCCAAATTTTGTATTCTACTTTAAGATAATCCATACCAGTAGATGCTATAAGCTGAAAATTCCCTTGTAACTTCACACCACTTATGTCTATGAACTGATGAATGAAAAATGAGGTGAATTAATAGCAGCTGGAATCTCAAATCAACCAGAAGAGGACAGAAACAAAAGGCAAAAGAACCTCCTGAACAGATGGGAAAGATTGACAATACAGAAGTGCCAAGATGGCACAGTGGTTGACTTTACGCAGAGCAGTTAATATAATAAAAGCTGTTATATTTCCAAAGAAGTTGCAGATGGGGGGTCCCCTGTATGCAGGGCAGCTGACACTTTGGCTGCTGCTATTTGTATTGCCAGATAAACTTGACCACTCTGCCCAAATCTGTGATCCCCTGCAGCTCCAACTGGAAGTACACCATGCACCAGTGAGGTGAGAAAAGCTGCTCTGAGCAGTTTTTTTGTAATGAATGGCTGGTGTGGGGGGGAGAGGGAGGGAAGGGAGGAAACGCCTTCTTTGGCTGGGTGGTGGCGTGCCGAGTTCCTCTGCCATGTTGGGTTGGTTTCCCTTTTCCTTCCGGTGGGGGGCTTGCCGCTCTGGAGGTCTAACGGTGTCCCTGCTGATGTTTCAGGAGCGGCTGCCAGAGGCAGGAATAAGCAAGAGGATGCAGAAGCGTGCAGACGCGGGGGGGAAGGAGAGAGGCTCCCTGGGCAAAGCACCCGTCCCGTTAGCGGGGCCGCAGTCACATTTAGTCCCATTTGAGTTTGAGCGTTGCCGGCGCCTTGGCCGGCTTTGTGCTGGGCGACCTCCCTGTAAGCAGGGCTCGGGTCTTTGCTTTTGCTGTAGTTGGCCTTTTGCCTTGCTGCTCCTTTGGCTGCCTGGGGAGCGTGGGCCCCTGTAACGCAGGGCGAGAGCCAGCTCTCCGCACCTGAGTGGGAAATGGAGCTCGCCGGACCCCGAGGCCACCCTGTAAGCAGGGTAGTGCCGTTTCCCCGCCCCTCTTCCTCCTCCGGCCCCTCGGCATCGTTGCCTGGAGGTGGCCTGTCAATGCGACGGCCCCGTACTCGGGGTGTGCGTCACGGCATCTGGCCTTTGGCTGTAGCTGGGAAGCCCCTTGGCACGTTGAGGTCTGTGGCCTCCGTGCAGGCTAGGGACAGGTCACAGGCTCTCGTCTGTTGCCCGCGGTTGTGGGTTTATTCCCAGGGCTTGGCTGCGCTGGGTTGTCCTTCCCTTCGGGAAAGTCGCCTCTGTGTGTGCGCGTTGCCCTTCCTTTCCTTGTTTGTGTTTGTGGAGTGAGAGAGCGACTGAGCTTTCCCTTTAGGCCCCCACAAAGATGGCTGCAGCTTAGCTTCGACTTCCCTGGGGGGAACGGAGGACTGTGGTGCACGCCGCAAAAGGGGTGTTCCCTCTCAGTCCCGCGAGCGCAGCGAGTGTCCTGTCTTCCTCCTTTGTACTTGGTGTAGATCAGGGCCACGTGGTAGTTGTGTGGCCGAGGCCGCTCTGTAGCCAGGGCTTGGGCCTGTTCTTGCGTGGGCGCCTGTTCCGCTGGCGGCGCCGTGACAGCCCCGTACCCGGGGCGTGTGTCCCAAGCTGCGGAGCCCTCTGTCCCCCGAGCGGCCCGCCCGCCCTGTAATCAGGCGCGGGGAGGCTGCGGCGTTGCAGCCGGCTGCTCTAGCCGTCCAGCTGGTGGGAATGACCCCTCCCTGTCCCGTCAGAGGGTGCAGGTTGAGGCGCTGCTTTTGCGTGTGGGGCGACCTCCCCGCTCGGTGGGTCGAGGTTGCTCCCTGGGTTCCCAAAGACGAGACGTTGGTGCTGTTGTGGTGCTGCCGGGCGGGCCAGCCTGTAGCTCAGGCGTTGGCGGGAGCCTCGTGCTCCGCGGGGCTTCTTGGTGAGGGTGGGCAGCGGGGGCACCGTCCTGTAGGCAGGGCTGCGCGTGCCCCCCGCGTGTGCTTGCTTGGTGAGCTGCGTTGTGAGAGACCCCCTGTACTCAGGCGGGAATGTGGCCCCGGCCTTTCAGAGGCACGGGGCCGCGAGACGTGGGCTTGGGCTTGCGCCCTCCCCGGAATCAGGGCTGGGGTCCCGACCGCGGCATTTGGCCGTGCCGCCCCGCTGCCTGGCAGCTGAGAGTCGCTCCCGCCGCTGGGGGGGAAACCGAGCTCTGTGGCTCCAGGGGTGTCGTCCACCCGCCTGTAATCAGGGTCTGGGTGCGCGAGCGCTTGTGCTCAGCTGGCAGCCTGTGTGGGGTGACCGCCCCGCTAGCGGGGTGCGGGTCCAGGTGCCCCCGGACTGGGAGAGAAGGAGCCTCCCGCGGCCGCTAGGGATGGGGGCTGCCCTGTAAGCCAGGGAGCAACAGTGCCCCGCAGTCCCCGGCCCTTTGCAATGGAGGCAGTGGCCGGGGGTCCCCTGTAAGCAGGGAAGCTGACTCTTTGGCCGCTGCTGTGTGTGTGTGTGCCCAGCTGCATTTGCCCAGTCTGCCCGCCTCTGTGATCCCCCGCAGCACCGGCTGGAAGCGCGCCGTGCGTCAGTGAGGTGAGAAAAGCTGCTGCAAGTGTTTCTTGCTGGCGTGAACTGGCGAGGGGGGATGCAAGGCCTTCCTTGGCTGGGTGGTGGCGTGCCGAGTTCCTCTGCCATGTTGGGTTGGTTTCCCTTTTCCTTCCGGTGGGGGGCTTGCCGCTGCGCAGCTCTAACGGTGTCCCCGCTGACGTTTCAGGAGCCGCTGCGGAAGAGAGAAGGAGAAGCGGCGTGGGAACGCGGGAGGCAGGAGCGAGCGCGCAAGCAAGCAAGCAAGCAAGAAGAGGATGCGGAAGCGTGCAGACGCGGGGGGGAAGGAGAGAGGCTCCCTGGGCAAAGCACCCGTCCCGTTAGCGGGGCCGCAGTCACATTTAGTCCCATTTGAGTTTGAGCGTTGCCGGCGCCTTGGCCGGCTTTGTGCTGGGCGACCTCCCTGTAAGCAGGGCTCGGGTCTTTGCTTTTGCTGTAGTTGGCCTTTTGCCTTGCTGCTCCTTTGGCTGCCTGGGGAGCGTGGGCCCCTGTAACGCAGGGCGAGAGCCAGCTCTCCGCACCTGAGTGGGAAATGGAGCTCGCCGGACCCCGAGGCCACCCTGTAAGCAGGGTAGTGCCGTTTCCCCGCCCCTCTTCCTCCTCCGGCCCCTCGGCATCGTTGCCTGGAGGTGGCCTGTCAATGCGACGGCCCCGTACTCGGGGTGTGCGTCACGGCATCTGGCCTTTGGCTGTAGCTGGGAAGCCCCTTGGCACGTTGAGGTCTGTGGCCTCCGTGCAGGCTAGGGACAGGTCACAGGCTCTCGTCTGTTGCCCGCGGTTGTGGGTTTATTCCCAGGGCTTGGCTGCGCTGGGTTGTCCTTCCCTTCGGGAAAGTCGCCTCTGTGTGTGCGCGTTGCCCTTCCTTTCCTTGTTTGTGTTTGTGGAGTGAGAGAGCGACTGAGCTTTCCCTTTAGGCCCCCACAAAGATGGCTGCAGCTTAGCTTCGACTTCCCTGGGGGGAACGGAGGACTGTGGTGCACGCCGCAAAAGGGGTGTTCCCTCTCAGTCCCGCGAGCGCAGCGAGTGTCCTGTCTTCCTCCTTTGTACTTGGTGTAGATCAGGGCCACGTGGTAGTTGTGTGGCCGAGGCCGCTCTGTAGCCAGGGCTTGGGCCTGTTCTTGCGTGGGCGCCTGTTCCGCTGGCGGCGCCGTGACAGCCCCGTACCCGGGGCGTGTGTCCCAAGCTGCGGAGCCCTCTGTCCCCCGAGCGGCCCGCCCGCCCTGTAATCAGGCGCGGGGAGGCTGCGGCGTTGCAGCCGGCTGCTCTAGCCGTCCAGCTGGTGGGAATGACCCCTCCCTGTCCCGTCAGAGGGTGCAGGTTGAGGCGCTGCTTTTGCGTGTGGGGCGACCTCCCCGCTCGGTGGGTCGAGGTTGCTCCCTGGGTTCCCAAAGACGAGACGTTGGTGCTGTTGTGGTGCTGCCGGGCGGGCCAGCCTGTAGCTCAGGCGTTGGCGGGAGCCTCGTGCTCCGCGGGGCTTCTTGGTGAGGGTGGGCAGCGGGGGCACCGTCCTGTAGGCAGGGCTGCGCGTGCCCCCCGCGTGTGCTTGCTTGGTGAGCTGCGTTGTGAGAGACCCCCTGTACTCAGGCGGGAATGTGGCCCCGGCCTTTCAGAGGCACGGGGCCGCGAGACGTGGGCTTGGGCTTGCGCCCTCCCCGGAATCAGGGCTGGGGTCCCGACCGCGGCATTTGGCCGTGCCGCCCCGCTGCCTGGCAGCTGAGAGTCGCTCCCGCCGCTGGGGGGGAAACCGAGCTCTGTGGCTCCAGGGGTGTCGTCCACCCGCCTGTAATCAGGGTCTGGGTGCGCAAGCGCTTGTGCTCAGCTGGCAGCCTGTGTGGGGTGACCGCCCCGCTAGCGGGGTGCGGGTCCAGGTGCCCCCGGACTGGGAGAGAAGGAGCCTCCCGCGGCCGCTAGGGATGGGGGCTGCCCTGTAAGCCAGGGAGCAACAGTGCCCCGCAGTCCCCGGCCCTTTGCAATGGAGGCAGTGGCCGGGGGTCCCCTGTAAGCAGGGAAGCTGACTCTTTGGCCGCTGCTGTGTGTGTGTGTGCCCAGCTGCATTTGCCCAGTCTGCCCGCCTCTGTGATCCCCCGCAGCACCGGCTGGAAGCGCGCCGTGCGTCAGTGAGGTGAGAAAAGCTGCTGCAAGTGTTTCTTGCTGGCGTGAACTGGCGAGGGGGGATGCAAGGCCTTCCTTGGCTGGGTGGTGGCGTGCCGAGTTCCTCTGCCATGTTGGGTTGGTTTCCCTTTTCCTTCCGGTGGGGGGCTTGCCGCTGCGCAGCTCTAACGGTGTCCCCGCTGACGTTTCAGGAGCCGCTGCGGAAGAGAGAAGGAGAAGCGGCGTGGGAACGCGGGAGGCAGGAGCGAGCGCGCAAGCAAGCAAGCAAGCAAGCAAGAAGAGGATGCGGAAGCGTGCAGACGCGGGGGGGAAGGAGAGAGGCTCCCTGGGCAAAGCACCCGTCCCGTTAGCGGGGCCGCAGTCACATTTAGTCCCATTTGAGTTTGAGCGTTGCCGGCGCCTTGGCCGGCTTTGTGCTGGGCGACCTCCCTGTAAGCAGGGCTCGGGTCTTTGCTTTTGCTGTAGTTGGCCTTTTGCCTTGCTGCTCCTTTGGCTGCCTGGGGAGCGTGGGCCCCTGTAACGCAGGGCGAGAGCCAGCTCTCCGCACCTGAGTGGGAAATGGAGCTCGCCGGACCCCGAGGCCACCCTGTAAGCAGGGTAGTGCCGTTTCCCCGCCCCTCTTCCTCCTCCGGCCCCTCGGCATCGTTGCCTGGAGGTGGCCTGTCAATGCGACGGCCCCGTACTCGGGGTGTGCGTCACGGCATCTGGCCTTTGGCTGTAGCTGGGAAGCCCCTTGGCACGTTGAGGTCTGTGGCCTCCGTGCAGGCTAGGGACAGGTCACAGGCTCTCGTCTGTTGCCCGCGGTTGTGGGTTTATTCCCAGGGCTTGGCTGCGCTGGGTTGTCCTTCCCTTCGGGAAAGTCGCCTCTGTGTGTGCGCGTTGCCCTTCCTTTCCTTGTTTGTGTTTGTGGAGTGAGAGAGCGACTGAGCTTTCCCTTTAGGCCCCCACAAAGATGGCTGCAGCTTAGCTTCGACTTCCCTGGGGGGAACGGAGGACTGTGGTGCACGCCGCAAAAGGGGTGTTCCCTCTCAGTCCCGCGAGCGCAGCGAGTGTCCTGTCTTCCTCCTTTGTACTTGGTGTAGATCAGGGCCACGTGGTAGTTGTGTGGCCGAGGCCGCTCTGTAGCCAGGGCTTGGGCCTGTTCTTGCGTGGGCGCCTGTTCCGCTGGCGGCGCCGTGACAGCCCCGTACCCGGGGCGTGTGTCCCAAGCTGCGGAGCCCTCTGTCCCCCGAGCGGCCCGCCCGCCCTGTAATCAGGCGCGGGGAGGCTGCGGCGTTGCAGCCGGCTGCTCTAGCCGTCCAGCTGGTGGGAATGACCCCTCCCTGTCCCGTCAGAGGGTGCAGGTTGAGGCGCTGCTTTTGCGTGTGGGGCGACCTCCCCGCTCGGTGGGTCGAGGTTGCTCCCTGGGTTCCCAAAGACGAGACGTTGGTGCTGTTGTGGTGCTGCCGGGCGGGCCAGCCTGTAGCTCAGGCGTTGGCGGGAGCCTCGTGCTCCGCGGGGCTTCTTGGTGAGGGTGGGCAGCGGGGGCACCGTCCTGTAGGCAGGGCTGCGCGTGCCCCCCGCGTGTGCTTGCTTGGTGAGCTGCGTTGTGAGAGACCCCCTGTACTCAGGCGGGAATGTGGCCCCGGCCTTTCAGAGGCACGGGGCCGCGAGACGTGGGCTTGGGCTTGCGCCCTCCCCGGAATCAGGGCTGGGGTCCCGACCGCGGCATTTGGCCGTGCCGCCCCGCTGCCTGGCAGCTGAGAGTCGCTCCCGCCGCTGGGGGGGAAACCGAGCTCTGTGGCTCCAGGGGTGTCGTCCACCCGCCTGTAATCAGGGTCTGGGTGCGCGAGCGCTTGTGCTCAGCTGGCAGCCTGTGTGGGGTGACCGCCCCGCTAGCGGGGTGCGGGTCCAGGTGCCCCCGGACTGGGAGAGAAGGAGCCTCCCGCGGCCGCTAGGGATGGGGGCTGCCCTGTAAGCCAGGGAGCAACAGTGCCCCGCAGTCCCCGGCCCTTTGCAATGGAGGCAGTGGCCGGGGGTCCCCTGTAAGCAGGGAAGCTGACTCTTTGGCCGCTGCTGTGTGTGTGTGTGCCCAGCTGCATTTGCCCAGTCTGCCCGCCTCTGTGATCCCCCGCAGCACCGGCTGGAAGCGCGCCGTGCGTCAGTGAGGTGAGAAAAGCTGCTGCAAGTGTTTCTTGCTGGCGTGAACTGGCGAGGGGGGATGCAAGGCCTTCCTTGGCTGGGTGGTGGCGTGCCGAGTTCCTCTGCCATGTTGGGTTGGTTTCCCTTTTCCTTCCGGTGGGGGGCTTGCCGCTGCGCAGCTCTAACGGTGTCCCCGCTGACGTTTCAGGAGCCGCTGCGGAAGAGAGAAGGAGAAGCGGCGTGGGAACGCGGGAGGCAGGAGCGAGCGCGCAAGCAAGCAAGCAAGCAAGCAAGAAGAGGATGCGGAAGCGTGCAGACGCGGGGGGGAAGGAGAGAGGCTCCCTGGGCAAAGCACCCGTCCCGTTAGCGGGGCCGCAGTCACATTTAGTCCCATTTGAGTTTGAGCGTTGCCGGCGCCTTGGCCGGCTTTGTGCTGGGCGACCTCCCTGTAAGCAGGGCTCGGGTCTTTGCTTTTGCTGTAGTTGGCCTTTTGCCTTGCTGCTCCTTTGGCTGCCTGGGGAGCGTGGGCCCCTGTAACGCAGGGCGAGAGCCAGCTCTCCGCACCTGAGTGGGAAATGGAGCTCGCCGGACCCCGAGGCCACCCTGTAAGCAGGGTAGTGCCGTTTCCCCGCCCCTCTTCCTCCTCCGGCCCCTCGGCATCGTTGCCTGGAGGTGGCCTGTCAATGCGACGGCCCCGTACTCGGGGTGTGCGTCACGGCATCTGGCCTTTGGCTGTAGCTGGGAAGCCCCTTGGCACGTTGAGGTCTGTGGCCTCCGTGCAGGCTAGGGACAGGTCACAGGCTCTCGTCTGTTGCCCGCGGTTGTGGGTTTATTCCCAGGGCTTGGCTGCGCTGGGTTGTCCTTCCCTTCGGGAAAGTCGCCTCTGTGTGTGCGCGTTGCCCTTCCTTTCCTTGTTTGTGTTTGTGGAGTGAGAGAGCGACTGAGCTTTCCCTTTAGGCCCCCACAAAGATGGCTGCAGCTTAGCTTCGACTTCCCTGGGGGGAACGGAGGACTGTGGTGCACGCCGCAAAAGGGGTGTTCCCTCTCAGTCCCGCGAGCGCAGCGAGTGTCCTGTCTTCCTCCTTTGTACTTGGTGTAGATCAGGGCCACGTGGTAGTTGTGTGGCCGAGGCCGCTCTGTAGCCAGGGCTTGGGCCTGTTCTTGCGTGGGCACCTGTTCCGCTGGCGGCGCCGTGACAGCCCCGTACCCGGGGCGTGTGTCCCAAGCTGCGGAGCCCTCTGTCCCCCGAGCGGCCCGCCCGCCCTGTAATCAGGCGCGGGGAGGCTGCGGCGTTGCAGCCGGCTGCTCTAGCCGTCCAGCTGGTGGGAATGACCCCTCCCTGTCCCGTCAGAGGGTGCAGGTTGAGGCGCTGCTTTTGCGTGTGGGGCGACCTCCCCGCTCGGTGGGTCGAGGTTGCTCCCTGGGTTCCCAAAGACGAGACGTTGGTGCTGTTGTGGTGCTGCCGGGCGGGCCAGCCTGTAGCTCAGGCGTTGGCGGGAGCCTCGTGCTCCGCGGGGCTTCTTGGTGAGGGTGGGCAGCGGGGGCACCGTCCTGTAGGCAGGGCTGCGCGTGCCCCCCGCGTGTGCTTGCTTGGTGAGCTGCGTTGTGAGAGACCCCCTGTACTCAGGCGGGAATGTGGCCCCGGCCTTTCAGAGGCACGGGGCCGCGAGACGTGGGCTTGGGCTTGCGCCCTCCCCGGAATCAGGGCTGGGGTCCCGACCGCGGCATTTGGCCGTGCCGCCCCACTGCCTGGCAGCTGAGAGTCGCTCCCGCCGCTGGGGGGGAAACCGAGCTCTGTGGCTCCAGGGGTGTCGTCCACCCGCCTGTAATCAGGGTCTGGGTGCGCGAGCGCTTGTGCTCAGCTGGCAGCCTGTGTGGGGTGACCGCCCCGCTAGCGGGGTGCGGGTCCAGGTGCCCCCGGACTGGGAGAGAAGGAGCCTCCCGCGGCCGCTAGGGATGGGGGCTGCCCTGTAAGCCAGGGAGCAACAGTGCCCCGCAGTCCCCGGCCCTTTGCAATGGAGGCAGTGGCCGGGGGTCCCCTGTAAGCAGGGAAGCTGACTCTTTGGCCGCTGCTGTGTGTGTGTGTGCCCAGCTGCATTTGCCCAGTCTGCCCGCCTCTGTGATCCCCCGCAGCACCGGCTGGAAGCGCGCCGTGCGTCAGTGAGGTGAGAAAAGCTGCTGCAAGTGTTTCTTGCTGGCGTGAACTGGCGAGGGGGGATGCAAGGCCTTCCTTGGCTGGGTGGTGGCGTGCCGAGTTCCTCTGCCATGTTGGGTTGGTTTCCCTTTTCCTTCCGGTGGGGGGCTTGCCGCTGCGCAGCTCTAACGGTGTCCCCGCTGACGTTTCAGGAGCCGCTGCGGAAGAGAGAAGGAGAAGCGGCGTGGGAACGCGGGAGGCAGGAGCGAGCGCGCAAGCAAGCAAGCAAGCAAGCAAGAAGAGGATGCGGAAGCGTGCAGACGCGGGGGGGAAGGAGAGAGGCTCCCTGGGCAAAGCACCCGTCCCGTTAGCGGGGCCGCAGTCACATTTAGTCCCATTTGAGTTTGAGCGTTGCCGGCGCCTTGGCCGGCTTTGTGCTGGGCGACCTCCCTGTAAGCAGGGCTCGGGTCTTTGCTTTTGCTGTAGTTGGCCTTTTGCCTTGCTGCTCCTTTGGCTGCCTGGGGAGCGTGGGCCCCTGTAACGCAGGGCGAGAGCCAGCTCTCCGCACCTGAGTGGGAAATGGAGCTCGCCGGACCCCGAGGCCACCCTGTAAGCAGGGTAGTGCCGTTTCCCCGCCCCTCTTCCTCCTCCGGCCCCTCGGCATCGTTGCCTGGAGGTGGCCTGTCAATGCGACGGCCCCGTACTCGGGGTGTGCGTCACGGCATCTGGCCTTTGGCTGTAGCTGGGAAGCCCCTTGGCACGTTGAGGTCTGTGGCCTCCGTGCAGGCTAGGGACAGGTCACAGGCTCTCGTCTGTTGCCCGCGGTTGTGGGTTTATTCCCAGGGCTTGGCTGCGCTGGGTTGTCCTTCCCTTCGGGAAAGTCGCCTCTGTGTGTGCGCGTTGCCCTTCCTTTCCTTGTTTGTGTTTGTGGAGTGAGAGAGCGACTGAGCTTTCCCTTTAGGCCCCCACAAAGATGGCTGCAGCTTAGCTTCGACTTCCCTGGGGGGAACGGAGGACTGTGGTGCACGCCGCAAAAGGGGTGTTCCCTCTCAGTCCCGCGAGCGCAGCGAGTGTCCTGTCTTCCTCCTTTGTACTTGGTGTAGATCAGGGCCACGTGGTAGTTGTGTGGCCGAGGCCGCTCTGTAGCCAGGGCTTGGGCCTGTTCTTGCGTGGGCGCCTGTTCCGCTGGCGGCGCCGTGACAGCCCCGTACCCGGGGCGTGTGTCCCAAGCTGCGGAGCCCTCTGTCCCCCGAGCGGCCCGCCCGCCCTGTAATCAGGCGCGGGGAGGCTGCGGCGTTGCAGCCGGCTGCTCTAGCCGTCCAGCTGGTGGGAATGACCCCTCCCTGTCCCGTCAGAGGGTGCAGGTTGAGGCGCTGCTTTTGCGTGTGGGGCGACCTCCCCGCTCGGTGGGTCGAGGTTGCTCCCTGGGTTCCCAAAGACGAGACGTTGGTGCTGTTGTGGTGCTGCCGGGCGGGCCAGCCTGTAGCTCAGGCGTTGGCGGGAGCCTCGTGCTCCGCGGGGCTTCTTGGTGAGGGTGGGCAGCGGGGGCACCGTCCTGTAGGCAGGGCTGCGCGTGCCCCCCGCGTGTGCTTGCTTGGTGAGCTGCGTTGTGAGAGACCCCCTGTACTCAGGCGGGAATGTGGCCCCGGCCTTTCAGAGGCACGGGGCCGCGAGACGTGGGCTTGGGCTTGCGCCCTCCCCGGAATCAGGGCTGGGGTCCCGACCGCGGCATTTGGCCGTGCCGCCCCGCTGCCTGGCAGCTGAGAGTCGCTCCCGCCGCTGGGGGGGAAACCGAGCTCTGTGGCTCCAGGGGTGTCGTCCACCCGCCTGTAATCAGGGTCTGGGTGCGCGAGCGCTTGTGCTCAGCTGGCAGCCTGTGTGGGGTGACCGCCCCGCTAGCGGGGTGCGGGTCCAGGTGCCCCCGGACTGGGAGAGAAGGAGCCTCCCGCGGCCGCTAGGGATGGGGGCTGCCCTGTAAGCCAGGGAGCAACAGTGCCCCGCAGTCCCCGGCCCTTTGCAATGGAGGCAGTGGCCGGGGGTCCCCTGTAAGCAGGGAAGCTGACTCTTTGGCCGCTGCTGTGTGTGTGTGTGCCCAGCTGCATTTGCCCAGTCTGCCCGCCTCTGTGATCCCCCGCAGCACCGGCTGGAAGCGCGCCGTGCGTCAGTGAGGTGAGAAAAGCTGCTGCAAGTGTTTCTTGCTGGCGTGAACTGGCGAGGGGGGATGCAAGGCCTTCCTTGGCTGGGTGGTGGCGTGCCGAGTTCCTCTGCCATGTTGGGTTGGTTTCCCTTTTCCTTCCGGTGGGGGGCTTGCCGCTGCGCAGCTCTAACGGTGTCCCCGCTGACGTTTCAGGAGCCGCTGCGGAAGAGAGAAGGAGAAGCGGCGTGGGAACGCGGGAGGCAGGAGCGAGCGCGCAAGCAAGCAAGCAAGCAAGCAAGAAGAGGATGCGGAAGCGTGCAGACGCGGGGGGGAAGGAGAGAGGCTCCCTGGGCAAAGCACCCGTCCCGTTAGCGGGGCCGCAGTCACATTTAGTCCCATTTGAGTTTGAGCGTTGCCGGCGCCTTGGCCGGCTTTGTGCTGGGCGACCTCCCTGTAAGCAGGGCTCGGGTCTTTGCTTTTGCTGTAGTTGGCCTTTTGCCTTGCTGCTCCTTTGGCTGCCTGGGGAGCGTGGGCCCCTGTAACGCAGGGCGAGAGCCAGCTCTCCGCACCTGAGTGGGAAATGGAGCTCGCCGGACCCCGAGGCCACCCTGTAAGCAGGGTAGTGCCGTTTCCCCGCCCCTCTTCCTCCTCCGGCCCCTCGGCATCGTTGCCTGGAGGTGGCCTGTCAATGCGACGGCCCCGTACTCGGGGTGTGCGTCACGGCATCTGGCCTTTGGCTGTAGCTGGGAAGCCCCTTGGCACGTTGAGGTCTGTGGCCTCCGTGCAGGCTAGGGACAGGTCACAGGCTCTCGTCTGTTGCCCGCGGTTGTGGGTTTATTCCCAGGGCTTGGCTGCGCTGGGTTGTCCTTCCCTTCGGGAAAGTCGCCTCTGTGTGTGCGCGTTGCCCTTCCTTTCCTTGTTTGTGTTTGTGGAGTGAGAGAGCGACTGAGCTTTCCCTTTAGGCCCCCACAAAGATGGCTGCAGCTTAGCTTCGACTTCCCTGGGGGGAACGGAGGACTGTGGTGCACGCCGCAAAAGGGGTGTTCCCTCTCAGTCCCGCGAGCGCAGCGAGTGTCCTGTCTTCCTCCTTTGTACTTGGTGTAGATCAGGGCCACGTGGTAGTTGTGTGGCCGAGGCCGCTCTGTAGCCAGGGCTTGGGCCTGTTCTTGCGTGGGCGCCTGTTCCGCTGGCGGCGCCGTGACAGCCCCGTACCCGGGGCGTGTGTCCCAAGCTGCGGAGCCCTCTGTCCCCCGAGCGGCCCGCCCGCCCTGTAATCAGGCGCGGGGAGGCTGCGGCGTTGCAGCCGGCTGCTCTAGCCGTCCAGCTGGTGGGAATGACCCCTCCCTGTCCCGTCAGAGGGTGCAGGTTGAGGCGCTGCTTTTGCGTGTGGGGCGACCTCCCCGCTCGGTGGGTCGAGGTTGCTCCCTGGGTTCCCAAAGACGAGACGTTGGTGCTGTTGTGGTGCTGCCGGGCGGGCCAGCCTGTAGCTCAGGCGTTGGCGGGAGCCTCGTGCTCCGCGGGGCTTCTTGGTGAGGGTGGGCAGCGGGGGCACCGTCCTGTAGGCAGGGCTGCGCGTGCCCCCCGCGTGTGCTTGCTTGGTGAGCTGCGTTGTGAGAGACCCCCTGTACTCAGGCGGGAATGTGGCCCCGGCCTTTCAGAGGCACGGGGCCGCGAGACGTGGGCTTGGGCTTGCGCCCTCCCCGGAATCAGGGCTGGGGTCCCGACCGCGGCATTTGGCCGTGCCGCCCCGCTGCCTGGCAGCTGAGAGTCGCTCCCGCCGCTGGGGGGGAAACCGAGCTCTGTGGCTCCAGGGGTGTCGTCCACCCGCCTGTAATCAGGGTCTGGGTGCGCGAGCGCTTGTGCTCAGCTGGCAGCCTGTGTGGGGTGACCGCCCCGCTAGCGGGGTGCGGGTCCAGGTGCCCCCGGACTGGGAGAGAAGGAGCCTCCCGCGGCCGCTAGGGATGGGGGCTGCCCTGTAAGCCAGGGAGCAACAGTGCCCCGCAGTCCCCGGCCCTTTGCAATGGAGGCAGTGGCCGGGGGTCCCCTGTAAGCAGGGAAGCTGACTCTTTGGCCGCTGCTGTGTGTGTGTGTGCCCAGCTGCATTTGCCCAGTCTGCCCGCCTCTGTGATCCCCCGCAGCACCGGCTGGAAGCGCGCCGTGCGTCAGTGAGGTGAGAAAAGCTGCTGCAAGTGTTTCTTGCTGGCGTGAACTGGCGAGGGGGGATGCAAGGCCTTCCTTGGCTGGGTGGTGGCGTGCCGAGTTCCTCTGCCATGTTGGGTTGGTTTCCCTTTTCCTTCCGGTGGGGGGCTTGCCGCTGCGCAGCTCTAACGGTGTCCCCGCTGACGTTTCAGGAGCCGCTGCGGAAGAGAGAAGGAGAAGCGGCGTGGGAACGCGGGAGGCAGGAGCGAGCGCGCAAGCAAGCAAGCAAGAAGAGGATGCGGAAGCGTGCAGACGCGGGGGGGAAGGAGAGAGGCTCCCTGGGCAAAGCACCCGTCCCGTTAGCGGGGCCGCAGTCACATTTAGTCCCATTTGAGTTTGAGCGTTGCCGGCGCCTTGGCCGGCTTTGTGCTGGGCGACCTCCCTGTAAGCAGGGCTCGGGTCTTTGCTTTTGCTGTAGTTGGCCTTTTGCCTTGCTGCTCCTTTGGCTGCCTGGGGAGCGTGGGCCCCTGTAACGCAGGGCGAGAGCCAGCTCTCCGCACCTGAGTGGGAAATGGAGCTCGCCGGACCCCGAGGCCACCCTGTAAGCAGGGTAGTGCCGTTTCCCCGCCCCTCTTCCTCCTCCGGCCCCTCGGCATCGTTGCCTGGAGGTGGCCTGTCAATGCGACGGCCCCGTACTCGGGGTGTGCGTCACGGCATCTGGCCTTTGGCTGTAGCTGGGAAGCCCCTTGGCACGTTGAGGTCTGTGGCCTCCGTGCAGGCTAGGGACAGGTCACAGGCTCTCGTCTGTTGCCCGCGGTTGTGGGTTTATTCCCAGGGCTTGGCTGCGCTGGGTTGTCCTTCCCTTCGGGAAAGTCGCCTCTGTGTGTGCGCGTTGCCCTTCCTTTCCTTGTTTGTGTTTGTGGAGTGAGAGAGCGACTGAGCTTTCCCTTTAGGCCCCCACAAAGATGGCTGCAGCTTAGCTTCGACTTCCCTGGGGGGAACGGAGGACTGTGGTGCACGCCGCAAAAGGGGTGTTCCCTCTCAGTCCCGCGAGCGCAGCGAGTGTCCTGTCTTCCTCCTTTGTACTTGGTGTAGATCAGGGCCACGTGGTAGTTGTGTGGCCGAGGCCGCTCTGTAGCCAGGGCTTGGGCCTGTTCTTGCGTGGGCGCCTGTTCCGCTGGCGGCGCCGTGACAGCCCCGTACCCGGGGCGTGTGTCCCAAGCTGCGGAGCCCTCTGTCCCCCGAGCGGCCCGCCCGCCCTGTAATCAGGCGCGGGGAGGCTGCGGCGTTGCAGCCGGCTGCTCTAGCCGTCCAGCTGGTGGGAATGACCCCTCCCTGTCCCGTCAGAGGGTGCAGGTTGAGGCGCTGCTTTTGCGTGTGGGGCGACCTCCCCGCTCGGTGGGTCGAGGTTGCTCCCTGGGTTCCCAAAGACGAGACGTTGGTGCTGTTGTGGTGCTGCCGGGCGGGCCAGCCTGTAGCTCAGGCGTTGGCGGGAGCCTCGTGCTCCGCGGGGCTTCTTGGTGAGGGTGGGCAGCGGGGGCACCGTCCTGTAGGCAGGGCTGCGCGTGCCCCCCGCGTGTGCTTGCTTGGTGAGCTGCGTTGTGAGAGACCCCCTGTACTCAGGCGGGAATGTGGCCCCGGCCTTTCAGAGGCACGGGGCCGCGAGACGTGGGCTTGGGCTTGCGCCCTCCCCGGAATCAGGGCTGGGGTCCCGACCGCGGCATTTGGCCGTGCCGCCCCGCTGCCTGGCAGCTGAGAGTCGCTCCCGCCGCTGGGGGGGAAACCGAGCTCTGTGGCTCCAGGGGTGTCGTCCACCCGCCTGTAATCAGGGTCTGGGTGCGCGAGCGCTTGTGCTCAGCTGGCAGCCTGTGTGGGGTGACCGCCCCGCTAGCGGGGTGCGGGTCCAGGTGCCCCCGGACTGGGAGAGAAGGAGCCTCCCGCGGCCGCTAGGGATGGGGGCTGCCCTGTAAGCCAGGGAGCAACAGTGCCCCGCAGTCCCCGGCCCTTTGCAATGGAGGCAGTGGCCGGGGGTCCCCTGTAAGCAGGGAAGCTGACTCTTTGGCCGCTGCTGTGTGTGTGTGTGCCCAGCTGCATTTGCCCAGTCTGCCCGCCTCTGTGATCCCCCGCAGCACCGGCTGGAAGCGCGCCGTGCGTCAGTGAGGTGAGAAAAGCTGCTGCAAGTGTTTCTTGCTGGCGTGAACTGGCGAGGGGGGATGCAAGGCCTTCCTTGGCTGGGTGGTGGCGTGCCGAGTTCCTCTGCCATGTTGGGTTGGTTTCCCTTTTCCTTCCGGTGGGGGGCTTGCCGCTGCGCAGCTCTAACGGTGTCCCCGCTGACGTTTCAGGAGCCGCTGCGGAAGAGAGAAGGAGAAGCGGCGTGGGAACGCGGGAGGCAGGAGCGAGCGCGCAAGCAAGCAAGCAAGCAAGAAGAGGATGCGGAAGCGTGCAGACGCGGGGGGGAAGGAGAGAGGCTCCCTGGGCAAAGCACCCGTCCCGTTAGCGGGGCCGCAGTCACATTTAGTCCCATTTGAGTTTGAGCGTTGCCGGCGCCTTGGCCGGCTTTGTGCTGGGCGACCTCCCTGTAAGCAGGGCTCGGGTCTTTGCTTTTGCTGTAGTTGGCCTTTTGCCTTGCTGCTCCTTTGGCTGCCTGGGGAGCGTGGGCCCCTGTAACGCAGGGCGAGAGCCAGCTCTCCGCACCTGAGTGGGAAATGGAGCTCGCCGGACCCCGAGGCCACCCTGTAAGCAGGGTAGTGCCGTTTCCCCGCCCCTCTTCCTCCTCCGGCCCCTCGGCATCGTTGCCTGGAGGTGGCCTGTCAATGCGACGGCCCCGTACTCGGGGTGTGCGTCACGGCATCTGGCCTTTGGCTGTAGCTGGGAAGCCCCTTGGCACGTTGAGGTCTGTGGCCTCCGTGCAGGCTAGGGACAGGTCACAGGCTCTCGTCTGTTGCCCGCGGTTGTGGGTTTATTCCCAGGGCTTGGCTGCGCTGGGTTGTCCTTCCCTTCGGGAAAGTCGCCTCTGTGTGTGCGCGTTGCCCTTCCTTTCCTTGTTTGTGTTTGTGGAGTGAGAGAGCGACTGAGCTTTCCCTTTAGGCCCCCACAAAGATGGCTGCAGCTTAGCTTCGACTTCCCTGGGGGGAACGGAGGACTGTGGTGCACGCCGCAAAAGGGGTGTTCCCTCTCAGTCCCGCGAGCGCAGCGAGTGTCCTGTCTTCCTCCTTTGTACTTGGTGTAGATCAGGGCCACGTGGTAGTTGTGTGGCCGAGGCCGCTCTGTAGCCAGGGCTTGGGCCTGTTCTTGCGTGGGCGCCTGTTCCGCTGGCGGCGCCGTGACAGCCCCGTACCCGGGGCGTGTGTCCCAAGCTGCGGAGCCCTCTGTCCCCCGAGCGGCCCGCCCGCCCTGTAATCAGGCGCGGGGAGGCTGCGGCGTTGCAGCCGGCTGCTCTAGCCGTCCAGCTGGTGGGAATGACCCCTCCCTGTCCCGTCAGAGGGTGCAGGTTGAGGCGCTGCTTTTGCGTGTGGGGCGACCTCCCCGCTCGGTGGGTCGAGGTTGCTCCCTGGGTTCCCAAAGACGAGACGTTGGTGCTGTTGTGGTGCTGCCGGGCGGGCCAGCCTGTAGCTCAGGCGTTGGCGGGAGCCTCGTGCTCCGCGGGGCTTCTTGGTGAGGGTGGGCAGCGGGGGCACCGTCCTGTAGGCAGGGCTGCGCGTGCCCCCCGCGTGTGCTTGCTTGGTGAGCTGCGTTGTGAGAGACCCCCTGTACTCAGGCGGGAATGTGGCCCCGGCCTTTCAGAGGCACGGGGCCGCGAGACGTGGGCTTGGGCTTGCGCCCTCCCCGGAATCAGGGCTGGGGTCCCGACCGCGGCATTTGGCCGTGCCGCCCCGCTGCCTGGCAGCTGAGAGTCGCTCCCGCCGCTGGGGGGGAAACCGAGCTCTGTGGCTCCAGGGGTGTCGTCCACCCGCCTGTAATCAGGGTCTGGGTGCGCGAGCGCTTGTGCTCAGCTGGCAGCCTGTGTGGGGTGACCGCCCCGCTAGCGGGGTGCGGGTCCAGGTGCCCCCGGACTGGGAGAGAAGGAGCCTCCCGCGGCCGCTAGGGATGGGGGCTGCCCTGTAAGCCAGGGAGCAACAGTGCCCCGCAGTCCCCGGCCCTTTGCAATGGAGGCAGTGGCCGGGGGTCCCCTGTAAGCAGGGAAGCTGACTCTTTGGCCGCTGCTGTGTGTGTGTGTGCCCAGCTGCATTTGCCCAGTCTGCCCGCCTCTGTGATCCCCCGCAGCACCGGCTGGAAGCGCGCCGTGCGTCAGTGAGGTGAGAAAAGCTGCTGCAAGTGTTTCTTGCTGGCGTGAACTGGCGAGGGGGGATGCAAGGCCTTCCTTGGCTGGGTGGTGGCGTGCCGAGTTCCTCTGCCATGTTGGGTTGGTTTCCCTTTTCCTTCCGGTGGGGGGCTTGCCGCTGCGCAGCTCTAACGGTGTCCCCGCTGATGTTTCAGGAGCCGCTGCGGAAGAGAGAAGGAGAAGCGGCGTGGGAACGCGGGAGGCAGGAGCGAGCAAGAACGAAGTTGTTTTTATTGTCATTCTCAATCAATTAATCTGTCGAAGCCACAGTTGAAACGCGTGTATTGATCTTTTGTTGTATCCTTTTCCCTACTTTGACGTTTTGGAATAAATGTTGCTTGTTTTTGTTTCAGTGATGTCTGCTTTTTGTCTCCAGAGTGAGTTGCATTTTTGTATTCAGTTGTACTGCTGTTACCGCTTGAAGCTTATTCATTCTGGTTGAATTGCCAGCCAGCCGTTAGTTTCTTTTCTCCACCCATGAGGAAAATCCTTTTGTCTGAGCTGAGGTTTTTGTGGTGTTGTGTTTGGGGTGTGGTGGTGACTGATATGGCAGAGCTCTTCTCTTGATCTCGCCCATGTCCTATTGCACGCGGTCTCAGGGTTACGTTTTCAGCCAAGCAAGCTGCCTCAGTTCCAGGGACACTTGTGCTGAGCTCCTTTCCTTTGCATGTTTTCATTGTTGTCTGGCAACGGCTAGGATTTATGGAATGAATGGGATGTGCTTGTGGCTGGTACCTGTGACTGGTTTCCCACCAACTCTTAGTGTGTTTGTCTCTGCTGGTGCTTTACCCCTTCTCTTTCTTTGAAAGTGATCTTATTGCACATTCTGCTCTGCTCAGTGGTCATTTTGGTAATTTTGCTTCTCTGAAGAGTTGTTTAATTTGGCAGGAACTTTATCCCTAGGCAGTTTCTAGCTATCTCCCCTGCTCACCATGGCGTAGGAGTAGAGTCTGGGGTGGGAGGGGGATCCAGTAGAAGTAGTGGACTGAGGTTAAAAACAATTTTCTAATGTAGCAAAAAGAAAGGGAAAAGTGGAGAATGGCTATGATACATACAGTCGTGTATTTATGAAAAGCAACTGATGCCCACACAATTGCTCAGCCCCACTCATGCCCAGCCAGTCCCCACGCACCAGTTGCCCTCTGGAACTTTTTCAAACTTTCCTTATGTATCATGGCATAGGGTGGCATGGCATGGAATGTTGCCTTGGCCAGATTTAGGTCAGCTGTCCCGCTTCTGTCCCAGCTCTCTGTGCTGCTCCTAGCCCTCTTCCTGTACAGTAGGAGAAGCTGAGAAAAGGAGCACTGTTCACTCTGTTCAGAACTACTCCGTAACAGCTGAAAACGTTGGTGTGTTATCAGCATTGTACTTCTCCAAACCATGTCATCGTACCAGCCACTTTGAAGAAAAAGTGCTCTGTCCCTGATGAAACCAAGGCGATATCCACCCCTTGTCCTGTCCCATTTATGTTATACTGGGGTAATAATCTTATATGTCCTAACTATATACTATCTCCCTTCTTACTTTTGATGTGTGCACCCATCTAATTCCCATAGTCTGTGGTATATCCGTGTAAATTGTCTGTCCATGAAGTTCATTTAATTCACAATTTCAGGCTCTATCTGTCGTGGCAGTCCTTCAGTACATGAGGGAGCATCTGTTACTGGATTTCTGCCTGCTAAGCTAGTTCTGACTTCATCAAAATTCGTTCTTCAGCTGGGGTGGTTCTAATTGTAACAGTGTTGTCGAGCCCTATAACAACCATAGCGATGATGGCACGCGGTATTGTGTAGCAACTGATACATGATGTGTATCTTCGTTTATTCTTACACAGCATCAAATCCCTTTGAGGTACACAACAGACACCCACCATCCTGCTTTACCCACCACGTGCCCGCAGGTCCTTCAGAAAAAGTAATCCCACAAATTGAGGCAGGAATAATCCAGACTGCCTTGCTCAGCACGTTCTTTACGTGCACCACAGAGCCTTTGTCCCCTTTTTGTGGCACACAGAACGTCTCATTGGACAGGAGCAGCCCCACTGGCAGATCCCCGAGTGCTGACTAACCAGGCGGCTTTTGCTGAAGACGTGTGCCAGTGCTTGAATGGCTCTTAGTAGTAGTCTTTCATAGGCCAACGTATCATCTGATTTTTCCAGATGCTGTGTGTGGCAGGGGATGTGATACGCCAGCTCAGTGCTGTGTTCTTCTTGTCCAGGTGATTGCTTCAGAAATGAGTCCTGTTGTCTGACACAGTTCATTCTGGGGTGCCATGTCACGAGAAGGCACACTTTGCTTGTCAGGGCCCAGGATAGTACTTCGGGCTTCAGGAATGTGCATGGGGTCTGCTTCCAGCCATCCGGTGGTTGCTTCTACCTTTGTATGCGTGTGGTGCTCGGCTGGCCAACAGCTGTAATCTTTCGCACATCTCATAGTTCCCTTAATGTTAGGAGTCAGAGTGTTTCCAGTTTCTTTCTCTTTCTTCTGCCATTTTACTCATGGCTTTGCTCCACCTTATAAGCTTCTCTCCTTGTTAAACATTCTGGCTTTTGTCGACATTTTTCCTTCTTGCTTAAAGGAGACAACAGTCACAGGCACTGGTTGGTTCTCTGGTTGAACTGCCGGATTCATGATAGGGATTGGAGCGACCACAAGGCTCGCTGTGAGGGTCATGGCGGCTGCGGGGCACTTTAGGTGGGCCACGGTACCCACAGGTCCATTACAAGGACTGAAGCAATTGCGGGGCCTGTTGCAGGGACTGGAGCAGCCACAGGATGCGTTGCAAGGGCTGGAGCAGCAGCAGAACCCATCACAGGTGCTGAAGCAACCACAGGACTGCAGAGAATGCCACTGCCTGTTCTTCATCGCTGGGTCACCCTGCTTTGTTCTCAACTTTTAGAACAGTGATTAAATTCACTTGTAGCCACTATTAGATAATGAAAGTGAATTAGAAGCTGCATAAGTCTAGGCATCAATACCAAGCACTTGTGTCTGTGGCCTAATATCCTCATGGTGGATATACCTCATATGGTTTAAAAGAATAGTAAGAATAAAAAAAGGTTGTTAGTTTGCCAAACACATAATAAAGAAATCACGTTCCAAACTAGGTTCCTTCTGAGAAGGTCGACTCACGCTGTCTGATACTTCTCATTTATCTCATGTCTTTATGGAACGGATACGTTTTCTAAATTAAGCTTGTTAAGCGTTCTTTTAGCGTTGCTGCGCTTGGCACACAGCCTCTCATAGCAGCATTTCATAGCAACGGCTTGTCGAAAGTCAGAAAGAACTCTCTCTTACATCTCCTGCCCACACATACAATAAAAGATAAAAGGAGAAAAAATCCTCTGCTCCTTGTATGTCTGCAGTAAGATGCGCTGGGAGTTGGGAAGGCAAAATCCTTGCAGTCATCCCCCCATACATGTTCATGAAGCCATAATGGATCATTAAAGTAGAGCTACTGATCATTTCTTTGTTGTTATCCTTTTTTGTTGGATTTCAAATGTTGGATTTACTGTTTCTTCATCACATAAAGAAGAGAAATGTTGTTTTTCTGTTCATGAGGAAAGGGTTGCCAGGAAGTGACCCACACCACGTGCCTGTGAAAGATGAAAATTTCCTTGTAGTGACGAAAGCAGCAGGTATGCATTAAGTTGCTGTTGTGATTCTGGGTGCATTCGTTATTTATTTCCATTTGCCTTAGCACTTGGAATCCTTTTGAGCTCCTGGCCTCGGTTGCAGCTTCTGAAAAAGATTTCCAAAAGCTCATTAGGTTCGTGTTGACAACCGCTTTGTTTTAATATCACTCTCTGTTAGTTTCACTGGATGTAGCCTTCTGGAGTTCTGAATTTTGAACCGAAATGCTAAAACTAAACAAAAAGCTTAGAGCAGTTTGCAAATGTGTGAACTTTAACTTACCGTCTTCTGCAAGACCACTCAGACCCCATCTCCTAAAACGCAGTTATTCTGCCTGGTTATTCTCAAGGTCATTCTCAAGGAATCTTTTCTGCTTTTGCTATGACCACGCCTGGTTATATTATCCATCCTATATATTTTCAAGCAGAAAAATCCATGACAGTTCTCGAAACAGCACCTTTTGAAAAGTCTTCCCTGCTCCATTCAGAGCTTTGAAATACCGTTTTCTTTTCTGAGTAGCAAAGGCCAGCACTCATTCCTCTGTAATGCTTACCGAATCTCAGTCCTGAGGTATTTAAACGTCAGGAGGAGAAAAAAAGAGTCAAAACCATTCACTTCAGCACCTAAGTTAATTTTTATTAACATGTTCTAAACATATCAATTTTCTTAGCATTTCTAAGTGAAACGGACACACGTGGCATCACTGTTAGAAGCACCTAAGATCTTTTGATTCTTCTGATGATTTTTGTTCCCCATCAAAAGCGCGATCATCTGTAACACTGGAAAATGCTTGGCATATTCAAGTGCAGAGAAATCTAACCAATTTTAAAGGGGATGTCAGTGTGCTTAGGAACTTCCATTATGTTCTGGGGTTAAAGCCCACTGCTTTTCATTCCTTTGCAGCTTTCTTTCCTCTTGTTCATTTTCTACTTTCATTACAGGGTACTGCTTTTCTGAAGACACGTACAGTGAGCATTACTCAGTGCTCACGCAAACTTTCAACTAACAGGCTTTAGCAGGGGATTGGAGCTCGATGATCCTTGAGATCCCTTCCAACCCAAACCATTCTATGACCGTATGCTTCTATGATCTCATTATCCGGTCATATTTTTCTTCACTGGCTTTTCAGGTCAGTTGCTTGTTGTTGAGAAGAGTTCCCCTCTCAATCAGTATTTGTAAGGTGTCATTTCAGTGCCTACATTTACACAGCATCATCCTGCACAGTGACTGCCACATTTCAGTGGTACGCATAGTTCTGTCAAATAAAGTCCTAAACATGTCCTGGCATTTTAGCCAGGAGAACAACCCAAGCCAGCTTAAAACCTGTCTCCTTTCCATTTTTTTAGGAAATTTTCATGCCAAATGGTGTCTCAAAGATAGAAAACCACAGCAGAACAACCAGGTGCTGGTTGTGTGGTAGAGCTATGTTATAAGAAAATATATTTGTTTTCCTTTTAAGGTACTTTTAAGGTACTAAGCTCTTGAATTCAGTAGGAAAATAATTTGAATTAAACAAGACACAGGGGAGGATTCCATAGTCTGATTTGCCTTCTCGTGCGAGAGGAAAGCACGCACTTGAAGTGGGGGTGATGAAGTTAGCTTGTCTCAGGTTGATCTGTTTCCAGCATTGCTCATTAGCAGCTCACAATGTTTGCCACTCATCAGAAAGCAGCTTAATACTGTATTACTTCTGGCTCCTTAATGTCCTTCTGTTTGTCTTTTTTTTTCTTCATCTCACTTATCTGGATGCGATGGAAGTTTATGCTACATCAGCTGCCTTGAGCACATTTACGCTTTCTTTTCCCCCACTTAGAACTCATGATGTCGCTCAAAATGTCCAAATAATCCATTTTAGAAAATGATTTTCAAGGAGGAAAGATTGGCAAAGAGTGCAGAAGTATTCATCCCTATGCTTCAGTGCTTTAATAGCATACTTCTGTGTAATCTTCATCTGTTCAGTTACTAGCTCTGCTTTTGTCAACATGTTGTTAGCTTTTTCTTCTCTGGTTTTCCTATAGGCTGGATTCTTTTCCACTTGGTGAGCTGTTTTCCAACTGGTGAGTTGTTGCTAGTGGAAACATTACTGGTGTTCAAAGGGGAGGAAGTGTTTAGGGTAAATCCGTCAGCACATTGACAGTAATCCTGCCCTGCAAGCGTATTTGATTCAGGTTAAGAGAAACAGCAGTGAAAGACGAGCAGAATGCCATGCTTTGAAGTATCAAAAATACTTTCTTTTAATTTTTGTATCTACCTCAGAAGACATTGCATTGCATGTGCTCCCTCTGCTCTGCTGGCTTTCTCTTTTCCTGAGGTGGTCAGCAATTTATTTCCTGCTGACCTCCTGCTGATTTGTTTGTTTCAGCTGTGCAAGTGTCCGCAGCAAATATTCCTGTGAAGGAGGGGCCAGTCAATCAAAGACACTTGTTTGTGGCTGATGGTACTGGCGAACTTAAAAAATGTCTGTGCAAGTCTTGATTGTCTCTGGCTGCTGTAGAGCCTGATATACGACTTCACGTGAGCACAAACACTCCCAAGGGCTGCTCTGGAACGTGCCGGTGCAGATTTTGACTAGCATGCAGGCTCTTGCTCACTGCTGGTGAAAGTGCACAGCTAATGGTGGAGACTATGTTAAAAGATAGCGTTCTGTAGCTGAGAATGTGCTCTATCAAATAGTGTTATTGTGCTCTTTGCATGCACTGCAGTTCCCATGGCAATAAATAGGAAAAGTTACTTTGGGAGCAGGCTACGTATCTTTGAGATAGATAGCTAGATTCTTCAAAGTCCACCAGTGTTTCAGTTCTGGAAGCCAATGTGTTAAAGACACGCACATTTTACTGCTTACTGGCTGAAATAATCTAGCGGTAGTGGAAATGCTGAGTCACAGCCGGAATCACTGATGGAGCACCTGCTGGGAAGGCAGGGCCAACCAGGAGAGGAGAGCTCAGGTGCAACCAATCTGCCAGATCTCATTTAAGGGTTGGCAGTGGAGGTGAGGGTTTGTAACACAGAGATCCCTGCTTATCTCAGGGCTTTACAGGCCCTCTGAAGGTAAGCGTGCCTTCATTTCAAAGGAGAAAGGAGAGTTGGGTTTGGGATGCAGGTATCAGTTGTGCTACTTTGCATTGGATTTTCTTTTTGTAAGTTTCAATTGTGGCGCTAGTAAAGAACAATTATAGTGCTAGCTGTGGCTGAGTTAATAGTGTACAGGTGGTTTGGTTGTTGCAGAATGACGAATGCATGTTATTAGCTGTCTCTTTCTTGAGTTTTTTCACTTCTATACTTCTTCAGCTGTGCCAGCTGAAGCTTACTAGAACTCCAGAAGTGGCAGCCTAGGGCAAGCATTCCTGCCACTTCCTTTGTCTCTTTTCCATAGAAGAAGAGGATAAACTTGTTTGCATCTTTTAGCAAGTTCAGGTACTACAAGTTTCCCCATAGTTTTGACAATGATTTAGTATCCACATCGTTGCTAGAAGAACAAAAACACAGAGATATTCAGAGAGTGAAGCAAATCAGCAGGCATGGTTTATGCATGGACTGCCTTCTAAAAATGGGAGATACTGACTTGTTATCCACCTTCCAGACTGAAAATTACCTTGGAGATAAATAGATGAGCTAAAAAGCCCTGCAACTGGAGTGTCGGTGTACTCAGATTTGGGTAGTGCCCAATGAGTCTTCTGTTTGTCTTTGAGAGGAAAAATTATTCAAAGACAATAGATAGATTGCTACCTTCAGTAAAATCAGCAGTTGACAGGATCTGTTTGCCTCAACTGCAAGCACAAAATGACTGAGGTAGGAAGGGGCTGCTGGTACAGAACTCACTTGTTGACTGAGAGGGAACAGAGGGAATCCAGATGGTCTTTCTAGTGAAGTCACCTCCTGTTTGCAGAGTCACAAGTGTTTCAACCTGGATTATGTAACATTTTCAGAGTTTTGGTTTTTATTTTTTCCTGTTGCTTGTATTTTGTTTGGGTTTTTTGAGCTTCTAAACTAGGGAAACATATTTTCCTTAGAGAAAATTGCCAGAATGTTGAAGGTGGTTCTGTTTAAATAGGTTTTTATCTGTTCCTATGGACTTTGCTTTCATACACCCTACATGACATGAGAAGTGATTACCTGTGTTTGAATCAAACATTACTCTTCAAACTTACACACTAACTTTATGTTCAGTTCTTCTCCACGTGGCTCATTTACACATTTTTTTTTAATGCAAATCAGTAGCACAACCACACAGACCCCAAACTGCACATAAGGAATGAATAAAAGGCATTAAAGTGAATCAGATCAGTCAATGCTGTAGTAGATGAAGCTACAAGAAGAAAACATGGTGAGAAGTGTTTCTTCAGCTCAAGAAAGCAATGATCAGCAGTTGAACAGAGCAAAGATGGACACTTCACTTCAATCATTGAAGTTTCAAAGCCAACAAGAAGGAGTACAGGCAGAGGTTTAAAAGCATTAGTTGCTAGACTCGGCATGGTTAGGAACAGCTTCAGAAGACAAGCTGGGAAATGAATAGATGCTGAAGGCAATTCTTGCAGTAATGCAGCCTATGCTGGGGTGGTCTGAGTTGACAGAGACAGTATTTAGAAAGCAATTATGATTTTTCCAAGGAGTTTTTCCCTTCTCAGTAACGTGGCTCACTTCTAACTCAACTTTCTCATTCAGTGTCTTTTCTCTACTTCAATGATATGAATTTATAGGCTTCTCCTGAAATAATACTAATACATTTGAAAGGTTGAAAATGAGCACCGGTAATTGTCCTCGTGTCTTTCATACGCTGCCATCCCAACACAAATCCACTGGAATCCTGGCAGCTTTTCTGTTGAGAAGATAGCGCCAGTCTCTGGAGAACTTCAGAATGTCAAAACTGATAGATTTCACAAGCAACCACAGCAGCCTTGTCCTTCCGAAAACCTACTAGCATCAACATCTCAAGAGGGTGCACGTAGCTCTGTATGCTTTGCAGTGCAAAATAGTTTGGTATCAGTAAATTAGAGATGTAGTGTGGGCTTCCATTCCAACTGCATCATTAGTCCCACCTACACCACTCAGTATGCTTCCACTGTGCTGTGCATCTTGACAATCCAAACTGGCCGCTGAATTCACACAACCTGTAGTGATGTTGCTCTGCACTGTGGGCACAGGGAAAAAAAACAAACTGCAAATGCAAAGAAACAATGGAGTAAGCACAGGGAATGTATTGCGAGCTCCAGTGAGGAGAATCGTTTACCATTTTCAGGTGAGGTTTATTTCAGATTACTGGGCTGTAGAGAGAAAAAAGCTGAACTACCAGCTTTGAGTGTTATCAGATTTATGGTAGGAAGAAGCAGCATTAAGGCATTTATTGAGGTTGATTAAACACGTGGAGAAGTGTGCATAACCCCTATGAGTGCAAACATAATACTGCAATGTTATGTCATTGGATAAAACAATAGGTAAAGATAACTTCTGCACCACAGCTGCTAAAGCTGTATTTATTTTCTGTTTGCAATACTGTGGCCTAAGGACAGAAAGAGGTGTACTTTTAATGAGGGCTAAGCTGGGTACAACTGGAAGTCAAGCATTAAATGCTTCCTTTGCCATATATATATGTGCAGAGAGTGATGATAAAGGTGCCCAAAATTAGGTAAAAAGGAAAAAACGCTCGGGGCAGAAATAAAGCTACTCTGAAGGGCAGATACTGAAAATCTGATGGGCAAGGCATAAAAGAAATCACCTTTTCTTATGGAAATCTCTGCCAGTATTCAGTAAAGAATGATCTGCCTTCTCTCTTAATATTGCACGAGCCAAGAGAACTTCCTACTCCGCCACACGGTGTACTCTAAATTATGCTGTGCTCTGTTGGTGTATCCTTTAGGTTATGTAAACTTCAGCTAAGTACAGAGCACTGTGGGATTTATGGAAATTCCATCCAAGGAGGATTCTTTTTATGTCGGTGACAGCTTATCTGAAAAGTGTACTTCTGCAAGCACTGACCTGAACAGTAAGTGCTACTATTCCTCTGTGGTAGCAATGCGGATGCTCAAAAGGAACGAGTAATTTAACCCAGAGCACACACAGCAAGCAGGCTCATCCCTTGTCATGTTTTGTGTCTGAGGTTTTCTTTGAAGTACAGATTGCATGCAGGTGTCCTGGTACCTAGGAAGCCTCTGTGCTGTTTGAGCACTGGAACAGATCTCAGCTATATGTAGATCTTGAATTAGCTCTCATTGCCAGTCAAATGCTTAAGGTCAGATATTCAGTCAGAAATACACAATCACAATAACTGGGGTTACTCAAACTACTTCAGTTTTATGCTGTATTAATTTAGATGTGAATGTGACTGTTACGTGAAATCCTGTTGGCCCCCACTGGTTTTTACAGAAATATTTGGTTCCATGTGCCCCACAGGCAACTGCTTCCTCCAGTTTAATGTATGCTGAAGGTTGACCTTGTTCTGCAACCATGCTTTGCCCTGCCCTCATCTGCACCACATTATCTGTGATGCTGTTCCTTCAGGTCACAAGCCAGTACTTATAAAGTATGCTGTGGCGTGGATAGGGGAACCACTTTTGGTGTGCTTAAGTTTGGAGGAATACATTAGAGAGAGAGGGGAGGAAAAGTGAATAAGGTCTGTCGCTTTTCACCTAACTGTTTAAAGGAAGCTTTTGGTACTGGGTTCATGGTGGCTTTTTATTTATTTTTTGCTTTTTTTTTTTTTGCATCCAGCCAATAAGATTTTCTTTTAGTTTTGTCCTTTATTATGCTGAATTGCTGGCAAATCTTGTGCCTTGTTATACAAAGAACTTTTTACAGCACTCAAAGTGGCACAGCCTTTTCCAGCATACATCCCTCCTCCTTCTGAGGAGGAGAGTGAAACTTAATTCTTAATGTCCCTGAAATTCAGTTGGAGCTGCTGCTTTTTGCAGTGCTCCTGCCAGCATGGAGCACTGCCGTATCACCACACTGCACAGCAGAAAATCACCACCACTCAGATCTGTACCAGCATTTTGTTTATTGCCAAGGAGACATTCTTTTCAGCATTTATCTATAGTTCTACATTTTATAAGACAGGTCTTGTTTTATAAAGCAAATGCTAGGACCTGCACTGTCCCCGTGCAGTTAAGACTGGCAAATACTGACTTTCTAATTATGTTTTTTCTATCAGAGGTTTACATTTTAGCACCTTTGAAACACCTGCAAGACTGGTAACTTCAGTGCTTTGCTGTTTCTAGAATGCTAGTAACTGTTTATCCCCCAGGCTGTATTGCTTCCATTGCTGATAGAGCCCTGTGTTACTTCAATAGATGCTGACAAATTTGCAGCATACTTGGACTGCCAAGAAAAACACAGGTAAACAAGACAAAACAAACAAAGTCCAGGCCGGCATACACACCCCAGTGAGCAATACAGGCAGGCTGTTAATAATAGTAGAAAGCTGAGGTACTTAACACTTCTGCCTCATTCTTTACTGTCAGCTGCTCCTCACCGCCCCCTTGAGTGCAGCGGCTGAAAGGTGAGGACTGCATCCCTCCCGCCGTAAGCAAAGATCAGCTTCGCAGCCGCTTGAGGAACCTGGTGGGTCCCAACAAAACGCATCACAGAGCCTTCAGAGAATCGGTGTACATAGCTGCCAAGCCACTCTCGATGGGATTTCAGGAGTCAGGGCACTCGAGTGAAGTCCTCGTGGTGGCTGGAAAAAGGGTGACATCCTGCTGATTTTTAAGAGGAGTGTAAAGGAGGACTTAGGAAACTGCCAACCTCATCTCCATGCTGGAGGAGATCATGGAACAGATCCTCCCGGAATCCGTGCCAGGGCACACAGAAGAGAGAAGTGAAATGAGACCAACCTGGCTTCAACAAGGGTGGATCCTGTCTGAACAATCTACTGGCCTTTCTTCCTACAACAGCGTGAGCGGACCAGGCAAGAGCTGCTGCTGTCAACTGCCTGGATTTCGGTAAGGCTTTTGACACTGTTCCCCACAACAACCTTCTCTCCAGCACTGCAAAGATTTGATGGCCAGGCTGTTCAGCAGATGAGGAAAACAAATCAATGCCTAGAAGCCAAACAGTGATGATGCTCTTTAATACCTTCATCAGCGACACCAACAGTGGGATCAACTGTATCCTCAGCAAGTTTGAAGGTGACACCACACTGTCCAACGCAGCTAATGCATTTGAGGAAGAGGATGCAATCCAAAGAGACCCAGACAAGCTCAAGAAGTAAGCACAGAGTATTTTTGTCATTCATCTTAGAGCTCAGCCTCAGCTGGGGACAAAGGTTCACAGTAACTAACTTCCCAAGATTCCACACAAAAGGGTTTTGCCGAGAAGCACTATTTCAGGTTACCTAGGAAGAAACCAGAGGGCGCTCAGTGAAACCATCTTAAGAAAGGGTCTTTTTTCCTCCTGCAGGACAGTTGCTGCCACTCCCCTCTCCAGCCAGCTCACCCGCCTTTGAGCCCAGGAAGCTCAAGAAACTTCTATCCAGAAATACAGCTGCAAAGATACAAACACTGGCACCATAGCAGGTGACTTCATTCATTAGAGTAAAGCCAGTCTGACACTTACAAGTTACTTTGTGCAGAAATGCAAGTATTTGTTACTAAGTCTATTAAGTGTTTCTTTCACAGAGCTTGCCGTGCCAAACAGCCCTTTGTTTATGGGATCATTTTTCTCCTTTCTCATGTTACCCACAAAACAAGATCAGCAGCAAGGGAGCAAGGCTCAAGCACAGGAACAGACACCGCATCCTTTTCTTTTGGAGGTAAGCAAGGATTTACTGTTGCTTTCAGTCAGAGACAGGCAGGTACCCACTTCACCACAAGAACTGGAGCTAGCTGAGCCTAGCCATTCCGTTTTAGCACAGACATTCATAGGCATTCCAGTTCTCACACACAACACAGGGCATTCACATCTGCGGTAGAAAGTCATTGCAAAAAGCCTTCATAGGCCAATAATTCTTCCACAGAAAGCGAATTATCATCACTGGCTTTCCACCTCACAGAAGCAAGCTTACTTACCAGCATTTTGGGGGCACATGTTGAAATGAGAACAATTATATTTAAAAGACCTTTTCTCATTTCTTGCCAAAGTGAAACTGAAGCAATAGACTTTTCAAAGCAGGAGACTTAGCTTTTCACTATACATTTAGACAATTTAAAGTCACCTGTCCAATGATTCAATTGGGCGCATTTTAGAGGAAGCATGCTCTTAAATACTGAGTAAAACCTTACCCACAGAAGAGAGTTTTAGACATTTATTTATGTAATAATTGAGTTGGCCTCAGAGAGCACTCTCAAAAGGAGCTTCCATGAGCACTTTCACTTTATTTTCCTTTTAGACCAATCTCCAAGAGGAGATGGTAACAAAATTGCTGCTGTGACTTCTTTGCCCTCTCAGCCTATTTAGCCTGTTGATACTGTAAGCCAGCCATAGCATATGCAGGACATATACTGAGACACCACAGGAACCTTTCACTTCCATCCACTTAGCCAAACCCTGTTAAGAGCAAAATGCCCCCTCACCCCTCCAGGCACATTAAATTACTATAGAGCAAGCACCCTCCCATGTCAGTTTCAAATAGGTTTTACTTGGGGCTTGAAATAAATCAAGTTTTTCTCCTTCAGCAGGACACAGAACCCAACTCCATCTCCTACCTTCAGGACTGGGAAAACCACCACAGAGCAGCCATCACCACATAGGACCCACTCCAGAACCCAAGGATAAGACCCCCAGATAGGCAGGAGGGGGGGGGAGACCCAGATAGGCAGGAGGGGGGGGGGACCCTGGGAGGGGGCCAGGAAGGGAAAAAAATCCGTTACTGACCTGCACCCACCCCCCACCCAAAAAAAAAAAATCTCTTTTCAGATAGTGCAATTTTCAGTCAACAGCCCCATACCAAGGGGGGAGAAGGCAGCCTGCACACCTAAGTGTGCAGGCTGCCTTCTCCCCCCAAAAAAACTTAAGCCAAGCAACAACCAACTCCTATACTAAAAAACAATATAATCCATGAATAAAGATTTGTCAGACACAAACTAAAAAAAAAAAAAAAAAAACCAAAACTTAGAAGACACCCAGAAAAAAAAACAACCAAAACTTAGGCCAAACAAGTTACCACACCAAAGAACAGTAGAAAAGCTTACCTTTTTCCAGGCTTACAGGGAAGACTCCAAGAGATCCTTCCACACTCGTAGTCAGCTCTTAAATGGATCTCAGAGAAGTGCAGCCAGGCTCCACCCCTTCCAGGAGGGCAGCTGAATTGCCTTCACCTGTGCTCACATAGGTGGACAGAGGTTCACACCATCATTTCAGCAGTTCCCATACACTAACCAACCTCCACCTCTACACCCACTAAAGGGATCCCAACAGGGGCTCCCAGGTCAAAGGACTACACAGACACCCACCAAGGAGACTGACCACCTACCCAACACACCACAACAAACAGTGCCTACCTGGGGGCTCTCCTCTGCTCCTTCCACAGGTGCAGCACACCTGCCAGCCAAGGACAGGGACTTTCCTCTCAGGATGCCTGCTGCAACACAACCTAAAAACACACCTTGGCCAGGGCGGACCTCACCAAGCTCCCCGCAGGGACAGGTGACAGAATCCTGCAGGCTGCACTTCTCCCCTCAGTCTGTTAATTCCATTCTTCCAGCAGCAGAGCCACCACACACGCCTTGAAGACTCAAAAAAGAAACCACACACCCCAACACCCTCAAACAAAAACTTGTGTCCCCTGGCACCCGATCCCAGCTGGAAACTCCAGCCTGGAGGCAGCGCGCACAGATCAGGTACCAGAGGACACTGCTTACCTCACCAGCACGATCCCCGCTCCGGCCCCGGACACGCAGAAGAGCTCCATGAACCGCTTCTCAGAGGACGCTGGGGGAGGGCAGCCCTCGGGTCGCTCACCGCCGGTGAAACCGCTCCCACGCTCAGGCGGATCCTCGCTGCTAAATGCTCCGTTGCGGCACTCGCCCTGCGACGATGTCGTCCGGGGCCGCTTCCCTGTCACGCATCACCCGGAAAAGCATCCGGACGCAACCTGCAGACCCCCGGAGAAGGAGACTCCGCAGCCTATTCTATCGCTCTCGCAGCACAAGTAGTCTTACGCCTGACGTTCCGGTCTGTGAATGTTTCCACCTCACGCCTCCTGTCGGTGCCTGAATGAGCCCGTCGTCACCGTCAGCAAGACTCCTGCACTTCAGATAGTTACCGACAGTTACGATATTCCCCCCATACCATCCGCAGCCCTTCTCTTGTCAAACCAGTCACAACACAGAAGGCTACCTCCTTGGTCCAGCATCATTTCCCCCTCACCGAATTCACCATGACCACTTCGAAATTTTCGCTCATCTGGTCACTTGCAGCTGTCACCTAGACCCAAGCTGTCCCATCACCTTGTCATGGAGGGAGGGGAGGCTCAGTACATTCCAGTTCTCTCATCGGAAGAGAAACTCCACCACCTCACCTGTTTGTCTCTCCTATAAGGAACGAGGCCATCCACAACAGCATTTCAGTCATGTGAGCTCTCCCACCACGTGTTCATGATGGGAACGAGATCAGGCTCCTGAAGCTACAAATAAGTGAGGGGGGGAAGGAATACATCGTCTCATCCACCTCGCACCCACCGCTAGAAGCAGAAGGGGCTGAAGCACCCGCAAAACCCTTCTCGGGCAGCTCGGCGGCAGCGCCGTGCTGATCCCAAAGAAGCGTCCGAGCGGTGGCCCTATACGAGCCCCAACAAGAGAGAACTTACCTAGTGACTCCCAAACACTCACCGCTTCCGCCATCCCACCGGGTCGGGATGACGAGAGGTTCTGCTGCAACCTCCGCTCAGCCTGCAATAGGAGAAAACTCGTTTCAGCAGCCCTTCCCGTTGCTTCTCATTCCCAGCACTCCCAGCATTCCCGGAGGAACGCGGCCCCATCCCGCTCGCTCCTACCGATAAGATTGGGAGAAACTGAAGTCCCTGCTGAAAAACCCCAGAGGGACTGAGAGCCCTCAGGACCGCATCGGCACTCGGGGAACCGAGCGGCAGCTCCCCCCGAAAACGCGACGGCAGCCGGGCGGCGATGTGACACGGGCTCCGAGAAGCCAGGGCAGTCCGGCGGGAGCCCCGTGCCGGCCGCCGAACGGAGCCCGGCGAGAGCGGACGGACCCGAGCGCCGGCCGCCTCCGCGGTCCCGTTGCCACCAGAACGATTCACCGGTTCGCGCTGATCTTTACCAGGAGACGGCTCGCCGCAACCTGAAACAAAACAACACAACACAACAGCAGAGAACGTTACAAAAAATCCCAAGGTCCCGTTTTAAGAGCAGCCCCTCGCGGAGCTTTGCAATCCCGGCGGCGTAAGGACCGGACAACGGAAACGGAGCCCGCTCCCGCAGGCGGTGCACTCCGACAGCCCTCTCATGGCTCCCAGCGGCCTCCGGCGGAGCTTAAGAGGCTTTGGGGCGGACCCGCCCCGCGCTGCGAACGAGGCGCAGCTGTGCTCGGGAGGCCGCGGCCCCTCGGCAGCTGGGAGTCGTTGCCTCGTTAGCGCAGGTGGAGCTCGCTAGGGCCGGCCGGGGACTCTGACAGTTAGACACGTGGACTCTAGATCTGAGTTAAGGACTTTAACTGCACTTTCCATTAAAGTTTGTTACGCGCTTCTCCTCGCCTCACTGCGAGATTCACTAATAAGTTAAATAATAGTGTCTAATTCAAACGGATCACTTTGCATCTCACGCGACACCCTTTCAAAGAACGTCTTCAGCCTTAACAGTTTCCAGAGGCCCCTGCTGCGTGCTGTCTTTGCTCTGCTTTCCCTCTCCCCTTGTCCAAAAAAAAAAAAAAACAAAAGAAAGGAAAAAAAAAAGTTTGTTAAACGTGTAAAAACTTTGTACCTGACAGAGAAAACGTGACAAGGCAGCAGTGGAAATGTGGAAGTGGCCATCTGACAAACGCCCAAATGGGTGAATGATGCACATGGGAAAATTGCTGACCGGTGGAAATTGGAAGCGGAGCTTCACCAATGGTTCTGTATGGTACAACTCCTTGGCTTATAAAGGAATTATTTATATGTGTCCCTTGCTGTCTGTGAATGGGCACGTCTGCTCAAAGGAAAGAGGTGCCAGGTATAGAATCTGACCCAGAGGCCTGAAGAAGTTGCCCATGGATTCCTCTCAAACCTCTTTGTGCCTACAAATCACCGGGTGATTCAAAGCTGCCGAAAGCTGTGGTGAATAAAACAGAAAGGGCAAGCTATCGAGAAGGTACAGAAGGGGCTTGACAGCCTTCATGTGCTAATGTGAGAAGAAAAAGGCCACAGCTGTGATCTTAGGGCATCCTCCTTCAGCTTGTGCAGATAGCCCCATACTGAGGAGAACCGGAGAGGTCTGGGATGGGCTCCCACTGACACAGCAACTTTATCCTGAACTGGAGCTATGAAGCAATCCTCACTTTTTGTCTTTGGCAGCCAGCAGTCTGCCCCAACGATGCAGAGACAACGTGCAGAAGGGCTCCGGACTCATCTTGCATGTGCACATCTCCATCCACATGCTGTGCTACAGCGTCAGATCGTTGTTTCTCGTTCTGTACACATGCTCTAATTGTACGATACTGGCAAAGGAGAGTTGGAACTGCGGATGTATCCACTCATTGCTTAATGATGCTTGCATAATCGGTGACGTGCGGGATCTTAATGAAGATTACATGCCATATGCTGTTTGTCTAATGAGAAATTTAAACTGCATCTTTTCGTGGTTCATCATGTGATTGCTAGGAAGGCTGGAATTAGTGAAATTCCTACGTGATTGAGAGAAGGGCTTTCTGTCATTTTGTGTTCATAAAGATAAAATTTGACTTAAAAAGCTCACGTTTCTTTTCATGGAGGTACGAGAGTTAAGGACTCTGAAATGTACCTAGCGATGATCTAAACAAGAGTTACTAAAAGCTCAGGAATCGTTGTCTTGCAGAGAGTGGAACCTCTCGCCCGTGATCAATTATAAATATTGCACTATCTGTACAAAAAGGAGTTCTTAATGGTGTCTAATAAATGCTTATTCAGGACCCCTGCAAACCTACAAACAACCCACAACCTGCTTTTAATTGAAGACTTTTTTCCTCAGACACTGCAGGTACACGCTGGCTGAATTTGTTATATTCTGAAGTTATTTTAACTTGCTGTAGACTTCTGCATGTGAAGTAAGGCCCAGGAAAGTCAGAAACACTGACCGTCCTTCCCCAAGGCAACGCTTAATAGCCCAGCCCATAAGATGCTGATTGTGCCCTTAGAAACAAAAGTCTGAAAAAAATCTGTGTATTTTCAGCTGTAATCATTAAGCCTTAGCATTCCTCAAAGGAAAAGGAAGGGAACCAGCTTTCCTCTGCTAACAACACAGAATTCTCAGTCATTTGGTGGCATCAACTCTCAGAGCTGCCCTAAACTAAACCCTATAATTCAGCTTCACAGAAGGTTTTAGAACTGCTTTTTAGGTTAAGTCACGAGGAAAAAAAAACACTGGGAGAGCATTTAACACTTAAATAGGTTTTGGGTTTTGACTCCCGTCCCTTGAAGGATCTATCTATGTTTATTGGGCTTATGATGGAATGTCAGTCTCGGCCTTAACTGCGGAGCAAATACACACGAGCTCCTCACAGTGATGCTGCTGTGTAACATTTTCCTCTGAAGCGTTCTGTCTTGCTGCAGATACCCATGAAAGCATATCAGAGGATGCGCAGGCTACGAGGTACAGATTATGTGTAAGAGCAGTAGAAGCTGCTGCCCACGAAGACTTAACAGAACGAGATACTTTTGCAAGTGCTTAATAGTATTTAGTCATTAAAGGGAAGTCATTAAATCTCTACCCTGCGATTTGGATATTGCAAATCACACTCGGGGAAGCTGCATTGTCCTGCTAAGAAATGAATACAGAAGATTCAGATGCACAGTGCCCATATTTTTGAACGTGAGCTAGATGGCAACATGCAGCTTTTAATAAGGAGGCCGAAGAAATCACAAGTTGCTAAAATCCAAGGACAACTAGGTATTTCATTTTGCCAGCCATGCTTTTCTCTGTTAACACCAGTGAAAATGGCGCTCTGTGACGCTTCTTTTTAGCATAAGCAGAAGTGGTTGTGAAAACAAACCCAATGAAATAGTCAGCAATAAAATGGTAAAGTCACTAAATACTGCATTTGTTTGGTTCTAGAGGCTGGCGTGTGTGAAATTCTTTGGAGGTGAAGTGCAAACTATTATTTTGGCTACGGTGCATTCCTGGGGAGACACGGCTATGAGAACGCTATAGTTCACAATGAAAGCAGTTCATTTCTCAGCTTGGATTATGCATATTCTTCAATAGGTGGCCTTCTTCCTTCTTCAGTGGTACAGAATCAGCAGCCTGGCATAGTGCTACTGGGTGCTTTGCTGCTTGATATGCCATCCTTCAGAAGACAGACCGAAAGCAAGGCCTCTTTCCTTTCTGATTTTGATGGCTCTTAAAGCAATTTTTTTTTCCCCTACATTTTGCTTTAGGCAGTTTTAATTTAATACGGTGTTCTTCTTCTCTTCCTTCCTGCCCTCCATTGTTTCGTGACGTTGCTGAGCACCATAAATGACCACCGTATTTCCTCTGAGACAGCTGCATTTAAGAGGTGAGTGAGGTGAAGCCTGCAAACACACTTTGTGAACCATTCCCAGAGAAAGAAACACAAGATCACTTGTAATTGTTACACACCGATATTTACTTGGACAAACTCCAGCTTTTCTGCACCCCTCCAGTAGCTTGCGTTCATTTGTAGTTGAACTACCCAGGTGAAAACAGGCAGCTGAAGGGAACGCCGTCTCTCCTCGAGAGAGCGTGAGGCTCGTGCTTGGGAGATCTTTCTGGGTAGGCTGGTGGCCTTTATCCTTTGTCTGAGAACCTAAGTCACCACAAGCTACCTTCCTCCACGACAACATCAGTTAATTAGCTGCAATGCAGGCTGGTTTGTCTACGGCTGCCTTCCGTCTGTATCATCCCTCTTTCAGGGTCAGTCTGTCCTACCAGGGGAACTGCACAAGCCTCAGCAAAATTTGTCTTGTTACACCTGGGGCTCCCTCTTCATCTGATGTGTTCTGAGGAGCCCTGCAGGAGACCAAAATGTCAGAGAGTTTCTGGCTTTAGCTTATAAAGCAACTTTCCTGATGAACTTTATTGTACGTAAACTCAACACGCTGAAGTTTAGTGTTCTGACTGAGAAGACACAGACGCAGCGCTAAAAGAAATAACTGCTCGTAGGATCTAGCGTGTGGATGGGGCTGGCGTGGTGGGAGCCGGGAGAGGAAGGAGCAGACAGATCTCCTCATAACGAGAAGCATAACGCAGCTTCTGCCATGAAGATCGGAGCTGCAGCTTCCCAGTCATTAACAGGGAGACCTTCCCCACAGCCCAGGAGCTGCGGCCCACTGCCACCGTGACCCCAGATCAGAGGAGTCTAGACAGCACTGTGGGCTGACAACTGTCAGTGCCTCTCAAAATGCTCCAAAGAACGCCAGAAGCAGACAAGTCCTCATCGTTCCAGGGGGCTTTGAGCCAGAGCCTTTCCCGAGCGACCGCCAGACTTTCGTGCAGACTCTTCATCTGACAGTCCAGTATGCGGCTCTTGTTGCAGAGGCTTTTTCTTAGGAAGGGAAAGTACTGGAGGAAATTCTAGCATGTTTCAGACTCTTTGCTACTTGTCAGTTACTCTCGATAGAAAATGAAAACCTTAATCTAAGCGTTAGAAGCCTTCGATGGATTGGTGCCCAGCTTTGCCAATGAACAGGTTATTCCTGTGTCACCTCTATTTTGGTTTGTATAATCGATTTGGCAGAGCTACTTTTTGAATGTTGGACTGTTTTTGTGGAGAAGAGAATGCTATTTCTGAGCTGCAGTGCTTTCAAGGCATTTTGCAAGATGAGATGTTTTACTCGTGGCAGAGAAGACATTGTGCTTTTGACAAAAAATACCAGCCTACTGGTTTCCTATGCTCTGCATCAATGATTGGTGATCTCCCACCATAGCAGAAGAGAACTCTGCTGCTATGCCAATCTCTACTCTTGCTGGGATATAATCATGGGAACTTCAGAGTATCTTATGTGAAGTGGAATAAGCATTCTGAATTGCATAATAATGACTTCTTGACTTTTTCAAAAGGATCTTTGTTTTTTACTCAAAAAGGCAACAGCTCATCACATTTCAAACAAAAACTCCAGAAGGTGTGAAAAAACCACACATATATTTTGAAGGTGTAATTGCTGGGTGTTCAAAGTGGATGTCTGGCTAGTAAAGACTACTAGAAGTAGAGATAAAAGCCGTTTATGGTGACAAAGCCTGTGAGCCAAGCTACGTTTCTGCTAGTTGTTCTGGGAGGGCCTTAACATCTTGAAGAAGTATGTTCTGCAATTCAAAGTGAATCTCAGGAAGAACTGCCTAATAGCATGCATTATAAACCCTTGGGAAAAGGGTGGGAGATCCTTGCAGGGAAAGTGTTTTTTTGTCGGCGTTCAGTTGGGTTAGAGAGCTCTCTCAGTTGCTTGTCAGAAGAGTTCTCCCTTATTGTATTCAACACACATCTTATACACCATTCGCTTACAAACAAGAAGTTCCTGTTCCTCTAACAGTTCCTCTAATCAGTTAATTGGCCCTAGCTTCTCCCAGACAACAGTGATAAAGGATGAAAGGTTTCTCAAGTGTGGTAAGATTGACAGTGCATACAAAAGAACCTTCTGTTTACCATCAGACTCTGTTTGCTCTCTGTCTTGCACTCCAGTCTCCCAAGGCTTCACAGTGATAAGGTCTATCAAAGGGTCTGATAAACCCTTTGGTGACTCATTCATAGTCACGTGTTCCCCCACAGTTTTGACATCCTTTCTATAGAATGGAATAGAGAGAAAAAGGTTGGCACAACCTTATCTAAGACTGAATATCTTTCCTGATCCATTGATCCCATTTGCTTTGTGCTTAGGCTAGGCTAGGCGGTCTCCGAATCTCCACATCAAAGCAGATGCTGTGTTGAATTAGGCTATGAGCAGTACATCTGGAGTTTTCCAGAAAGTCTCCCCGTTTCATCAGCTGATTGAGCCTTGATGTTATTCGGGGCAGAAAAAAAATAGCTGGTTGTTTGTATAATAAACTCTATAGAAAGCACAGTTTTGGCTCTTTGGGTCAGTACTAGGGAATCTGTGTTACCTGAGATAGATAAGCCATTGTAATCCTTGGAACACACGGTAAATTAACTATGTGCTTAATTATTTCACTGCTGGAGCAGTAGCATTTCTCTTTCATTAGCCTGATGCTAGTAAATACTATGAAGGAAAACCCAGTGCAATGCAAAGCGAAGATGTTTGAGTTAGTTCTACCTTACGTGCTTCAAGAGGGAATGTAGGCAGTACAAGAAGATGCTTGTGTTAGCTGAACAACTTTTATATGTATCATTTGCTTCTAAATCATGAAATAAAACAAGCTCAGAGAAACTGGAACAACAGAGCAGTCAGAGCATCTCTTTCCTGTTTGCTTGTTACGGGCTGGTTATGTAATGTGGATAGGAGTCCAGAAGAGTGACTGCAGTCTCAGCTGAGCTTTTGATTAACAGCTTTCAAGTGCCAGGGAAAATATTGGATAAAGTTTCTTCAGTGTTGCCTTTCTTACTGAACACAGAGCATTCAAAACAAAAACAAAAACAAAAACAAAAAAAAACCACACAAAGTCAATGATGTTTACAAATATTCTTTATTTTACCTTTCTGGAGAGTTGATACTTGATCTGAAGCATAGTCCCAAAAAAACACGCTGAGATAATTTGCTCATGAGTGCACAGTATGTCAGCATCAGCACTCTCTTATTATGACCCTCATCTCATGTATTTTGGAGCCCTGCTCTAAGTCTTCTGGCAGCGTGCAACTTTGGCGCTTTCCATTTTGACTGAATTAATTGGGATAATCATCAGAATTTCTCTAACTGTGAAATTGTTAGAATTTTTCAAACAGAACGTTTGTAAAAGTTATTTTTACCCCAGTTAATAATGAGTTGGACACCTGGCTGTATTTCTGTACTGTTTAGATTGAAACTGGATCACAACAGGCAAAGGAAATGGTCAGTGAGAACTATATGTATGTATACTTAACTTGCATGCATCTTCTCCTTATGAAGGCTGATCCAAAAGTAACGCCTCCTATCTTATGACCTTATCCAGAGACCTGAATATAGCTGCATGCAAAGTTCAGTCAGACTTTTCTCTGAAGTATTTTTTCTTTTGTCCTCAACCTGGTATTAGTGAGAAATCCCACCAGGGACATCTCTCATTCAGCTAGCACAACCACAGCTCAGACAAGTTTCCTCACTTGGCTCTCAGCATAATGCTGCTGCCAGTGAAAATACACTGCTCTTCTGATCCTGTTCAGTGGTGGCAGACTAGATCACAGCCAGTTAACATCACGCTCAATGGATCTAAGTTCTGACCTTAATAAAAAGCAATTCCCTGTTGTTCTCTTGCACAAAAAGAGGGGAAAATATATATATCACAACAGGAAGAAGAGTGAAAGCATTACATGTATTTCCATTTGTAATGTTAAACTCTTTTTAAGCTGCGCTTGTACGTAGTGGATAAGACATGGCAAATAGTACAGACACCTGTGCAGTATTTCGTCTATAGGATGCTTCCATGCTAGTAGTAATACTGGCTCAAAGACAGATTTATATCCTCTAATTCTCATTAGAAGCATTAGGGTCAGCCCACAAACTGGTGGATGGGCAGGATCAGACTGATGTTTGGCAAAAAAAAAAAAAAAAAAAAAAAAGAAACTTCAACAACCTACCACTTTAAACTCACATACTGAACACTGCTTTTAGATACCGAGCATCTGAAGACAGCTTAAATATACCTGTTGCAGCTTCTAAGCTTTTTGGATATCAGTTGCATTTTTGTATGAAATTAATATTATTTGTTGGCTCCTGTGATACTTGAGGAGCCAGATAGTTGCCATGTCTCCAAGTAGCCTGTACGAGCTATTTTCCAGGCAGCAGCCATGCTTGGCTTATGGAAAGCAGTGCTTGCAGAGGCATCATAGGTGTTCAAAATAAAGACCCTGTCTGTCAGCTGAACAGACAAGCGTGTGTGTGTGTGGAGAGCTTGATAGTGTCACATACAGTTGTGAGCAGCGTCGTTAAAAAAGAAAAGTCTCACAATGAGACTGGGATGTGCCAATAACAAGTTGTTTTTTTACTGTACTGTAAAATGTATTTCAAAAGCTTTTTCTCCCCCACAAGCCATCATGTCTTATGATTTTTGAGGCTGTAAATTATTTAGGCTGCTTCTATAATTGATGGTATATGCAGCTGCACGTTTAATATGTCTTTGGGGCCACATTAACTCATGCAGCTCTGGGTAGGGAATGCAGCATTGTTAATAGAGGTGCTTACATTGAATCATAGAATCACAAGGTTGGAAACAACCTGCAAGATCATCTAGTCCAACCATCCTCCCATCAGCATTGCTACCACAAACTAAACCATACCTCACAGCTCCTCATCTAGACGCCTCTTGAACACTGCCAGGGACAGCAACTCCACCACTTCCCTGGGCAGCCATTTCAGTATCAAAAGTAGGGATGTTTCTCCTTTACAGCCTTTGTGCTGTCCCTCTTGTTTGTCACACCAGCTCTAATGCAACCTCAGAGAGATTTCTGCTGAAGTCTTGCCTTCTGGGTGTGAGAAAGATAAACGGCGCAAGCTGCTGGCAGAAGTCAGGAACTGCGTTTGAACCAGACTGCTTAGCAGACGGTGGAAAGATAAGACGTTGTAATTTACTTTAAGCCTTGATTTTTCTTTCTTCCCCTTTTCTTAGGGAAAGAAAAGAGAGGCCAGAAAGAGATTTTAGATATCCAAGAGAACTGGTCAAATGGCTCATATACATAGCTCAGGCAAATATCCTCGTGGAAATAAGGAGATCCACAGTGAGTGGTGACAACCAGGTAGGGACAAGCCATTCAAGCAAGTCTGCTCTTGAGTTCTGTACCACTTTTTTTGCTTGGTAATCTGACTACAACTGTCACCTAGCACTCTGAGCAAGATGGAAGATAACACTGCAAAAATATGTGTCAGATGTACAAGCCTGTGCAAGCCTAAAATATCAAAATTCTTGAAATAGAGATGCTGTGATTACCTTTAATGCTATTTCCATCTCATTTGCCCCCCTGTTGGGACCCCAAAATTAATCACCAGTAAAGTTTTTATTTTCTGTCTTATCCCTGCTTACCTCGATGACCACTTAGAAAAAGTAAATGAGTCAGCTATGTTGGTCAGTGTGTGTGTCCTTGCATGGCATACAATGGAAATGACCAGGAAGAGTCCTGTAAGGACTGGAGAAAGATACTTTTTATAATGGAAATATTGAAATAAATAGAATAGGTCCCATCTTGAGAACAGAAATGGTTTAGAATGACAACTGCTACAAGCATGTCTAATTATTGCTGGTAAGCCCGTTAAGAACTTCTGACTGCATTATCTCTATTTCCAACGGTTTTAAATAACTGCAGTAAGTAATCCTTTTACTGTCATTCCCCACTCTAATACCTTCTCCAGAGATGGAAAATAACATCTAATGATATTCTACGTATTCTTCCTATTTCTTACTCTGACTCAGCTAGATGCTACCTAGCTTAGTGTATGAATATCCAGCCAGCACATCAAGATGTTTTTACTAACCTGCAGATTTATCAGTACGTGTGTTACATGTCCTTCCCCACCTGTAGCACATCTACCTTGTATGTTCACCATGTACTTTTTCTTGTTAATGACACTGAAACATCTTTCTGCTTTCTTATAAAAGCACTTTCCAAGAGCGTATTTGTCATACTGTTAGAGAACACATAGGAACCTTTTTTCACCCCCAAATATTTCCACTTAATTAGGCTTTGAAAAAGTTCTTAGATTGCTTTGTATGTAGCAGTTTTAACACTGTGGATCACATCTTGGATACTTGAGCAAGCAAACCAGACATCCTGGCTAAATCCTGTGATTTGAGTAAAGTTGACTCCCAAGAGCAGAGCAATATTTAGCCTCATTTGTAGGTCACGTAGTTCCTCATTCTCTGCCTCAAAATCGAAGATGGAGTAATCTTTGATTTCTCTTTGAAGCTGTTCTTTCAGAATTGTACTTTTCAGCCAGGTTTCTACTTCCACAGATCTAAACAAGCCTGATCAACTTTATTTGCCAAAACTGCCTCGCATTTTCCATTTGGAGGATGCATATATTTATAATATATTAGAAATATGTTTGAGCCCCTGTTATCAAGAGAATCAGCTCTAGAGCACTCATTACCTACTATCAAACTGCAAAGGTTAAGTTTCCAGCCTCTTTGTAAGTCTCCTGATGGTTTCTAAATATATTTCCACTAAAGAATCACCCTTCCAGATAAGCTAATTATATCAGCTCTGAGATCTACATAATTGCATGTACTGAACCAGTTCAAGAAGATGACAAACCTGTTTCAATCACTGGGAAGGTAACAGAGGTGTACTGCTGTAATTCACATTCCTGAAGCATTCTGGAGAATGATACTTGGATATCAGCTTAGGCAACAAAGTGGATTATTATTATTGGTTTTTTTTGTTTGTTTGTTTGTTTTTTGCACAGCAAGCTTCCTGTTTTGGTGGTTATTTAGCCATCAGTGATCTGCAAGGCTGAGACATAAGCAGGGGTAAGTAAACAATCAATTATTTACAACACATATGCAGTAATCATCATTAGGAGATAAGAAACAACAACAAATACATCCCAGAATAAGCTTCAAGTCTCTCCCCACATGCTGAAAAATACCTCCCTGTTTATTTTTACTTTCTGGGATTCACTTGATGACTGTGAATTATTTGCCTTTTTGCCAAATAAAGTTTTCTGCTCCTTTCTTTTCCATGCTTGCTCTGCAGATGTAGAAAACTCATGCAGACTGAGTACTGCAGTCTTTACACGAGACTGCTCAGCTTCTCCATGTAATCTTTCCCTTCCGTTGCTCTTGTGAGCTGGCCTCCATACCAGAGATTTCCTCACTTTGGTTATCAAACTAAACAGGAAGCCTGCAAACAGGCTTTTAAGGCAAATACTTCTCCATCCTTATTCCACATTCATTGTGTTTGCCATTCATTAGCTCAGTTTGGTCTACAGATGCCTCTTCTAAGGCAGGAACCCAGATGCAAAGAGTTTTCCCTCTTAGTCACGCAGAGGGAACATCAGTGGGTTGCTATTGAAGATAACAGCAAACATTTTTTCACTCAGGGATAAGAAAAGAAGATGCAGGCAGAGAGTTCTGCTAACATCTTCCCAACTCATACCTGTGTTCTCTAGGGACTTGTCTATATCATTTAAAGCTTTATTGGAATAAGAGGATGCAATCATAGGTAGATCCTGTTCTTTACAAAGGTTTAGATGCTCTTTTGTCTTGAAAAACACTCCTTTCTTTCCTTGTTAGATGTTTACATATATCACATCAACTGATTAAAGACTAGTTGACATGACACAGTGCATAAGACAGATAGGTGTACAGTGGGCACTGAGAAAGAATTCCAACCAACTCCCCATCATGCGAGTGAGCCTTCAGAAAGGACAGAAAAGTTGCACTATACCTTGTTCAGCACATTCATTTTCAACCTCTTTCCCAGCACCTTCCATCCAAAACTGCTTTAGAGACACCTTAAACGAGAAGAATGATTCCATGGTTACTACTGTTAATTCCATTGAAGTCCTGCCTAAGGCAGAATCAGATACTCCATACTCTCTCATCTTGGTAAAAAGCACAATTTATAATTAGATACTAGTTTTTTATTTTTTATTTTTTAAGTTTTAGGCTTACGCATTTCAAGTCAAAACAGACTACTTGAGAAACGTAAGAAGTTTCACGGAGCTAAAAACCACAATAAGGTTCATCTCCTATAATCTAAGGGATGTTCTGTGGAAAGATTATATTGAAAAATTGAAGCTAATAATTTGACTTTTCTGCAAGTCTTAAATGCAGTAGCATAGAATAACAAGAAAGCTGCCCACTCACCTTACCTAGTCCTCCCTATTACGTGTAGGAATAAGACTATTTCCACACATAATAGTGACTGAAGTACCTGTTCAGAGGTTGAAAGTTTGATTGTATATGTTTATGACAATGTCTCCAGCTTCCCTGGTAATATCACCAGCGGCCACCTGGAGCACGATGGAGCCAGTTGTCATTTCATATGCATCCTGTGCTGGGTTTGAAACGGGACCAAAGAAAGCTGCAGGACAGAAATACAGACACTGAGCAGAGATGCATTCATGGGTACAATGCCTGCAGAGACCACAGTTCATCTCTGATTCTACCTGTGAGAACACAGCCCACATCATTAACTGGAAATAATTTCTCACCTTACAGTTTTGCTCAAAACCACGTAAAGGAGACCCTCAAGAATCACCAGCGAGCTCCAATTTTTGGCTGACATCATGGACACAAAATTAATTCATTTATGAATTATGAAACATCTGACTTCCAGATAATAAAGCCCTTCTGTTGCGCTGTGGATATCTGAGGATACTTTGCTTATCACCTGTAGCGCACACAGGAATGCTGGGACAGCTCAGCCCTTATTGTTACTTTTATTAATATTACTTTGATTCTGCAGATAACAAAGGATGCCAGTAATAATTTGCAACCATCTGACAGAGAAAATTAACTTTGTAATACATTGAAAACAATACCTATATAATGTGTAATACAAATGCAGTTTCAATGGGAAAATACGCTTTCAAGCTGTATCTTGTGAAGCCGTGATTAGAGATGAGCATGCCTAACATCTCTTGCCATTATATTAATTTTATGTTCTACAGTACAATGCAAAGAATAAATCCTCTCTGTGAAACATCCATCATAACATTTTGAAAGGGTTCTGATGTCTTTTTGAGACCACGGCTTTTGCCAGCCGCACAAATTCAGAGCCCATTCCTCAGTTATAGATTGTGCTTTCAGCGCGATGAACGTGCACGTGTGGAGTCAATTGAAATGGCAGAAAGCAACAGCACAACAAAAAGGTGAAAAGAAACGTTTAGAGTTCTCATACTGCTTGAGAAAATAAACCTTAGTTCATTTAAGAAAGCAAATTTCAGTAACAGCACCTTTAAGCAATTTAGTATTGATTACTTGATGGTGAGAAGGGAGAAAATTATTCCAGGAAAACATGAAACTGAGGATCCAGAAGAAAAGAGTAAGGGATGTTCTGTGCTACACAGAGAACCATTTAGAACGTGGCACGATTCTGCAAAGAATCCCTTATGTTATCCACCTGCTTTTAAGTCGGGTCATTCAGCCAAATCCCACAAACACAAGCAAATAACTGGATTTAAATCTACGCACGTACCTCAGCACTCCAAAGCAAACGATGATCTTCCACACAGAGCATTGCATCCAGCAGAGATGCACTGAGACTGGGAAAGCCTGAGAGAGTTAAAATTCAGTTTTAGTCTGAAATTCTTTCAGTTTATCACTGCACAAATGAAGTTATTTATCCCTAAGTCATAACATCAGAAATAATTAAAGCCCAACCAGAACGCAGGACATAGGTAATCATACAGATCACTAATTAATACTGTATTGAAGTCCATTGGGCATTTCATTTGGCAAATTTAATATCTGCCTAGGGCTTCTCAGCTTTTCCTTTTTCTCCTTTTATGAGATTTTGTATTTGTTTCCTCAGTTCATTTCTCCATGGCCCATCCACATTTTCCTCTCTTCAATAATTTAATTCCCACTTTCATGAATGAAGCACCATTATGCTTCTCTTCAGGAATCTGTTTTAGCTTCACACTTCATTACAGATTTATGCAATACCTTCTGAAATTCTTGCAGAAGCATATTACTCAAACAGATTAAAAGCAGAGGGAAACAAGCTCATTTTCAAAGAAAAAGCAGCATCAGCACAGACTTTGATTTACATCCATAAAAATAAAATAGGCACTGGATGCAGTTTGTTACACTGCACCCTGTTACATCCCCCTGTTGGGGATGCAGAGCATGAAAAGGCTTTAACCAGACTTTCTTTTTAAATGAAAGAACATTTTAAAATCAAAAAAGAGAAAACCCACATTAGAAATGAATTAGCAGTTCTACTCATGTTTAGCAGTTCTACTCATGTTTTTAAGCTGTCCTTTTTTCCATCCTCTTGCTCTCAGCATCTCTTCAGAAGAGTGGTAAATGGTTTCGTTGCTGCAAGGGAGATGTTGAGATGAACCAAGTGTTTCCACTTGTGAAAAACTCAGAATCCTTTAAAAATGTCAGCAGCATTACTGTAGGTCAGCCATGCCCAATTTAGTTTTATTACCTGGATTCCAGATGAAACAGACTCAAGTATCTGTCTGAAGTAGGCTGAATTTAAGTGGCTCTGTCTCTTCATTTAGATGAGAACTTACGTATCGGATGAAGGAAAGGTTATCGGTGAAGGTCATTTGAAAACATTCGTTTTCACAAGCTGAGAATAAAGAAGAGAAAGAAAGAAGATGGTCCTAGCGGAACATTTTTCAACAACGGTCCTGTGTGGAAGTATTTCCAATAATCTGCAGTCTAAAGTTTGCTGTCTAAACCTTGCGTTACAAGACAAAGATTCTGCTGGCTTCGGGTACCCTTCGAAGCCACATATAACCTACAGCATCTTCATGAAACAGAAAGCTGCTGAACTTTATCTCCCCCCTACACTGGTGAAATTTAGGAACTGCTTCTGGGCAGAAAGTGTCACCACGATATCTGTAAGTCTACACAATTCATAAAGGAATCACATTTCCCACAAATACATACTGTACACAACATTGTGAATTACCCCCCGGATAAATGGGCAACAGTTGGATCCTGGAAACAGAAGGTCGGCCAAATATCTTTCAACTGTGTGGAAAGTTTGTTACTGCCTTCAAGAGTTCGGAGTTAAGCCCAAATACAGCAGGAGCAGTGACAGACAGAGCACATAGGACTTCAAAGAAAAAAATTGCTCTCCTCATGTGCTTGAAAATAACAACACCTTTTCCTCTGAGCTGGACAACCCCTATTAGATCACTCGAAAGGACACAAGATGTACACATCCTTCTAAAACAGCTTCTTAGAATTACTGGAATAATCAAAACCCAAGAGCAGTAATGCAGGCAAACTCACACCTTCATCTCATCCACCTGGCAGCATATCTGAAACATACACTAATTATCATTCATTCAGTCTGCTCTCTTCAGCATCTTAAAACATCTTTCTTTTGTTTATCATGTTTTCTCCTCCTGCAAAGTCCAGTGTCCGTAAAGGCACTGCAAAGATCATTTGCTTTGGTTTTACTCCTGGTGACAGTCATCTATTTTTCTGCTACGGAATTTAAGAGCACTGTGGAATGAATGCCCTCAGTACAGGAGACACCTTGCCATTTTCACTACTCTAAAAACACAGGTAGCAGATGTTTCTGACAAACGACTTCATTAGTACCAGAAAAACAAAAACACGTTTTTACAAAATCCAGTCTTTTGTGAACTTCGTTACCAGCATTTAACCAAACAAGCAAAAAAAAAAAAATAATAAAAAAAAAAAATTGTGGCAACACATGAAATAGGATATTAATGGAAAGGCCCCTAAGCTACCAGGAGAAAGGAGGACCTGTGATGCTGGAAATCATTGGAAGCTTTCCCAGCCCTGCATAGATATGTTACAGAGTGCTTCACTCAGGACGTTTTAATTCTGTCATCTTCATTCTTAAAGGCAAATTCAGATGTGTTCTATACATACATATCACTATAGGGCCAAGTGGAATACAGGTGAACTGGACTGCACATCGTTTTTCAAAATAAAGAAAAATTACAAAAACAAAGTTTTGTATTGCATTAAATTACCTGCATACAGTCCTACCGTCCTGTCAGACTCCAGCCGAAAGTTACATCAGTGAAAACAAGATTTACAGGGTTTGACTCTAAAAACAGCAACCAAAAAAAAGAAAAGAAACACAATTTCATTGTGGATCAAATGTATTTTATTTAACAAATAAAGTCTCTGTATATTTATATATTTTCTGTTCTTTTCCTCATTCTCACCGTTTTGCAGTAAATGTTCCTTGTGACACAATTTATTTCGCATTTGCTTCACAAAAACAAAAACGTAGGGACCTAAAACAGAAGTAACATCCCCTCTTAGCCTGCTCTTACACAGAGCATCACCAGTAGAGTTTCACTGCTTAATCAAGAAGCAGAGACAGATCTTTGTTTCCCCACTGCATTTTAAAATACAAGACACCTATGAAAATCTCCAGCTACATAACGAGGGATATCAAGATGGTTCTGCATTTCAGCCTTAAGCCACAGTTTTGCAGGAGCCCCTTCTGTTTCTCACTAGAGTGAATTATGTGCCTTTTTACATCATCCTCACAGCAGAGCTATTTGAAGAACTTTCAAGGTGCACCTCCAGCTTTGATACACCACACAAATAGGTGCTGCATGCTAACACTTCTATTGACAGTGATCTCACAGCCACTCCAGCAATCAAAATACATGTCATGAAATAAGGTAGAAACAATATCAGTACAACTTCCTTAAAAGTACAGGTGAGTCCTCCTAACTTTAACCTCATGCATTCAAGGTCACAAAATGCAGAGTTCAGCACTTCAGCCAAGACAAGCAAAGGGAAGCTTGTAAATTATCTGTTCCAGCAAGAACGTCACAGCAAACCACGGAGAGTAGTATAGGACTGCTAAATAGCCTTTGGAAGAAAGAACACCTAAACATATTGGTTTCCTTGGAAATGTTCTGGTGCCTTATTTGTGAGAAAGCCAAAGGAAAAAAAAAAAAACTATCAGCTTCGTTCTTAAAAACTGCCCTCTCCGTGTTTCTCCTCTTGTCCTTTTGAAAGCCTGGATAACCTTGCTAAAACTAGCCAGGAATACAAAATCTGTGAATTAAGTAGGTGGAATGAAGGTACAGCTGGTACATCTTACAGGGCCAAGAGTCCTGATCTGATCTTTCGTACACAGGAGTCAGATCTTCAGCTTAATGGCATGAGTAATTCACACCTACTCCAGTTCTTTGTACAAAAGATGGCTCTCTTAAGGGATTATTCCAGCACGTGAAATGGGCAAATTCAACTACAAATGAATGAAATCTTTCAAAACTTCACGAAAAGCTTTCTTCCACCACTGCACTGGGTCAATCTTCCCTTGAAGGAACTGCATCAAGGGAAGTTCTCATCCTGGAAATATTTTCTGATTTATTTTCTATTTCAGTTTAAAACCTCAAAGAGAATCACTCGGGTTGGAAAAGACCTTAAAGACCTTAAAGAGACCAAGCACGACCTAGCCATACTACCCTAATTCTAACAACCCACCATTAAATCACGCCCCTGAACACCACATCCAAACAGATTTCAAACACATTCAGGGATTCTCAACCACCTCCCTGGGGAGTCTATTCTAGTGCTTAACGACCCTTTCTGTAAAGAAGTTTTGCCTCATACCCAACCTAAACTTACCCTGGCACAACTTGAGGCCATTTCCCCTCGTCCTATCATCAGGGAGAAGAGACCACATCACTCAACCAAAGCTGTGACAGCAGCAATAACAGTCTGTGGTATAACAACAGTAGTACTAAGGCACCTGCACTGGAGAAACACTGAAGATTTTACTGTGGATTCGAGATAAGCCAGATATTTAAAGCCCTTTCTCTTTTTAAGAGGAGAAGAGAAATTCATGGGATTCATTTCTTCCATAGACCTCAGCGACATTGAATAATCTAAAACTTTGAAGGGGAAAACAGTTCCAGTCAGATGCCGGATGATAATACATCCTAATCATAAGAATATTTCAGTGGGGAAAAGCTGTGCATTCTTTCAGAATGCCAACAAAAACTAAAAACAACAACCACCTTTGGCACGAGTCCCAAAGAAACTTTTTCTCAGTTTCACACAACAGTCCTCTCACCAGCTCATATGCCTACAGAACTCACATGGTTTTTCCCCATTAATTTCAAGGATACCACTGCAATTTTCTAAGCAAGTTTATAGCTTTGGATCTCTCTCCTACACACACAGATTCTTCTCTAAAGAAATGAATAACTCTTCAGAAAGGCTGAAGAAAACCCAGGCCTCCCTTTGGATTCCAAAGCCAGAAACATTCTATTCTGCAATACTGCTAAGCAGTATGAAACAGCTTATTTCTATCGATCTTGTGGTTCTCCTGCCAGACTTAGTCCTCCACGTGCTAAGTCTGTCTGCAGTCTCCTGTAGTGCTGGTAGAGAGCAATATAATTAAGCTCTGTGAAATGCTCTTCAAGGCAATTGCCTTGAAGATAAGTGGCTCCTAGGGAATGCCTCAGGCTTCGTTGTTACTCAGGGCTCTCGTTCTAACGCTGAACTAGAATTTAAAATTAAGTCTTTTTTTCAGTCCCACAAGAAGTCCGCATTGCTCATTTCTTTCCTTTCTGCACAAAAGCACAGGCACACTCTCAGTGCCTGAAGACCTCACTGGGGAAAAAGAAAATAAAGATATAACCCTCTCTGCTACCATTTTTTTTCTCCTTTGTCCCCAGCCATCCATTTGAATGTAAGTGTTACACTATGCCTCACATCTGTAAGAAAACCTTATAATAGTATCTCAATTAAAAAAAAAAAACACTCAGAGGTACCTCTTGAAAAAGATTAACGAGCAAATTGGAAGCAGATCAATTGAAAGTACAGGATAGATATTTAATTCTCCCAAGGACTTTCCTACTCACGCTTATTATACAGGCAGACATTCACACGCATATGTGCAATGCTATAATGCGAACAAGAGCACAGCAGTTAGAGCAGAGCAGCACAAACACAGGCTACAGCAAATAAGAACAAACCCAAATGCAGCAGCTACCACAGGTGCAGAAACAAAGCAAGAAAAACTGCTTGGCTCCAGAAGGCCTCCAGCAGGCCAGAATGTCCACCAAGATACCCTCACCCCCACTGCCAACCCTCAAATGAGTTCTGGGAAGGGGTGGATTCTGGCTCCATCCCTTGCTGTCACTCAGTGGCATTAAATGCACCTGAGCTCCCCTGCCTTGGCCCTGCCTTCCCACCAGGTGCTCAATCACTGTTTCAAGCCCTGACTTAGCATTTCTGGTATAGTAGGAAATGAAAACTTGCTTTCAAATTGTAACAAAGGGAAACCTGCACTGAGATCATTGATGGGAAAGCATTATGTTACAGAGCGTCAGTTTAATGGATCATGAGCGATCATGAAACATTGTTAAAATGGAAATGGAAAGTGTAAAAAAAAAAAAAAAGAAAAGTTTGATTCTTCACTTCATTTGGCATTTTCAGCTCCCTGCGTATAAAATGGCTGTGGTACTTCTGGTATTCATTGTCTGTGGATGGCAATAACGAGAGATTGCAGTGGTTGCTACAAGTCAAACGTTCACAATGAAAAGACAGCCCTTTGTAGCACGTTCTTACAGAGAGAAGAGCAGCTAGAGCTTAATTAATATATGCATAAATATACGCACTAACATGTATGTATATATACAGTGCCCAATACAACACTGAGCTTAGCTAGCATCTTTTCAAAGGTACTGTGGTATATATATAACTAGATAACAGCAATATGCAAGGGCTGCTCCAGAAGTTGGCCCGTGGTGGATGTTGGTGGTATGACAGAAGAACCTTCCCACCAGTATTCCGTGACACTTTGCTGCCATGTGACAGATGGCAGCAGGGCAGTCTGACAAAATGGCACCTGATATGGAATGGTGTATGAAGCAAAGGTGTGTCATTCAATTCCGTCATGGTTTGAAACCACCTCCCCTTTTCCAGGCCCTGGACAACAGACCCTGCGAAAGAAAAGAGTCCGTCCCCTGCTTTCTTATCACCTCCCTATTGATATTGAAAGGCTGCTATCGGGTCTACCCTAAGCCTTCTCCAGGTTGAACAATCCCAGCTTTCAGCCTCATAGAGGAAGGTTCTGTCCCTTGGAACGCTTTTCTGTGGCCCTTCTCTGGATGCCCACCAGCAGGTCCAAGGCTCTCATATTTTCCTGGGTAACTAGCAGTAGAACTAGACGGAATGGCCTCAGGTTGTGCCCGAGGATCACCAGGTATGTGATTGAGTCACTGTCCCTGGAGGTGTTCAAGAAATACGTAGATGTGATAGTAAGGAACATGATTTACTGGGCAACAGTGGTAGTAGGTGGACAGTTGTGCAACTTTATGTGCCACTCATGAGAAGAAGAAATATTTAGTATGGTACATGCTCAGTGAATAAGCTTATTCTTCATCCTCCTCTGATTTTCCTGCTTTTCCAATCCTTTAAGATCTTCCCTCAAGCAGCCCCAGCAGTGTTGTGGATGCAGGGTTGTGCAGTGATGTCAGTCAACTACATGTGCACGAGAGCCCTGAAGTGCAATATGAGCTCATTAAGTGAGGCTCTTGGCTAAATTTCTAGCTGCCCTCAAGGTGTAGAACTGTAGCTGTTTCCTGTGGTGCTAATGTCTCTTTGTTCTTGTACATGTACAGGCCCACTGCTGTAAAACAGGAGGCATTACTTTCAGAGCAGACCTTGCACGCTGGAACTCAGAGAGAGACAAGGTCCAGGATCTCAAAACATGAAGTGAAGTTAGCACTGTGTGGAAAGGGTGTTTGGACTAGGTGACCTCCACGCATTGCTTTCAACCAAAATCTTTTTATCAAGTAATTCCTCTGCAGTCATTCTGAGCTGTTCGTTACAACAAATTCATTCTGGCATTTTAGGCAACAGTTAATAATTGTTATGGACACAACCCAGTTCTAATCACCTGAAGGACTGGGCAATTCTGTTCTTTTAGCTGAGGGCTTATAATACTGGTGAATATGTGTACAAAATCCTGCTTTGAAAGTAAGTTTGGACTTTTGAGCAGAACTTAATGGTTGCAGAATCCTCCCTGTCTGAACTGGACGCCAGGAAATCTTCAGTTTGCTTGAGGAGGAGCAGCATGCTGTTCTGGAAGCTGGAGCCTCAGCTAATGATTCAACAGAGATTTCATGAGATTAAACTGTCAGTTAGCCAGGCTGGATCTTGAGGATGCTGCGGGTAGGGATGCTTCAAGCACGTGTGGAAAGGTGTCCTCTGAGCTCTGGCACAGTCCCTGTTCCGTGTGCTACAAGAAGCAGGGGTGGATGCAGGGCTGAGTGAGACCCAGGTAACAGGCAGTTGGTACTGTGGAAACATCCAGTTCCTAACCAGGGGAGGTTATCACCTGGCCCTTATGGTGACACCCATAGTGACACTTGCATTCCTGGCTGTAAGAGCAGGTTACTCACCAACTCAGGTTAATGGCTAACCCTAGGGCAGCTTCTGCAGAAGGTGGAAGTTCAGCCCACTATAGGGACTGCGTGGATTCCTTGGGGGGGGGGGTGAGACCCTGCCCTGCAAACTGGGTGGCAATTAGGGAAGGAAGCATCATGAATAGGGGCCACCATCCAGTGACTGGTGCTGGGAACCCTGCACTCAAACCCTGCCCCTGGCCAAAGATGTGCTCCTGGGTGCTGAGCTGCTGCTTAGCCCTGCAGGTAAGAAGGAACTGCAGTGAGATGGGGTGATGGGAGAGGTCTGGATCTTGTCAGAGGCAGGAAGAGGCTGCATCCTGCTATGGCAAGCATCCTTGTAGCTCTTGCCAGGGTGTGCTGGAAAGAGAGAGGACAGCAGGAGTAGTGCTGTACCCATGCAAGGTGTTGGGCATGGGGGTGGTGGCACTGGGTGCCATGGAATGTTGTGACCATGTGCCCTTTCCCTTCTGCAGCATCTTGCCATGCAGGCTTCCCTGCTCTGCATTTTCCATCTGTTACTGCTACCTGCCCTGTCTGAGGAGCAGCTCCGCACTCCAGCTGCCAGTGTGCTGCTGGCACGCAGCCTCTTCGCCTGTGGCATCTCCACATTGTTGCAGACCACCCTGGGAAGTCGGTGAGCAAAGGGAGTGATGCTGGGCCAGGGCATGGCTCTGCACCCTCTGAGCCTGGGTTTGGATAGGTTTGGATGGAGGTAGGAAGGGGCACAAGGGCTGGGTTTTCCAAAATGACCCCTTGCCCTACATCATGGAACAGACTGTCCCCTCCCTGCCACTGCTGAATCCTTCTCTCACCTCTCCCTCCAGCGTATTGCTGTGTTTTGCAGCTCCTGGCTGCCTTGCTCCAGCATCGTGCACAGCTATCATTGTCAACACTGATGTAGGGGTGAACATGTTCTTTTGGGGTGTGTCCAGAGGCTTTGCCAAGTGCTGTCACTCAGGATGTGTTAAGGCATATTTGGTATATGGGGATCTCACATCTTCCTACCCTTCAGGTCCTAGAGTTTTGAGAGATCTCAAAGCCCCTTTTTCCCCCTAACCTGCCCTTGCTGTTCCCCTCCCCAGGCTGCCACTGGTTCAAATCCCATCATTCGAGTACCTGGTCCCTGCCTTGGTGCTGAGCTCCCACTTGTCCCTTGGAGTCAGTGAAGATGGGAATGGTAAGTGCAGCCCTGGAACCTCTCCCCTGTATCCTGTTGGATCCTGGGCCATGCCAGCGCATCTGGGTAGTGGTGAGGGATAGTAAAGGGTCCTGCTGGCTGGCTCCTCTGGTGATGGAACGCAGAACCCTGGGTACCCTGCTCACTTCTGGCTACGAAGACAATGTGTCTGGGGCCACAAATGAATGATTTGTGGCTTATATCATGCCCAGAGCCAGGAGCAGTGCTTTCTGGGATGTGCTTGCTGTGCCCTTCTCCAGCCAGCAGTCCTATGTTGCATGCCTTCAGACCCGATGTTCTACAAGCTTCACCCCAGGTGGGCTCAATGCCTGTGAGTCTCGCATCCTTCCAAAATTCCCTTCCAGGCATGGCTGTGGCCACCATGTGCCCTGAACCACACTGCACCATCATGGAGAGCAGAACGGCCTCGTTGCGAGAGGTGGGTGCTCCTTTAGTGCTGCTGTTGCTATCTGTGCCCCTCAGCCCCTGTCCCACCTCTGCCATAGCTCTCCAGGGAATTGCACAAGGAGGTGTGCAGAAGTAGGGGGAATGATTCTGTACATGTGTTCCCCTGGGCTTGGGGTGAGCACAGGGCCGGAGCACAGGGAACAAATGTTCATTTGGGGGTGACTGGGAAGGATTGGGATGCTCTCTGTGTATTCCATTCTTTCCCCTGCAGGTGTCTGGGGCTGTGCTGATCTCTGGGCTGGTCCAGCTGGTCCTGGGAGCAGTGGGTGTGTGCGGCTGGGCAGTGCAACGCTGTGGGCCCATGGTCCTAGCCCCCAGCCTCTCTATCATCGGGCTGTCTGCCTACAAGGAGGCTGCTTTCTTCTGCTCTGCCAACTGGGGTGTAGCGCTGCTGTACGTCAGTCTGGGAGCCAAGCTTGTGTGCAGCCCTGTGTGCTTCCCTGCCATAGGGACGGGAAAGAGGTGTCCCCATGGTGCCAGGCACACGTTTGGGGCCCCGTATCTGTGATGCTGCATGGTGCTGTCTTGTGCCTCTTCCCAGGCTCATGCTCCTCACCATCACCTTCTCCCAGCACCTGGGATCCTGCCGCCTGCCCTTCTGTGCCTGGCCCTATGCCCCAGGGGTCTCCATGGAGCCATCTGTCCCCACCTTGCGCACCCTCTCGGTACCACTGTTCACACACTGCTCAGCGTGCTTCACGTGGGCTAATCTGGGGTCCTGGTAGGGTTAAGGGGAACTTGGTGGTCCTGGGGTGGAGTTGGCTGCTGGGGGCAGAAGAAGTGGGTGAGTCCTGGGGCAGCACCAGGGCCATGGAAGTGTTGGAGACCTATGCAAGAAGGTTCTTGGGGCAGCACCGGGGGCCATAGGAGCACTGGGGACATAAGAAAGAGGGTGCTTGGGGCAGTACAGCTTGGGGTGCTCCCTGCGGGCTAAGGGGAGATGTGGCAGAGAAGTGACGGGGTGGTGGCACAATAAGCAGGGTTACAGCCAAGGAGAGCAAGCAGGAGGCCCTCTCCTCAGGTTTGCGCTACCTTACAGGTCCTCCTCCCATTCGCTGTTGTCTGCACCATCTGTTCTATCGTCCACCATTTCCATGTCTCCTGGGACTTGTCAGATCTTGCGACAGCACAGCTTTCCTGGGTCAACAGCACCCTTCACACCCCATGGCTTCAACTGCCCTATGCAGGTGGGGTTGCAGGGCTGTGTGTGGCTGTCACCCCTTGGCAATGTCACTTGTCCCCTCTCCTCTGCTGCAGGCGAGTGGCCGCTACTCACCCTCCGGGCGCTGGCAGTGGGCATCGCTATGGCCTTCGGCTGCAGCATTAACTCTGTGGGCTGCTACGTGCTCGGTGGGAGGCTGCTGAGAGCCCCCCAGCCGCCTCCCCACACCTGCAATCGAGGGCTGTGCTGCGAGGGGCTGGGCAGCCTGCTGGCAGGGCTGCTGGGTTCTGCAGGGGGCACGGCTGCCAGCATCGCCAATGCCTGTGCCGGTGGCCTCACACAGGTGCAACTGGGGGGAGACTGGTGAGGGTGGGAGCACGGAGGGTGTGGGGAACCTACTGCTGCGGTACTGGGCTCTGGCTGCTGGAAACAAAGGGCTGAATGGCAAGTCTGCATGACAGGGTGGTTCTCCTCATCCCCCCCTTCCTTCTTGATGCTAGGATGGCTCTCGCCTCTCAGTGCAACTCAATGCATTGGCGTGTGTGATGCTGGGCATGTCCCCAAGGCTGGTGGGATTCTTCGCTCACATCCCTCTGGCAGTTCATGGTTGGTGTTTTCTCCTCCCCCTGTGCTGCAAAGCAGCAATGTGTGCCCACATCCTGCAAGATTCCTGCCCCATGCAGGTGGTATGCTCTGCGTCACCTATGCTGTGGCCGTGGGCACGGGGATCTCGTACTTTCAGTATGCAGACATTGACTCTGGCAGGAACATCTTCATCGTCGGCTTTACCATGTTCATGGCACTGCTGGTGCCACGGTGGCTCAATGTGTCTCCAGCTCGCCTGGTCACAGGTAGTGGGGATGTTCCGTGGGCATGGCAAAACCTCAGTCCCGTGGCATGGCAGCTACCTGTTCCTGCTGTCATGGGAGGCTGATCTTATGGCAGTTTCTGCCTCTTTCCTGCTGCTGGCTTGAGACATTTCAGGTCGAGTCCTGTCACTCCAGGCTGGGTTCCCTTGGACCTCCTCTTCCTCTCCCTGCTCGTGATGCCTGTCTTTTTAACTGGCTTCTTGTCCTTCTTTCTGGAGAACACAGTCTCAGGTAAGGGGATGCTCTGGATGCTGCAGTGTGGCCCCGTGAGTCCCTGTTCTCTGGACCTGGCTGCGGAGTGCAAGGGGTCAGTGCTCCCATCACCCTGGTTGCAGGCACTCTGGAGGAGAGAGGTCTGCCTGCTGACAGGGTGCAGCAGAAACCTGGGACAAGTTCTGGTCAGCCCTTGAGAGAGGCGAGCAAAGCCAGCCCTGTGTATGGGCTCCCAACCAGGCTGAGGAGGCTGCTGCCCTCTTCTTGCAAAGCCTTCCCCTGCTGCTTCCTCTGCCCAGGAAGAGAGGATGAAAAGGAGGAAGAAGAGGATGGTGGCCGAGAAGCTGAGGAGGGGATGGCTGCTGCAGGGGAAGGGACACACCTGCTCCTGAAGCCTGGAACAGGGGAGATGCAGGCAGACAGGCAGCCAAGCCAAGCAGAGATTCTTGCATGGCACACAGGGGCCTGAACAGGTAGGGACTCCTCATGGGGGACATAAACCAGCCCTCCAAGGCAGCTTGCAAGCCTCTCCTCCTCGCTTCTCAAACCTTCATGGGCAGAAGGCAGAAGGGACCTGCCCTTTCACACTCATTGTGGACCTCATTTCCCTGCTTCGGAAGGGAGTTATAAAAACTTTCAACCACCTCTGTGCTTGGGCTTTCTTTTCTGGACAGGATTTGTCTGGGAGGTGCCAGTCTATGACTGTGCCTGCAGAGAACACAACCATACCATGCTTTGCTGCAGCTGGTTAGGTGGGTGCCCCTAAACCCCATCTTCACCCCTTGGGTGCTATCACCTCCCACCTGCTGGGGCAGGGCTCGATGCTTTGGGTAGCCCAAAAGAGCTGTAGGTACCAGCCTTTCTGTATTGGCAATGTATAAAGGCAAGAAATGATGCCCAGGAGTGAGATACTGTCCCTTGTCTAGCAGTGCCAGAGTGCTGGGCTTCACACGGTGGATAAGCGTTTTGCTGTTCATCTCCCATGGCAGCAAAAAGGCACAGGGATCCTCTGAGGAGCTGTCTGGTTACACTAGCAGCAGTGAGGTCTGCATCAGCTAAGCTCCGGTTGCAGCATTCACAGATCAGAGTTCAGGAGCATGGCCCTCACTCCCAGTGCTGCCTCCACCAGTTTGAACTGGTTCGTGACAGCCCAGCTGGGGAGGGATCCCTGCAGTTCCAGTGCACTGCAAACAAGGACAGAAGGTATTGGGCTGGGAGGACATGGGAGCCGGACTACCGGAGTGTTATCACCAGGCTGGGTTACAGTACCAGGCTGTGGTTCCTCCTAGACTGGTCCCAAGGGGCACCATGATACTCAGGAGCACCCAAAGTTGGCTTCAGGGAGGGAAGGGAGTGTGGGTGCAGCTTCCCAAGGGCCAGCCGTTTTGCTGTCTCATACGTGCATGCGGAGGGCATGCAGAGCAGGGACTCACTCAGGCAGCATCCTGTGTCCCAAACTCTTGCACTACAGCTCTTCCTGCACCTAATTTGGCCATGCACCCCACACTCTCCTGCAGCTCAAGGCCATATTTTAGCCATGCAAATCTTCTGGGACTACTTCCCCTGTGCACTGCACCCTGAACCTAGCTGCTGGGTGGGGACCTGCAACCTTGCTGTGCCCCAGAGCACCCCAGAAGAGCAGCGTCATGAGTACATGCCCCCATGGACACCCCCACAGTAGCTGGGGTGAGCAGTGAGCCCAAGGCTGCCGTAGGCCATCTGCCAGCACTGTGATGCAGGCAAGACTTCCCCCACATCCCAAACGCTTGCACCAAATTGTTTCCCCGTGCTGGTGACGTGTGGCACTGCACATCCCAGTGTGCACCGGTCCCTTTGCGCAGCACGGAAGAGAACAGCATGCTGGGAGCCGTAGTCTGGCCCTCACCTCCGGCCTGGCTGCTGCAAAGCCGGCTGCCCGCAGCCTTGGGCTGCCCACTGCTCTGCTCCTTGGGTAATTGCACCCACAGAGCCCCATCCTGCTGGGCAAGGCACCTGGGCACCTGCCTGATGGGCAGAGGGTGCCTGTGCAGAGCCGGGCTGGGATCTGCCCCGTGCCGGTCCCAGCAGAGCTGTGCGCCCACGCAGGGGTGCGTGGAGCTGCCTGAGCAGCTTCACCCTGGACATCACAGAGGGGCTATGTGGGACCAAGGGTCTCTGTGAAGTTGTCCCACAGAGCTTTGCCGGGGACGAGGCAGAGACCTGTTTGTTCTCTTGCAGATGGAGTGCTCCGAGGAGCTGGAGAGCAGGCTCCTGACCCAGCCTTGGGCTTCTGTTTGCTTTGACGAGTCCACTTTTATTGCCAAAGCTTGCTTTGGGGATACAGGCTACATGCTGCTGATCTCCGACCTCAGTGGTGTCTGGTACGAGAGTGCTGACGCGGAGGCTGTGGGGCAAAGGTCCAAGGTGAGTGTCTGGAGAGTCCAGGGACTTCTGATCGTCCTCGTGCCAGCTGATGTCCCAGCACAAACTACTGGGTGACACAGCAGCTGGCGGGGTGCAACAGCAAGGCTGGGATACAAACACCCACCTGAGCAGTCCTGCTGCTGCTGTGCTCCCCGCTTCCTGGGTAGGTTGGGGTGGGGGAACGTCATGGGGATGGGATTCACAGCCTAAGGGTGGCTTTTCCCAGCACTGGGATGCATGCACAACAGCGATCTGTCTCAATGCATGCTGGGGTTCTCGCTCGTTTTGCTCCCAGAAACACCACCTGAGGTGGAAGAGACCTCAGGGCTGAGACCTCAGCCTCAGGGCTGAGCAGAGCTACCCAGAGCCGACCCCGGACGGCCCTCCCTTGCTTTTCCCCAGGAGCTGAACAAGCGGCTGACGGCCCAGGTCTCCTCGGTCTTGCAGCGCCTGCACGGCCTCCTGAGCCCCGCGCTGGCAGGGCAGCCGCACGCCGCCACCTCGTTCTCCTGCCAGCGCCCGGCCGGCGGGCTCAGCCTGCGCGTGAGGAGCGAGCTCTCGGGGCTGCCCTTCTACTGGGACTTCCGCTGCCACCCCGCTCCCGTGGCGACGGTGAGGCGGACCGCGTCGGGGCGGTGCGGGGCTGCGGGTGCGGGCGGGCTGTGGGGCACCAGAGGGCGCCCTGCGCTCGCTCTAAGGCTCGTGGTACCGGCCTCGCTGACAGCCCCGAGTCCGGGCGGAGGAGGTGCGGAGCGTTCTCCCTGCGCTCTGCGGCGTGGCCGGGCTGAGGGTTTGCGTGCCCAGGGCTCTGCCGTGGGGAGCTGCAGCCTCTTCTGGTCTCTTTTTCCTCCAGCTGTGTTTGGACGCCCGAGATCCTTCTGATTTTTCACCTAGTGTAGCCGTTTTCCTGTATAGCAGCGCACAGATCCATGGGGAGGGTCTGGGTGGGCCCACCGAGGGCTGGGGGCACAGGGTGGGCTCTCCGTATCCTGCTCTGCCCCCCAGGTGGCACAAGGAGCACGGCCGCTGTACCCTGTCCCCACTGGGCTCCCGCACGTGCTGCAGCTCCCAGCTGTGAAGTGGCAAGGATAGGGTGGAGGGATGCGCCGTGCAGCATCCTTGCTCCCTTCTCCTTGCTCACATCTTAGGCCCATCCTAGGTGTGCCGTCACCTTGTGCGTCCCCTGATAGGGATGAGCCTGGCTTTGCAGCACCAGGTGCAAGAGCTGACCTCTCTGCTGCTCCGAAAGGATGCTGAGATTGAAGACTACAGGGAGAGCGGGGCCACTCTGAGCAGAGGTGAGGAGGCTCAAACAGCGAGCTGGCATGCTCTGTTCCCCCTGGCTATCACCCAGCTACACTTGCGTTTCATGTTCAGCCGCTCCAGCAGCAAGACGGTAGCTGGGAGGCTGGGGAGAAGCCCCTTGGGGACAGTGAGGGGAGGAACAGCCCTTGACTGGTAGCTGGAAGACTTGGGGAGTCGCCAAGGGGCTCTCCGCTTTGCTGAGAGCACACTGGCTGCTCCCCAGGAGCCTGTGCTGAGGCCAGCCGGGGCTGGTCCTGGAGCCGAGTCCGGTTCCTTCCTGCGGAGCTCTTGGAGAGCAACCAGTAGCTCCCGGCTTGACTGTGGTGGAAGTGCAGCTGTGTGCATGGGCCCCTGTCCAGCATGCAGCCTGGTGTGGAAGATAGGAAGGTGGAAGCCCCCAGGGGAGGACATGGGTTAGGTCCTGCTGAGGGGACTCTTGAAGGGTGCTCTCTGTCCCTGAGAGTGCCTGAATGCATTCAATCTGCCCAGCCAGCTGTGCTCACCTGCCTTGTTCTACAGAGCTTGGAGGAGCTGGAAAACCTGGTTGGGGTCCAGGCAGTGATACTGGTGGGTTTCCCTTGCATTGCTCAGCATACCTGAGCAAAGCTGCCAAGTACTTCTTCAGGCAACACCTTTGCAACGATGAGAGAAAAATTAGTGTAGAGTGAGGTATAATGGGGATTTGTCCCTGTCCTGCAACACGAGGACACGGTCGGATTCACCCCCAGAAAAGCAGCTGGAGATGAGCAGCTCCTGATCCCCTGGGTGCATCGCTGAACAACGTGCAGACTGGAGCAGTGCTTCCAAGATTCTTCACATGTGGACAAGTCATAGCATCTCCACAGACCCCAATCTGGGCTGTTCTTGAAGCTGGGGTAAAGCATCAAAATGTAATGGACACCTCTTCCTAGGGGAGAAACCAGCCCATGGGCTGCTGCAGAGGAGCACCTGCACCTTCGGGTAGCTGAAGGATGTGTCCCCAGAGCAAGGACCTGCTAGGTGGTGTGGCTGGCTCAGGGGATGACTGCTGTTCCCCTGGAAGCCGCAGTCCCAACAGGCAGGAGAATGTGAAGCTGGGCTGGGAGATCCGTCTGTCCCCTCTCTGACTGATTCCTGCTCCCCCTTGCAGATCGCCTGCGAACAGAGCCCTTCCAGGAGGAGACATTCCTGCAGAACTTCATGGCTGAGGTAAGGAATGGTGCCAGTCCTCCTTCTTCATCCAACCGAGGTGTTGTGAGGAGCGAAAAACAGAGGCCCCAGTTTGTGGTCTGCTGGGCTGGATGGAGAGCCCTGGTAGGGATGGCTGGACTTGGCTAGAGAGGGGTAATGCTCACTGTGCTCTCATGTGTCCCTCCTTGAGCCCTTGTGTCTGATCTGAAGGACAATCTGGGCTGGGGACGTGTCTTCCATTGGAGATATGGCACTGTGTTTTGTTACCCTCTCACCGCTGCCTGGCTGCTGGAATTGCCAAGGCTGTGAGCCGAGCTGGCTGCTCTGAGAACACCTTCCTGTGGACCTGAAAGCCTGATGTTGACAGCAGGCAGAGAGCAGATGAATGAGGAGATGCCTTCTGTTCTGTTTGGTTCATCTTCGGCTTTTAGGAGTGGCTTTGCAGTGGTTGATTGTGCAGCTTGTTCTTAGTGTCATGCCCACCCCTCACCCCATGGCACGCTTGGCTCTGAAATCAGATACGTGTTTTGGAGAAAGTGAAGTTGGAAGCAGAAGCTTTCCTCTGCTCCCTTTTTATCACAGAAGCACTAAAATGGTTCGAAGCAATGTGGAAATGTCAGAAATTATTTGATACCGATGAGCGCAAAGAGACTCCGGAGCTTTTGCTTGCCAGCTGTGCAGGAGTGGGGAGCAGTAGCAGGGGACCCAGGTATCAGCTAGGAACACAGAGTGTGGTGTCACACATGCTGCATAGAGAGGATGTTGCTCTGTGGGACACGTGCTGATGTTCTTGTACAGAGGGCTATACGCCATCTGCAGAGCTTCTAAAAATTAGAGGCGATCCTCCTTTACATAGGAGGCATTGCATCCAGCACAGGCAGCTTTCGTTTCCCCCTGGTTATGATGGATAGAGACGAATTCATTGCTGGACTGAAACTTAGAGGTTGCTTAGGGACCGATGATCATGACCAGATTACATTCACCCTGGGCAAAGAAAGGACATTCCTAAACAGTAATTTATATCCTTCATGCTCTGAAAGGGCTAATTTCCCAAAGCAAGGGGAAATTATGAGTGAAATCAGCTAGGAGGAAGCATTTAGATAGAAAAATGTGAATGAAAATTGTGAGCTCTTTCAGAAGAATCTCAGAAGCCAAAAAAACCACAATTCCACAATCAAGAAAGAGGGCAGCGCTGGCTGAAAGCCCGTTCTGGTTCAGCGGCAAAGTGAAGGCAGCAATTAGAAATAAAAGAGCAGTTTATAACAAATGGGAGAGCAGGAGTAGATAGCAATCCATATAAATTAGAAATTATGAAGTGTAGAAAATGGGTAACAGAAGCTAAAGACATCAGGGAAAAATCATGGCGAAGGACAGAAGGAAAAGATTTTATTTAGTGCGTTAGGAGAAAACCCCAAAGTCTCAGCGACGGGCTGAGCTTGTTAGTAGGTGGAGGTGGTAAAATGATTGATAGTGAAGCAGACACGGCAGAAGTGCTGGACAAAAGTTTCCGTGCTGCTGCTGGAAGGATGCAGGTGGACGTGCCGGTACTGGGAGAAGATGAAGTATGTCTCTGTCCAAGGGATGGATTCACAACATCTGCTAAAGATGAATGTGGGGTGGAAGCTTGGGGTCTATGCTCTAGGGCATGGGAGAAGCTGCTCGGTGGTGCTGGAAGGCTGCTTGTGCAGGAGGGGAGCTGCTCACTTTCTCTGTGCAATTCCATGGAAAATTCCCACTGTGAATTTTACAGAATCTCTACCAGGATTTCTCAACCCTTTTCCCAGGCGGAGCATTCTTTGGGCTTTTAGCCTTCTGCTGCAGAGAAGCTGTTAAAGACTTCTGCATACCTCTGTGTCTTTTCATTTCTACTGCATCCTTTTGGAGAGGTGGCACCAGGGCTGCATGTACCTGGGAGGGATTCACCCCAAGGAGCACCATGATATTTGCTGCTGTTTTTTCTCTTGTTCCCTCATCACTCTTGATTTCCTTTTGCCCTTCTGGCTGTGAGGCTGGAGTTTCCAGACACCTCATGGCATCAGCAGGGCATCTCCTTGGCAGGAGCTGCTGCAGTGTTCTGCTCAGGGAATGTGAGGCTAATTGGAGTAGTTTAAACAATCTAGTTATCTCTGCATAATTTGCAGGTATTTCAGCACTGTGTAGCATTGTAGTAGGAGCAGCAAGAGGTGCAGGAGGGGCAGAGGGTCCCTCTGGGCACACTGCAGGATGCTGGGAATGCTGCCACCAGCTCCCATGCCTGGGTTGTAAAAAAGATACTGGGCAATCAATGCGGAGTCACAGGAATTAATTGAGGGCTAGAGAGAGCTTGGCATTGAGCGACTTGGAAGGCAAGAGCTCTGTCTAGCTTATCAGAAAGAAAATTGAGAGGTGCCTCGATTGCAGTGCATGAGGGTCTTTACAAGGGGAAGATGCTGGTTAGCAAAGGGCTCCCTTTAATCTAGCAAAGAGCAGTAGGATGTGAGCCAGGCACAGGGAGTCAGAGCCAGGCGATTCCCAGCTAGGACAAAGGCACATGGTTTTGCTCCTGAGGGTGATTAACAACTGGGATATGTTCCCAAGGGCAGTGGTTGAGTCTCCATCTCTTGATGTCTCCAAAAGCGGGCTGGGAGCCTGCTGGGAAGCAAACCAAGATGCTGGGCTCAGTATTGGGCTGTGCGTGGTTAAACATCAGTGGCTGAAAGGTCAAATGGAGAGCTCTGATGGTCCCTTGTGCAGTGGGACTGTAGACTGCAGATGTTTAATGAGGAGGGCAGCATGATGGGGTGCGGGGCCGCAGGATGCAGGAATGCACTCCATAGCTTTGCCTGTGTCAGCCTTGAAGCCTCAACTTCCCAAACTGGTGCATGCCCCATGGAGAGGAAAGGACCTGCCAGCCCCAAGGGCAGAGTTGCACGGGAGCACACTGCTAAGCATGCCTTTTCACAGGGCTCTGAGGCCAGGGTGTTGTAACTAATCGCAGGGAGTTTTCCAGCAAAGCCCTGGGAATATTTATACGTTTAGGAAACGACGCTTTCACACACGCAGTTTTTGGCAAGTGTTCACTGCTTAGCAGCTGCCTGCACTCAGGCAGAGCTAAGGGAGAGCAACGGCCACGCGTACGGCGAGGTGAAGGCAGCAGCTTTTATTGGCAAGCCCAGGGGCTCAAATGGGGAGGGGGAAAAGTGAGCAGCTGCAGGGCTGAGCACCTTGGGGCTGTTGGTCCAGGGGCACACATCTACAGCAGGCACTGCTGCAGAGCCCCATGGTGATGAGGGTCATTTCTCCTGCACTGGCCCAGCCACAGAGCAGTCAAAACCACTGGGATAAACTCACAGATACGATCAGTTCAAATATAGCCCCTGCGCCCCAGGATGCTTCACCCTGCATATTTTTATCTCCTGTGGCCGGTGAGCGCTGGGGTGGATGCTCCGCACCTCCGGCTGCCCTGTGCACTTGGCTTGTGGTGCAGGGCCCCGGCAAACAGGACGTGGAGGGTTCACCGGTTGACCTGGCCCAGCGAGGAGGAGGATGTGCCATCAAAACAAGCAATGCTGGAGAGGAAGATAAACAAACACCAGCTTCCAGTGTGGCCCCGGCTGAGGGCAAGTGGGAGCTCTGGGCTGGGGCTGGTGGGGCGGCAGGGCTGACGTCAGGGAGTGAGGGGGTCAGAGCCCCATCCCATTGTTCTGCAGCAGGGCTGGGACAGGGCCAGGCCTCTGTCCCCATCCCACAGGGCACAGGGGCATGCGGGCAGGTGGAGGGCTCTCCCTGAGGTTGCTGGCTCTCACCTGCCTGGTGCCAGCACGTGCAGCCAGCCACCTGCCCAAGCTCTGCTTGCCCACACCATTCTGCCTCTCCCTTTTAGTGGGTGCTAAAAATCAGCCTTGGGATGGGAGCTGCTTCTGGCTGCCCATGGGTGACGCTGGCTATGTGTTGGGGAGGGCAGGGACCATGTCCATCCTGCAAACCCAGCCCGCTGTGGCAGGGTGGCAGAAGAGGAAACAGCCTTTTGGCTCCTTCTGATGACGCATGGTTTTAATTAGTGCAAGGTAGCTGTGGCTTTGCAGCTGCCTCTGGGCCAGTGGCACGGGCGTGATGTGGGGCACACAAGGTCTGTGGCACAGGGTGATGCTGCACGTGCTCATCTGTACTGGGCTCCATCTGCATGGCACCGGGAAGGGCCACAGTTCTGCGCTAGCAGGGACAAGCCATGGGTCCTCATGGCAGGGTGGAGGTCAGGGCAGATGGGGAACATGGGGCTGGCTCTTGGGGATGCCTGGCTGGAAGGAGCAAGCCCACATATGCATCCAGGCCTCAGAGGTGCACTCATCATTGAGCAAAAGCACACGTGTGCGTGCCGGCACTGACGCGTGCATTGGGCAGAACGCAGCATCCCATTTCTGTACGCTACACTCATTTCTGTGCACCCGTCTGCAGGTTGTGGGGAGAGGGGCAGTTTGGGGTGAGTGTGGGTACCCACTGCTGCATGGGGGCTGACCGCTGCGTGGGCGCCAGGCCCGCCCCGTGTGTTTGCCACTGAGGCGCGTGGCGGGCGCAGTGTGGCTTTATTTATTTATTTGCTCAGGCACCACCAGGTGAGGGGGGCCCTGACTGGGCCGCGCTTTCTGGGCCGCCGCCGGCAACCACAGGCCGCTTACACAAGCGGTGAGTCAGTGGAGCTGCACACTGCTAAAACCAGACTTGGCATGGGCACTGCGGGACAGCGGGCTGCCCGAAATAGCGCCCAGACCGTGGGCAAGGAACAAACCCCCTCTGGCACAGCTGGGGCCTTGCTGGCTGCCTGCCTGCTGACTGTGATTGCTCCATCACGGCAGCCCATCCTGCCCTGTTAGGGCTAAGGATGCACCCTGTAGGGTGCCTGCTGCAGTGTGGGGCTGGTAGCCTGACCCCAGTGGCTGTGGCTGCGTCCAGCCACAGTCCTTGCACTGCGTGACCTGGAGAGCATGTGACACAAGCTGGGCACAGGCAGCCCGTGTCACCTGGAGACTTTTTTGGGGATAGAATTTTGGGCTTGGTCATTATGACGATTCTCCCTGGATTGTGGCATAATCCATGGAGATGCACCAGTGTGCATGTACAGGGATGTACAGGCACAAACAGGGAGCCCTTCTTTGCATATGAGGGCTTTCTCATCCACTCTGTGCCATGCCATGCTATACTGTGCTTTGCCATACAATGCTATGTCACGCCATGCCATGCTGTACCGTCATGGTGTGCCATGTCATGCCATGCCATGCTATGTTGTGCCTTGTGATGCTACGCTATGCCATGCTGGGCCATGACACACTGTGCTGTACTCTGCCATGCTGTGTCATGCAATTCTATGTCATGCAGTGCCACATGGTGCCATGCTGTGCCAGGATACTGTGCCATGTTTTGGTTGTTACTACACCCAAGCAGAGGGGTGTCACAGGCATTCTGGCAGCAGGGCCCAGAGCCCCTCTGGTGCAGCAGTGGCCCCAGCCCATGCATGGGCATCGACCACGCAGGGGATGATTGATCTTGCGTCAGTAAGCAGTGGTTTGAGTCAGTGCCAGGCCTCAGCTCAAATGGCGGCATTGAAGGGGGAGAGCTCCTTCCCCCTCCGGAAAGCAGAGCAACTGCAGGGCCTTGTGAGGGGCAATCTTGCTGCCCTGACAGCCCCCGGCCCCACTCTCTTGGGCTGGGGCTCTCATCCCCATGGTTTACACACTGCTCCCAGCTCTGCAACCGAGCCTGGCCTGAACTGTATTGGGAGCAGAGGAGAGAAAAGAGTGGGTGAGAGGACAGTGCATTGGTGTCGTCTGCTCCTCTCCTCTGTGCAGGGCAGTGCCTTTCCCAGCCCTGCAGCTTGGGATGTGGCAGTGGCTCCTGTGAGCAAAGGGGTTTCTGGGGAGGAGAACAAGATGAATTGTGACAGGGCCATTAGGAACTGCTCTGTGTCAGTGTAGGATGTGGCAGCTTCTCCGTCCCCTGTGCTGGGTCTGGATGAGAATATTACTTTCCTGTCATTTTGGTCCTTGCTCCCTGCCTGCCCATGCAGGCATAGGCTCCATCCAGCTGTGCGCATCTGGGCTGGCTGCTGCACACCCAGGGGCACATCCTGCCCCCCAGGCGCACGCCCCGGCAAAGCCATAGCATTCCTGAGGCCGCCTGCTCCCTCTCGGCTCGGACCTTTGTGTACTATTTATCTGTGTGAGGAAACAGAGCCATTCATGTATTTCTCTGCCTATTTATACCTCTCCCTTTCCGTATTTAGTGTGTGCGCAGGCAGAGGGGGCAGCGTGCGCCGGGGCGACTGATGTTCTTGGCTCCAGTGCTGGCTGGAATTTCGTCCTGGAATGTCTCCTGAACCGCTCTGAAAACACGAATAAATCTCTGTGTGTTGTGTGCATGTGTGTACACAAATATATAGACAACTTATAGACACTGAGCCCTACGGGGGCATTTTTGAGTTTTGCTATTTAAAGACACAAGTAGTTATAGGGCTCTCAGCGAGCCCAACACCTCTGTATCAAAGGGATGCAGGGCGTTTTGCTAGCGGCCTGGTGTTTGGGAGATATATGGCCCTTGCCCTGCCCTCCCTGGGGAGCTGAAGCAGTGGCCAGCTCCAGTTCCCCTAGTGCAGGCTGTGGTGCCTTCAGCGTATTAGGGAGAGGGTTTGGGGGTACTTTTGTGTCTAGGGCTTTTAGAGGGCCAGGTGTTGTCTCTCCACCACGGTGCTCATGGCTGCCTGGGAAAGATGAGGGGCAAAACAGGCATTGGGTACCAGGTCCTGATGGGTGCTTGTCTGAGCATCTTCTCGGGAAGCACTGGAGTAGCTGGTACTCACAACTGCCAAGAAAAGGCAGTGAAAAGGAGAAGAAGGAGGAAATAGAAACTAGGTGTCAGGAATTGGGCACTATTCCCCAAGTGGGATACTGAGGGCAACTCCTGGGGATGTGCTGACGGCTGCCTTGCTGGGGATGCTGGGTGAAGCCCTGGCCAGGACCAGCAACTCAGAGGGCTTCCCACCCCCAGGGGTGACAATGGGAAGGATGCTGAGGCTGAGCTGGGCAGACAGAAGAGGATCAGGCCCTGTATGGCACCCATGACACAGCAAGAGAAGGGGCATGGCAAAGCCAGGTGATGTGGGAGTGGGCATGTGTTTCAGTCCAGCTCAGGGCAGCGCCAGCTTTTTGTGACCTGGGTGCTGAAAAACCTGATATTTCAGGCTCAAAATGCCCATGTTTGGTCTCTGGCCAAAGAAGATGTGTTTGTGGGTGGGGGAAATTTGAGCAAATTCCTGCTGTGAGCACAGCACGTGTGCGCGCGCGTGCGGGTGTGCGTAAAGGGGAAATACAGTTTTCCTTTTTAAAAAAGCACCACTTATTTTTATACAGAACTCCAGAAGGACTGAATGTGGAAACTTGGCCTGTCAGCAGCTGTCACAGGGGAGCAGGTCCCTGCCTGAGTTTGGGGGGAAACCACAGCTGGGTGTTAATGGGACTGTTAATGAATTAATGTTGGCTGCCGTGTGCTAGGGGGGAGCGCACAGCCCTTCCTGGTACACGTGCTGAAGCCTGGCTATGGCTCACGCATAGGATGGCTGCACTTTTCCAGAAAGCTCCAGCTCTGAAGCCGCTTGCTTGGCCAGGTGGGGCTCTCCTTGTGCACCTTAGCTCCTCCAGTGCTCTATATTATGGAGCTTCCTGCAGCAGCGCTGCCTGTCTGCAGCCAGATGTGGGGTTAATTCTCTTACTGTCTCCCCCAGAGTGTGGAGGAGTGCTCACATAGATGTGCATAGGGGTGCAGTGAAGCTTAAGCGCCATAACCTGGTTAGACTAAAAATGGGGAGAAAACAGACAGGACCTGGGAAAGAAAGAGCAAATTCTTTTTCGTGGAGATCTTCACTCTTCTCCAAGGACATCTCCGCTCTTCGCTGTGGACATTTCCTTTCTTCTCCATGGGCGTCTCCTGCTGCTTTTGACTTCAGGCTGTGTGGGTGACATCCCAGCCATGGAGAAGCCCATGGCATCTCCTAAGAATTCCACCTCTGGTACCAGTTAGCAATTGAGAGCATGAGTCAAGAGGAAGAGTGACCACGGCATGGGAGTAATTACGATATCAAGGAAGGGCTGGCCGTGGCAAGGAAGGAAAGACCACACCAAGGAAGATGGTCATGCTGAGGAAGTAATGACCATGCTATAGTAGGGTTGACCATGCCCAGTAAGGAACTGTAGGGTGGAAAGGATGCTGCTATGGATAGAGACATAGAGTGAGACTGAATTAGTGGGCCCTGCTGGGAGGAAGGCTGGAGGAGCCCAAGCATGGATCTGGATGGGCTCTGCCTGCCCCATCCTTGGCCCCAGAAGATCCCAAAGCCCAGCCTGGAGGGGCTCTGAGGCTCCTCTGTGCTTGGCCACAGCTCCCAGGGCCCGGCCTGGCTTTTGCGGGGCTCAGAGCCCTTCCCAAACCCATCCCAGACAGACGGATATCCCAAAACCCACTGGCCACAGAGCCCGTCCCAGGGGCCCCTGCTCTTGGTCCCCCTATGTGAATGGGGTGGTGTGCGTGTGCCCAGACTGTCCTCTTCTGTGACTGTACAGTACACACGGCTAAATATATGTCTGTGCAGATACAGGAATCCAGAGGGACCGAGTGATGCTCCCTTTCTATACCTCTTTTCATGGGGAGAGCTAATGAGATTCATGTCATTAAAGGGCTGATGTTTTGTGGGATGGGAGCCTTTTAAACGGGATGTGTCCTGGCTTAGTCATGGCAAATATTTACCAAAAAAAAAAAAAAAAAAAAAGAGGAAAAAAAAAAAAAAAAAAAAGGGACATACCATATAAAATTAGAGTTCTGAAAATAGTATTTAGAGCAAGTGAGAGAGAGGAACCTAAACCAGAAAATACAGCCCAGTCTGTTCAGGAGTCAGGGGAAAAAGAGAGAGAAGAAAAAAAAAAAAGCCAGAGATAAAACGAGAGAAACCTCGGCAGTAAAAACAGCATCTTGGTAAATAGACTATTAAAAAAATTCTGACCTGCTTTATGGCTTTCTTGGCTGCCGTTCAGCTGCGCTGCCCTGCCGGCACGGAGAGAAGGTAGCGGGGCCGGCGTCTGTGTGGATGCTCAGAGCCCCGGGACGCGGCTCCCCCCGCGAGCAGCCATGGGGCGTTAAATTTAGCCACATAATGATGGCCCTGACGAGGCAGCCTTTTGTAGCCACGCTGTAATTACTGCCTGGCTTATAAATTTCATTTTTCTTATTATGTTTCCTCCTCCTCCTCTGCTGGGGAAGGGGAAGGGGGGCTCCCATACCCCTATCCAACCCACAGCTCTCTGGGGAGTGGGGGTACGGCTGCAAGGGATGAGGGGACGGCTGCTGAGCCCCGTGCTGCTCCCTGCATGGGCAGGGGGCTCACCCCACCTTTGGGACTGGGGAGAGCGGTGAGCTAAGCTGGCCCAGGCAGGGTCCCCATGGCACAAAGCACGGTGTCCTGGTCTCTCTGGGACTGAGAGAGGTGGAAAGGGCCAAGGCTGGCTCTGTCCCCATCATCCTGTGGCCACAGCGCTGGGATGGGGCAGGGGGACAGAGATGGTGCAAACGGGGGACAGTTTCAGACCGGGCAAGAACGTGCCAGAAAAGGTCTGGTTCCCCTCTTGTTTTCCCAAAACAAAGGAAGCAGCCTTGCATTGCTGGAAGTCGCGTGCTCAGGCTGCGCTGCCTTGTTATCATCCGATAACCTGACGACCCAGGAGCTGCCCTGCTCCTCACCCGCCGGGATCGCACTACGGGATGCGAACAGCTTCCGCATTAGCTGCCCTTTGCAAGGATCTGCTTTCCGCTCTCTGGGCCGGGGGACGAGGGGGGGCTGACTGTGTGACAGCTCCGGTCCTGAGCAGTGCAGGTGAGAGTGGAGGGCAGCAGCGGTGAAAGGGCAGAAAGGATACAGGTGGCCTGGTGTGCACGGGTGTTGCCATCCCATAGCAGATTTGGGGTTCTGCTGTGCCTTGCTTTGCCCTTTGTATCTTCACTGTTGTCAGGGCAGTTGGTGCTGCGAGAAAAGGACAGTCAGAGCTCTGTGGCCAGATGGGGTTGCTGGGCATGGTGGGCAGCGTGTGGGGTGGGGACCCTGGGAACGTGGTGATGCGTTTGAAGCTGGAAGTCTTGCCAAGTGCCGAAGAGCTGGGAGCAGAGCTGGCACTGCCTGCTCTCTTTTTCATCTCTCCATCTTCAGCCTAGCAGTGCAACAGTGCTGAGGCACCACGGGGACCCCAGTGGAACTGGTGACTGGGGTGACGTGTCCATCACAGCGGGGAGCTGTCTGGGGAAGAGTGCCCTTGGTACAACAGAGCATGGGGGACATATGGGACTTGTCCCACGAGCTGTGCCCAGAGGACCACCTCCTACCAGAGCAGCCACTTTCTTGTTCCTCACGCTATAAGGGCTCTGTTCAGAGCCAGGATGACCCTAGGCAACCTCCATCCCTCACTCAAGCGCCCATTTCAAGGCAGGTGAAACAATACTAAATCAACTCCTTTGAAGCCTCTCGGCCCACAGCCCCACGGACGTGCCACTCTCCCTTTCCCCCATCAGCTGTGGGCATGCCGGGGGCTTGGCGTCAGGCGCAGGGATTCAGCACCAAGGTGGTCGCGGGAGCCCTTGGGGCTGCGGAATGGCTTGGGAGCCCGGCTGGGGACTAGGAGACAAAGTGCCCTTTCAGCCCTGGAAAGATGCGTGTGTGTGTGTGTGCATGGAGGTGAATGCCCTCAGCCCTGGGGAGAGCAGAGAGCTGGCTGTGTGCAGCCTGTGGAGCAGCCCTGCACGTGTGCCGCTCCCGTGTGTGCCTTTCCGTCCCGGTGGATTTATGTACGTCATGCGTGCGCCTTACTCATCAGGGTGTTTTTCTTTCCTTGTTCTTGGGTCTTCCCCCCTCCCACCCCCACGATGCATCTATAATTCTTATAGTTTTTATCCCTTTATTTTTATTTTGGAAATCACCGGTTTTGGAAGTCCTTAGGAAAATAAACGGTATTTTTAGAGTGTGTCTGCCAGGCTGCTGATCCTGCCTGCCCTATTCGTCGCTTATTCACTATTTGTTTAAACTTTCATTCTCCCCCACTGCTGCATCCCGGTGATGGGGTGCAGAGCAGTGGGCACACGCGGGGCTGAGCAGCATGGCAGAGTTGTAAATGAGCAGAAGGCAGCTCCAATCTGGCCTTTATTGAGGTCCGGGCTTGGGTAGCGCTGGAGTAGCCTGCCCTGTAATCAGCCAGCCACCAGAGATGGTCGGCCTTGTAATAAAGCAGCTCTATATTTATTTGTTCTGTTTATACCCTGCTCTGTAATAAGTTGGGAGCCCTCCCCAACCCCTTTTTCTTTGGGTCTCCGAAGGGATCTGCCATCCCGCACTAAGTGCACGTTCCTGCAGCTGGAGCAGCCGTGCCACATCTGGGCAGAGCTCAGCCATGCACCTCTCTCTCCATGTGCCCACCACCATCCTGTTGTCTGCATCCCAGCCCTGTCCCCCTGCTCACCCCGTGCCTTTTCCAGAGCCCCACGCCCCCCCCCCCCCCCTCCCCTTCCTTCCCCCCCTCACTCTTTCAGCCCTGGGTCTTTTTAAAATCTGTTCATTAAAGGCAGCTCAGTCGCCCTTCTGCCGGCGAGGCTGGAACACTGACAGCCTGTTTGCCCGCCTGTCTGTAATTAAACTCAATCTCGGGGTGAATACAACAATGTGACTGCACAGAATAATTCCTGGAGATCCTGACGCCGAGGAGGAGTGTGGCCTGTGAGCAGCCCATTCACGCCTGGATTGCTATAAATACTTTACTATGTGGCACTAAGAAAACTTCAAGCCCTACTCCCCCCCCCCCTTTTTTTTTTTTTTATTAGTACTACATAATATAGGAATTGTGCGACTTGAAGGTTCCTCCTGTGCCTGCCTGGGTTCACAGGCCTGGGTGTGACCTCACACTGCACTGGCTGAGCACAGGAGCCTGCTGCCGTGCCCAGGGACCTCTGCGTTGTCTCCAAGCTGTGCCAGGGGACTGCAGGTGGCCCTGTGCACCCTCTGCTCCCTGGGAAGCATCCCTGGGCTGGCCGGTGGAGTGCCACATCTGCACATGCAATGTGCAGGTGCATTGCAGATGTGCACACCCCAAGCTGCTGGAGAGGAAGGGGACAAGGGACAGGGCTGCAGACGGGCATGCCACTTTGCTGCTGGCAGCAGGCAGCCAGAATTCATGTGAGGCTAACGCTGCGTTTCCGCGGCCAAATGTAATGTTGGCTCAGCCTGGTGCTTTGGGGACAGCAGTGTGTGACAAGGACACGGCAGATGGCGCCCTGTCACCAGCTGCAGAAGGCTGGTGGCCCTCAGCTCCCGGCTGCGTGCTGCTGCGGCTGTGCAGCTCTGCAGCATTGCACTGCAGCTCTGCATCCCAGCACCGCTTCGCTGCATCCCGGGCACTGTTGCTGCAAGCGTTGGCGCTGCGGTTCCGCATCCTGGCTTTGCACCTCTGCTCTGCACCCCTGCAGCCTTGGCACTGCCCATGCTGCCTCGGCGTGTCCTTAGCTTTGCATTTCTGCATCGCCCTGTTGCTGCCCTCACACAGGGATGCTCCCTAGCAGCAGAGCTGTGCCTTGCAGAAGCACTTTGTCCCCTTAGTGAGAGCCATGCAGCAGCTGCCACGCAGCAGAGATGTGGGGTGGAGTGACCAGCGGGCTTTCCCCCGATCTCTGAGCACAGCCCCATGCTGATGGCAGCTGAGACGCAGCCTGTGCCCTGCCAGGTGTGGGTTTGGAACTGGGACGTGCCTGGGGCTTGTTCCTGCCCTGGGCTTCCCTGCAGCACAAGGGCTCTGAGGGCATACAGGTCCCTCTGTGCTGAGCTCTCTTGGGTGATCAGAGTGGATAAGCAGGGTTAAGCCCCAAATTTGGGGGTTCTCAGCCCATTTTTTGTTTTAGAAGGGCTATGAGGATTTGAAGGGTTTCTGGGAGCTGTGAAGGGCTGGGTTTGGGGTCCAGCTGCAGGTCTCTGCTAGGGCAAGGGAAGAAGGAAGGGAGCCAATTGGGTTCTGCCCAGTGCGGTGCAGGGAGCAAACAGCAGCCTGCCATGGCTCAGCTGCTCTTGTGATGTATTGCTTAATCCTTGGCAGGGATTTGCCTATTTATTTATGATTTTGCTGCAAAGCACGTTGATATTTGGTGCTTTCATATAAACCTCAGCTCTTGAAGTCATGGGATTGTAGGAAAAGGCAAATCTGCTGCAGAGGGTCATAAGGTCTCACCTGGCTCATGGCAGGTTCATACAGTGGGATACTGATGGTGGTAAGGCTCTGCTCGCTGAAGTGGATGTGAAGACCAGCAGGCAAGCAGAGAGACCCCAAGAGTTTCCTGTGATGTAGGTACACTTCTGTATCTCTGTAGGTTTGGGGTTGCACATGTGCTTTGCATTTGATGCAAATGCCCTTGGGGTAAAAATAGAAGTTGCTTGCTCTGAATGATACCCTGCTGTATTCTCATGCCCACACTTTCCCTTGGAGATGGGGCATAGGGGTTGCTGCATTCCCATGGCTGTTATGTCAAACCCAGCAGGATTTGCAGTGTGTGGATTTATGCACCCCACAGGGCTGTTAGAGCATCTCTTCTTCCCGATGGGGACTGGTGGTTATCTTCCCACTGCCCCTGCATCTCTCCTCTGTCCTCAGATCCCTCACTTCAGGCTCCTGATGGCTCTCAGATATTGATAATACTGAGAGCTGCTGCTGTCTGGGGTATTTAGGTGATCCCATTGCTGTGGAGTCAAATACATCCCGCATTCCCCATGCACAGGCCACAACTCTTGTGCTTTGGAGCTACAGTGCGATGCACCCTGAGGTGAACAGCATAGGGCAGAGCAGAGCTGCACAGAGGTAGTGAGGTGACTGGGTCTGGAGTTACTTCTGCTGCTATCACCCTGATTTTGCCAGGTGTATGCCTGTATAGTATATATATATATATATAATGTATAGGGATTGACATGCATCTTCCCTCAGCAGATGCCAGGACCTCCTGTTGCATGCAGCGAGGGGCTGGGGTGTCAGGGCAAAGGATGCCAAGCCTGCTGCAGGGCTCTGTCTCCGTGCTGCCCCGTGGTGAGGTCTCCATGCCCTGGTGGCATCCCGTGGTGCCAATGGCCGGAGCCGTGGTGCCTGTGCCCCAGCTCCATGAAGTGCTGTCCCGTCTGTGCAACTCCTGGAGCTGCTGCAACTCCTGCCTCTTTCTGGTGCATGTTTATGGCTCGGAGGGAGCCGTCTTGCCCCAATTCCCCATGCACTCCTAATTTCATATGTCCATATATATCCATGCAGCATTTGATACAGGTTTTATGGGCATTTCCATACATTTTACAGACACAGCCATTACAGAGACAGGTTTCACCTGAGAAACCTCGGGGGACCAGAGCACTGAATCGCCTTAGTCTTGGCCTCAGAACAAGGCTCTCTTCTCTCTCTTGCCAGAGCTGCCGCTATCAGCTCTGCAGAGGGCTTGGGGATGGTGAGGGGCTGCCAAAGTCCTGCCCTGAGAGCTGTGACATGGCCCCTCCTTCCACCCTGCTTCTTGCTTCTGCAGGGCTCTGTCCTGCGCTGTGCAGTTGGGGCCTGCCTTCCCTTGTCACCCTCTGCTCAGCCCCTCATGCAAGGGTAAGCATGAACAGTATATGGCCCTGCTTTGGGCTCCTGATTCCGCCATCTTCACACCATGCTGATGATGCACCAAGTAATTTTCCACTGTTTATCAGTGGTCCCATTTGCAAGGGAAATGCCTGCTCCCACTTGGGGCTGCCTCTGTTTGATGCTGTGGGGACTGGTCCTCATTGCCCCGCCATCCCCAGCATGGCCTCAGCTATTCATAGCGTCTCCCCTCGCCCCTTTCAAAGGCTGCTGAAAGCCTGGGGTCCACCCCACTCTGTTTTCTTGAGCAGGTCCCGAAAGCAGGAACCATTTGTGGCTTCCCCGGCCAGCGTGTCTCTGCCTGGGCTCCTGCGGGTGTTATTTTCTGTGCTGTTTACTGTTCTTCTGTGGGCTGTCAGGTTTCCGCACTGGGGAAAGGCTTGTAAATGGGGGGGGGAGCGGGGGAAGGGGCAGCAGGTCCACACGGAGGGGCTATGGGCAGAGAGGGGATGGAGGAGCACAGACATGGCCTTTATCGCAGCCTAGAGGATGTGTGGCTCATAAATCCGACTCAGGCAGATAGGGGATAAATCATCCCTGCTTGGGCATTGGTGGTTACCCATGGTTAGAAATTAACTTTGTGTTGGATGGGTCCCAGGCTGTGGGATGGGAAGGGGAGGCTGCTCCGGGCAGTGTGCCTCCCGCCCAGCGCCGGGGCCAGGCTGCAGCCGGAGAGCGGGTGCCCAGTGCCTGCCCCGGCCGGCAGGGCTGCTGGGTGCAATTAAGCTGTGAGCCGATGAAGCAAGCGGATGCTGTGGCCGAATCTGCAATGCGGGCGATGCCCTGGCACCTGTGGCAAGCTGGCCGTGCTCTGGTGCTCTGGTGTCTGGCTGTGGCTGCTGCACCAAGCTCGGGGAATGGGGAAGCACTGTGTGGGAGAGATGGGGACTTGAGGGGCAAGGTGTGGAGGGACGCGCTTGCTGTGAGGTTTCTCTCCCCGTGTAGCTGCCAGCCAGGGCTGGGCGAAGCTGTGGCTTTGCAGACCATGTGGATGTGCGATCTCTGGTCCTTGTGTTTCTGCACGTGGGAGGACACCGCAAAGACTACAACCCCAGTTCCCCATCTTCTCCCTCTTCTCTGTCCCCAGCTCCCCCTTGAGCATCCCCAAACCCTGCCCCATACAGTGTCAGTGCATCCCAGGGGGATTTGACCCCTGCACCTGCAGCAGTCCCCCAAGGGTCTCTCCCATCCTTCTGCTCAGTGCCCACAGCTGGGACCCCACCACCCCATGTCCCACTGTGCCCACCAATGGGGCAGGGTGGTGGGGATATTCCTTCCAGCTTCCAAGGCTGGGCTCACTCCCGGCTTGCTCTCTAATAGCTCTCCAGCTTTCCTTTCTAACGAGGCTCTAATTGGAAGCCAGTTGTGCTTCCCTTCCCCTCTCCTCAGAGCTCTCTGGTCCCAGTGCTGCAGGGCGATTAAGCTGAGGTTTTGGGTTTTTTTAATATGGCAGAATTATTTTGGAAGGGCCAGGATGGTTACATGACGGGCTTCTTGAAAAACCCCAGGCTTCGCTTTTCAGACGGGGCCTTTTCAAGTGGTTTTGCACAGTACACATCACTGGGCAGCGACCGTCTCGAACAGTTACTGTTAATTATAGATGCCTCTTTCCCGCTCGCCCATTACTCAAAGGATTTTTGTGTGTTTTAACAGTGTTTTACATCAGCCTGAATAAGACTTTATTCAGTATTTCCGAGAGTTGGAACTCAGGCATCCCCTGCTGTATGTGCTGTGCGTCCCTCTGCGTCCTGGGACTGGGCACCATCATGCTGGGCCCCTTGGATGTGCAGAGCCCTTTTGTTGGCTAGATGACCAACTGGGTGCCCAACAGGAGTCCTGGGGGAGCTCTCCTAGGAGAAGAACTCATCGCTTGTCCTGTGACAACCAAATTGCTCTATGCATCCTTGGAGTCAGACTGTTCCCAGGGTGAGCCTCACTTTAGGGCAGGGAGGCAGCTGAGGGTCACAGTGGTGTCGTCCAGGCAGAGCCCCTTGATGGTGGGATGTCATCTGGGCACCTCCACAACCTTTGTCTCCTGCAGCCCAGCGTATAGGGCACTGTGGTCAGGCCCATTTATAAAGCTGGTAAATATATCGGCAGGGTTTGTGTCCCCTCCAAAGGTCAATATTTGTGCAGAGTTTAATTTTAACTTAACAAGCAGTTGTTTGCAGACGCTGCCCTGTTTGTGAGTGTGTGTATGTGCTTCCCCACTGATCGATGCTCACAGGGTGCAAGCAGTGTGCGTGCGTGCGTGCACCCATGTGCCAGGCACTGAGGGCTGGCAGTGGGTGCCCGCTCCCCAAATGCTGCGGGCTGAGGGATGCAGGCCAGCGCCATGCGGTCCAGAGGATACGGATGCTATGGGGACAGGGTCTGCGGCTGAGGCTATAAATGCAACCCACAAACCTCTGGTGGAGGTGACAGTGGGCAGAATGTGCCCTGTGTGGCTCTGCACAGCAGCACATAGGGACAGCGGCTTCCCAGCCTGTTCTGACCAGTGCCGTGTGCTTGCTGCAGCTGCCCCTGCTCTTTCTCTCACTATCCCCCTGTGAGCCCCTGTGGGTTTTGTGGCTCTCTCTCATTTTCTGGCAACGCGCAGCTCCAAGCTGAGCACATCAGTCAGGCTTTGTGCAGGGCTTGGGCTCCCAGTGCTGTCCCCTGGCTGCTCTCATGATCCAAAAAATGTCATGGTGCTCTTCCAGCATCACTGCCAGACCAGTTTCATCCCTCCCTGGCTGAGCTTCCACCATGCCAAGCAGGGTAATGTGGCACCGCAGGCACACCTGTTCCTGGCTGAAGCTGGTGGCAATTTGGAGAGATCCAGAGGCAGATGTCCTGGTGCCTTGGTGTTCTGTCTTTCTGCTCCTCCAGCCAAAATCCAGTGTCATGGGTCTGGCTACATGTCCCCAGCTTTATCCCAGCAGGGCTGGGGGCAGGCATGTAGCCCCTTGGGATGCAGATCCTCATGGGTACCTGCAGAGCATCCCTGCCTGACTCTGATACTCACTCTCAGCCCATCTGCAGGAAAACAGGAGAACAGCAATAGGCATGGCCAGGGCAGGATCTGCGAGCCACAGCTGGGATGAGAGCTGCGCATCCATAGTCCCTCAAGGCTACCTCACTTAGGGCAGGAGGGGAGCACATGGCCGGGAGAAGTAGGGCTGGGAGGGAGCTACCAGGGCTCCGTGTTTTGCAGCCCGCCTTTGTGGGCAATGAGGTTTGGTTTCCGTCTTACTGCTCTTTTCCTCTTCCTCGCCAGGCCCTGGGGCTGCTGACCTCAAAGGGAAAGCAAGCTGCGAGGGACAGCATTGGGGCCAGGCAGGGGTAAACATGGGGCTGAGGCTGGCCAGGCAGTGGGTGACGGGGTGAGGTCATGCCGTGACGTCAGCTCTGTGGCTTTGGGGACAGCCGTGGTTAGGCTGCCTGAGGAGGGGCGGCTTGTTTTCCTGCAGCTCTGCTGCTTGCTCCCGGTGCCCGTCTCACTTATAAAGTTTAATGGCCAGTTTAAAAGGTTCCTGCCATGGGCACCTTGTTGCCAGTTTTAGGTTTTTAATTGGGAAACTTTCCCCTCTGTGGTTGTGGTGGAAGGACTCAGGTCCACTCGGGGCTGGTAATCGGGATGTGCGGGTGCTGAGGAGATGGTTTAGAGGGCTCTATTCCCATCACCAGTATCAGTGGGACATGCATAGCATGAGGGGCGAGCTGCAGGAGACCCGTGCCCCCCCACAGTCAGCGCACTTGTGGAATACACTCAGCAACCTGCTCCTGATTGGTGCTGGGGACACATGTTGCTGCAGGAGCATCCTTATCCCATGGCCCTTGGGAGATGCTAGGAGTCCCCGTGCCCTTCTCCAAGTCCATCTCTGTGTTCCTGTGCTGCATGCAGGTGGCCAGAGCAAGGCAGCAGTCCCATTGTGCAGGCTGTGAAGCCATGCCGTGAGCATCCCAGTTCCCAAGTGGATCTGGGGCAGTTCTGACTGAGGCTGCTGGGAGCTCCAAGGCAGAGCAGGCAAAGAGTGTGCACCTTACGGGTTGAACTCCCTTTGGGTGGGCACCCGGAGCACAATCTATAAATAACATGCGGAGAAGTGCTCTGGAAAGCAGAGGAGTGGCCTTGGTTTACCAGCACGTTCCTACCATGGCTTTCAAGTGGTTCCCCTGTGTGTCCCTGCCAGCTGCTGGGACATCTGCACCCTGGGGGCTGTGGGGTGTGCCGACAGAAGGTGGGCTGCTCTCAGCCCCAGTGCACCCAGTGCAGTGCCACGTGGGCACGAAGCTGGTGCTGGAGTCCCAGAGCAGCGCTGCCTTTGCCAGGCTTGTAATTGATTCCTGTTCTCTTTCTTGGGCTGTAGATGTGCTGGCATCCACTGAACAGACATGTTTTTTGTGTTTTGAGGTGGTCAGAGAGGCTCGCATCCTCAGCTTCTGGAGGCAGGGGGTTTGAGGGGACCATGGCCACACTGTTTTGGGGCTGATGACAAATAATCCTACGCTGAACAAAAAGGAAGTAGAAAAATGTAGAATGGAAACAGCAAGGCTTTTAAAAAGGGGTGGGCAAACTCATCAGTGCAAGGCATTGCTGCATGGAGCAGGCAAGGGCTGGAGCGTGGGGATGAGAGCAGAGCGCACAGATCCTTAGCATAGCAGGCACCAAGGTGGACGAATGGAGGAGCAGGAGGAAACGTCCGTGCAGCAGGAGGAAGAGAGCCTGGCAGCACTCCAGGCATGCTGCCGGGCTGGGTGTGATTTCCTTTTCGCCATGCATGAAGAGCTGGCTAGCATCCCTACTCTGGGTGAGCGTGGAGCAGAGCAATGCTGCTGTCACAGAGTTCAGAATTTGGATTCCGTAGTCTTTGACAGCATGGCAGCCATGAGAGCTGTGGGAAGTGGCTGGGAACATCCTGCACCCTGCCCCAGCCCTGCAGGTGCTGCTCAGCTTCCAAAACTAAACCTCACAGGGCAAAGATAGATGGGGGTGTGGTCTCTCTATGTCCCCGCAGCCCCGCTGGGACCCCATCTCTTTCTCAAGAGGGGATGCTCCTGACAGGGTGTTTTATTTGCAGCAGGTGCCTGAAATCCAACCCACTGCCCTGCGCTCCTTCCCCTCACCTGGGGATGAACCCGGGTGGGGGCACGGCTGCGCAGGGTCAGACCCCTATGGGCTCCCCCCCTGGCCAGGGTTATCCTCATGTAACACCAATGAACTGCTCCTGCTGTGGGCAACAAGCGTGTAATGCCTGATTTCACAGCACCAGCGTGCTGGGTTTGCTTGTGGCAATGATCTTCTTTCCTGGCCAACTCTGACCTGCAGCCCAAGGACACTTGTCACCTTCCGATATGGGTACCATGATGTGCTCAGCCAGCCCTCCTTTCCGCGATTGTTCTCTCCCGGTGCCACTTCCTGCTCATCCCCCTGCACCCTGCATTGCTGGCTGAGCTCATTCAGCTCTGGCTGGGTTTACAGCATGGAATGCAGAGCTGCCACTGGCCGTCCTCCAGCCTAAACATCCCCACCCCGTGGTGCGACACGAGCTGATAATGCAGCAGGTATCTCGTGCCCAGTCCGCGACCTACGGGCGCACGGCCTTGGAGGCTGTCACTTATCTCCTCCGTGCGCTCACGCTGTCTCTCATCCCCAAGCAATGTTCTCAGCGCCTCTGGTTTTTGCTCTGGGCCAAACCCACATGCACATTGCCCGAGACCGACTCCGAACAGGCTCCTTTGATGAGCAGGGCTTAAATATATATTTGGCATTCCAGCGGCAGCATGCCGAGCGTGGCCTGGGGTGTGAAAGTGTTTGCTTGACAAACGCCGGAGACTCTCGCCTCTCTGCCGGCCCTGGGGACTCACAGGAGAGAAATGTCAAGGAATTTTTCACCTCTCTGTTTTTATTTTGCTTTTACTTTGTTTTCCTTCTGAGGGCACATTTGTAATGCTGGTGATTGGCAGTCCCAAAGCCTGAGCTCCCCTCCTTCCCTGGGTCGGAGATGGGTGAGATCACCATCCTCAGTGCCCGTGCAGCAAGGGGTCCATGGTGCTGGGCTGCAGAGCCAGGACGGTTCTGCGTGGGGAGGATGAAGAAGGCAGAGCATGCCCTGCTCTCCAGGTGTGGCAGCCTGCACCCCAACTGTAAATGGGGAGGGGGTCCTGTGGCACCTGATTTGGTTTCAGAGCTCATGTCTTCAGTGCATGCTAGAGCAGGTCGAGTTGGGGAGGGGGTAGGGGACTGAGTCTGTGTGTTCCCAGCTGTCCCTGTCGTAATCCCTCCTGAAAGAGAATCCTCTGCTCTGCTTCATCCCTGTTTATCTGCCAGCAGTGCACCCTGGCCCTAAATCACCCCCTGCATCCACTGATGGATGCTCCCACTGTTGGGATGCTGGGGTCTTTGGGGCTAAGATTTGGATAAGGAGGCGGAACGGGGGTGAGGCCCTGAGGGACTATGAAGAAGGGGGGTTATCCCCAGGGCTTGGCTTGGGCTCTCCGAGATTTCCTTCCCTGCTTGCTGAAGAATCACTGGCTTGTCTGGTGGAACGCAGGCCCATGGATTTCCTGGGCAGTGAGCCCCTTTCATGTGGCCGCTCGCAAACTCTCATGACATCACTGGGGGCTGCTCCTCCTGGAGACAAACCCAGTGCTTTTTAGGGCTTTGCCACCCCATGCCCCAGCCTGTGTGTTTTGGCCAGGGGGACCCAGGGAACTGCATCCAAGAACGTCTGCTCTGGCACGGAGACGGCATGGGGCCAATGTCAGGGGGAGAGCAGCGCGTCCCCTGCTGAATAAACATGGGCTGGCCAGGCTGGAGGGGGCTTTTCCAGGTTGGACCACACCCCGGGGGGCTATTTTTGCCATGAATGAAGGGGCTGTGTGCTCGCCAGGCAGCCTAGCCTCCTGCCACTGCTGCTGTGCTGAGAGCAAGCCTGACACTCAATCTGCTGCCTGGCCAAAACCCAACATCTGTGCTGAGCAGCTGGGCACTGCCCATGGGACAGCTGGGCATCACAGGGACACCTGGGCACTGCCACAGGTGGGCTCTGCTCAGGTGGACATTTGGGCACTAGGGGAAAAACTAGGCACCATGGGGGTACCTGGGCATGGGCACAGTTGATCAGTGCCTGCAGGGACACTGACCACCAGACTCACCTGGTCACCACCCAGAAGGGACATCTGCATCACCATGGCACTGGTGATGAAGGGGGTGTGTCCCTGTATTCTCTGGGCAAGGTGGTACCATGCCAGGGATGGTGCTGGCTGCAGGAAATGGGAAACATGGGCTGTCACCAGCAAGGAGAGGTGACAGTGACTCAGTGGTGGTGCCAGCAGTGGTGCCAGTGCTTCTGGGGCACGTCAGACCCTGTACTGCTAACCCACTCTGCCAGCAAGATGCCTGTGTTAGCTCAGGGATTAGCCCTGCTGTCCCCTCTACATTTCCTGCTGCAGTTTCGATTGAGGATGGGACAGTGTCCCAGGGACAGCCCCCCGCTGGCTGGTTGCACCCATGCCAGGAAGGAACTGCAAAGCCACCAGGGAGGAGCAGCTCAGCCTGGTCCTGAGCGCACCCAAATTTGCCCCAGAGCTCCTAATCTCACTTGGCTCAGCCCCAAGCTTCTTCTGCTTGGAGCCTTGGTGGTGCAGCTAATCCCCAGTTGGCTCAGGATCACGCTAGGTGCAGTATCCCCCCACCACTCTCAGGCTTGGCTTTCCAAGGGGCTGCTCTGCCCATCCTCTCCTGCTGGCATGGCACAAGCCCCAGTTGTCCCCTCCCTGCCCCATGTTCTCACTTCTCAGCCAGTATCACTGCCCCAGGGGAGCCATGAGCTTGTCTGTGCTGGGTGGAGCTAGGGCACAGCATCCCACTCGCCACTGTCCCTTATTGCCGCGTGGCACCCATGTGATTCATCAGGTGTGGCTTCGTTTCCGTCACCCCACTTTGCAGGAAGTTTCTTGGCCAGCCCCATAGGTGCCCTGAGCAATAACAAGCCAGGATGAGCTGGCTGACCTTCCTGAGAAACCCTACAATAACAAACTGGCGCTATGTGTCCAGCTTTCCTGGATGGACAATAATAAACCAGCATGAGCTGGCATGCCTCGCAGCGCAACCCTGCAATAATGGAGCTGGGTGATGTGTCCACCCTACACAGTGGCAAGCTGGCATGAACCAGCCAGCTACCTTGCCAAGAGGGGTCCCCAGGAAAAGCTGGATGCTGGGCTCAGAGCTGGCACATGCCTGCAGCCAGCATGGAACTGGGTGTGCCACAGCAGCCCCTTGTCCCTGGTGCAGCTGTACCATCGCCTCACCAACTCTCCTTTCCCCTGGATTAGTCCCTGGGACCTGGAAGAGCAGCAGGAGGGCAGGGCAGGGCAGGACCCCAGCATCCCCACTACCGTGCAGCAGCACAATGCGCTGCATGCTGTAATCCAACCCGCGGGAACAGCACAAGGGGAAAAGAAAAGAGTATTGAGCAGCGGGCCGCTGCGGTCACCAGGCTGCATAGACTGCTGGTTGTTAAGCGGGTGCCTCGCTCGCAAAGGCCGCCTTGATGAAGTGTGAGACGGCACTTACGGAGGGACGCGGGCAGGCATTCTCGCTCCATCTTCCGCTCACAGTGCCGCTCTTTATGCGCCTGACATTTGCTTGCTGGAAAGGCCTTGAAAGTAGGGGGAAAGGAAAACATCACCCACAGCAGGGCCATGAGCATTGCCGGGAGGAGTGTGGGGCCGTGCCAGGCTGTGCCGTGCCATGCCGTGTCAAGCTGTGCCAGGCTGTGCTTCTTGGCCGCCCTGGCTTTGCCGCCTGCTGTTCCCTGGGGTGACCCCATCACCTCTGTCACCTCTCTGAGCTCCGGGCTGCCTTCTCCAGCCGGCACAGACGCTTCCTGCCAGGTGTGTGCAGTGCTGGCTCCACGCCGGGGAAGCCCTGGCCATCCTACCCTTCCTGCACCGTGCCAGCGCCTCTCCTGGCTGCTGCTGCTGCATGCCTGCATGGGATGAGGTGCTGGGACATTGCAGGGTCAAAGCTTGGGCACATCCCTCTGTTGTCCCTACCCTTGATCCCAACCAGAAAGCAGCAACTCGAATGTGTCCTCCCACAGGTAGGACCCTTTGCTGGTGGCACAGACCCGTGCTCTTCTCTGCTTGTCCCAGGGTGAATCTTTGGCAACATAAAGCCTGCAACAGGGAGGGTGGTAGCAGCCAAGCCATGAGGCACAGCAACGCCCCAGCAATGAAGCCATTCTCCTGCCCACCACAGGCTGCTTGCTGCAGTATCACCAGACTTTGCTATGTCAGTGCAGTGCCAGCTGCCATGCTCATCCTGCTCCCAGGCCACTGCTCCACTACGCTGCTTCTGCAGATCTGCTGTTGGGGCCAACCCGGGAAAGCCTTCCACCCCCCCATCCTCCCCCTGCGGCACACACCCCTTGGCTCCTGGCCCCTGTAGGAATTATTAAGTGTGCCCCTGTGGAGCATGTGCTGAGGCTGGCCACGGGAATGTGGGCAGATCTGACATACAAGCCACAGCAGCCAGGCTGTAATTTCCAAACAGGCCCTGTTCACTCTGTTTTCCAGTTAAAAATATATTAAAAAATAGGAATGTGGGGTTTGCAGTGAAGAATGTTGGTAACCGCTTCGAACGTCTGGTGTGATAATGAAAGGGTCAGTCCCCAGCTTTGAGCGCGACCGATTTAGACTCTGGTGCTTGGCACGAGCGTGGGGGCCCAGTACGGCCCCTCCATCCTGCAGCCCTGTGCCAGGGGATGGTGACGCTGCTTCACCCATGGGTGACATGGCCAAGGGGACATCCGAAGTCCCATCTCTTACGGGCCCTTGCAAAGGGAGTGTGGGCAGGGATGGGTGAAGGCAGGGCGATGGGGATGAATGCTGTGTCTGGGCTGCATCTCCTTGTGAGCTGTCCTTGCTGAGCACAGGTGCAGTGCCCTAGCCCCCCCTTCCCGGGCAGCCCCCCCAGCTTGGCTAATCACAGTGTTCAGGCTGTGCTACTGAGCATCCCGTGCCGGTGCCACAGCCTTGAGCAGCTCCTGATACCGGGGCACGGCTCTTGGCCTTGCGGGCAGGTAGTCATAACATGGGGTGACCCCCCCTGCCAGCTCTCCAGGCACCGCAGTGGGGGAACCTGGCCGGCACCCCTTGTGTCCTAGTTCCCACAGAGAAGTAATCAGAGAAAAACAAAAGGCTCCAGCAGCCAGGGCTGAAGCCATACTGGGGACAACAGACTGGCTGCAGCAGGGTTTGGCTCTGTGATGTGCTGAAGCCATGGGGCAAGTAGAAGGGAGATGTCACCCACAGCCACATCTTGTCTCTCTACCTGCCCCTCTGGGGAGACCTTCTTGTCCCTCACATCCTCCGGGGCCATCAGGTGGCCACTGGCTGGCACAGCACACTCTGCTCCCCGCTGAGTCACAGCTCTATGGAGAAACTCTTCCAGCTCTGCTCATAAATTCATTGATTTCCCTTCAGGTCTGTGCCTAGCAGCTTCCCATCCCACCCTGCCCAATGGCTCAGAGCTGCCTGCTGACTCCCAGATTCCAGCCCAGGCTTTCAGCAGCCCCTTCCCAGAGCCACGGGCCCTGTACCTGCAGCCCTGACTGCTCCCAGGGATTGCTCAGTGGCAGGGGACAGCAGCAGGGTGCTGGCACCAACACCAAATGGCTGTGCAGGGACTCCCCTGTCCCACAAGGGCACTGACCCACACAGTGCTATCTGGTACACTTTGCTCACTCTGCTGCCGTTCCTGGCTTTCCTGGGAGCTGCTGTTTGCTTTTCTCTGAATTATGACTCCAGTTCATGCCTTTGATCTAGGCTGTATCGGCCACCCGATGCCAGCCCCTCTGCTGCCTTTGAAGTACAGTCAATCTCCTTCCCAGCATTGGACACTGCTTTTGCAGCCTCAGGAGCAAGACCCTGGAGGTCTGAGGCATCTAGTGTGAGAGCTCCCGAGGATGTCCAAGGCGCTCAGCATCCCTCATCCTCCCCTGGATCTCATGCTGTGCCAGCGTTGCACAAAGCCCAGAGGTGGCAATGCAGGGTGGTGAGCAGCCCCAACGATGCTGTAGGGCTTGGACCAGAGCACTGCTGCCTCCTTTGGCAGTGGGCAGGGACACAGATGCTGGCCAAAAAGCAGGCCCCAATGACATGACTGTCCTGCAGCTAAGAGGTCTTCCATGCTTTCTACTCCAGCAGGAAGTCTGAGAGCTGTGGAGAAGGTGCCCTTCTGGACACTATCACTGCCCTCCCTTCCTAGCACAGAGTGCCAAGGGTCTTTGCCTGCCCTCTCTGCCCTTGGGATGCTGTCCCAGGCTCTGGGCTCTGGCCTTGAGTGGGTCTGAGTGTCCCCATCCCCTCCCCGCTTCCCCATCCTGGGGAGGAATCAGCCTTATCTGTTACACTTTGTTCTCCTGCTGTTTGGGTGTGGAGCTGAGCAGAGGTTACTGCCGGACCTTTGACACACACACATACATGGAGACACAAACAGCCCCACGTGCATCCCTAGCTACACTCATCACACATGCATACACCTGCACATGTGTACGGCTGCACATCACTGAGCAACCCCCCTCAGATGCATTTCCCCAGCCCTGCACGCACACCTACTTTCCTGCACCCCTTCATAGCCGTTGTACCCTAGGCATCCTCCAAGGTCCCTGCACATGTTGACACAGCCCTTATGCTGAGAGCAGCATCCCTCAGCGGGCACGGGCATGAGGGGGATTTCTCTGCATCGGCACTGGATGTGGCTTATGCTGCTTGTGCAGGCATCGCTGCACAGGAGACTGTGACAAGGCAGGGGCTCCTTGCCCCCCAGTGTGCCTGGGGTCCTGCCCATGCCAAAAGCTTTTGTTCCTTATCAGCATGCCTCCACACTGCTTCTGCTGGGGAAGCCACAGCCCTTCCCATGTGATCTTATCTTCAGCAGCTCATGAATGACCATGCGAGCAGCTGCCCTGACCTCTGCCATCTTCCTCCTAATGGGAAGGCAGAGCAGGTGTGCAGCTGTGTGTGTGTGTGCGTGTGTGCCCATGTGAGCATGTGCATGCACAACTAGGGAGCATCTGCATGCCTGCAAGTGATGGTGCAGCACCAGGGCAGAACCATGTTGTGGTCTCCACGGTGAAGCGCAGAGTCCTGCAGGTAGGCACACACAGCCCCTTCCCTGCTGTCCAGCACAAGGCAGGGTGGTCTGGCAGGAGCTGGCTGCTCCCGGGGCTGTTCCAGACCCTAATGCTGGCAGTGGGGTGACTGTCTCTGGCCTCTCCACAGAGCCTGCCCCAAATCTGCAGTGCAGGAGATGGACACGCATTCACCTCCGCTCTGCGGCAGCTCTACATGGCAGTGACGCTGCAGGAGGCCAAGCTGGCTCGGAAACGGCATCACCCAGGTGAGGAGCTCCTGGCTGGGAAGTGGGGGAATGTGGAATACTCCTGGGTCAAGCCCGCTTCCCAGGGAAATGGGAATGAGGTCCTGGATGCAACCGACTCCCCTTTGCTTTGAGCTGAGCTCCCTTTGTTCCCAGCGTGGGCTTGGGTGATACTCTGTGTTTCCTCAGCTCAACCCCAAATTGCATCTCTCCCTTCTGGCACCAGAGGACACTGAGGACCTGGCGCCTACTGCAGAAACCTCAGGACACCCTGACCCGGCGCCCCAGTCGCCAGTGGACGAAACAGCATCTTTGAGCAAGGAAGCCACGGTGAGCACGATGCTGGGAACAGCCTGTTCTTGCCAGCAGAGGGATGGGGCTTCATGCACTGGCAGGGGATTGAAGCCAGCTGTTGCATGCTCTGCTGCCCTCAGTGCCCAGCCTTGTGCAGCCCAGCCCTGTGCCCCACCAAGGTGGGCCGGTGGGCTTGGGTTGATTTCTAGCACATCCCACTCCCTGTATACACTGACTGGGAGACACATGGTCTTGTTGCACACACGTACTGTTGCACTTCCCCATGGGGTGTCACTGCTCCCATTTGCACCCATCCTGCACCAACCCCCCCAGGGGGCTGACATTGCCTCCCCTTTGCTCACAGCCGACCTCCTCCCCGGTGCAGAAGCCCCGACTACCTGTGGCCAAGGCCAAGCCGAAGAAGGCAAAAGGGCTCTTCAGCTGAAAGGTTGCTGCTGCTGTCCTGAGGGTCTCTGTCCCACAGCACCTAAGAAAGGCTGTGTGGATCACCACATGTCCTATGCCTCATCTGCATCTCCCTGTGGATTCTTCTGGGGTCATTCCCCACTGCCGAGGAGACGGAATTTCTTGTCCACCTGTTGATATCTCAGGGAATTCTTTGTGCTTCTGCCCAGATGCAGATCCCAGGCTGCCTATGTGGAGCTCGTGCTGTACCTGGGGCTAGTGGGAGGGATGCTGCCATGTGGGTGCCCAGACAGAAACTGCAGGGCTCTGGTGAGGTGTTCCTTTGGCTGGAAGACAAAGTCCTGCCCTTTGCAATAAAGGTCTGCGTCTGGGTGATGTTCCTTCTCCCTCTGCTCTGCCCCTCCTCAGCCCATGGTGCTGAGACAGGGGTGCAACCTCTGGTGCAGCATATTATAGATTCTCTCTGTATTCAAAGTATAATTTCTACCCCCTCACACACTGTCCATCCTTCCTTCCTTCCTTCCTTCCTTCCTTCCTTCCTTCCTTCCTTCCTTCCTTCCTTCCTTCCTTCCTTCCTTCCTTCCTTCCTTCCTTCCTTCCTTCCTTCCTTCCATCCATTCTTCCCTCCATCCTTTCCTCCATCTCTTCATCATCCATTCCTCCTTCCATCCATTCTTTCCTTCATCTTTCCTTGCATCCCTCGATCATCCTTCCCTCCCTCCTTCCCTCCCTCTATCCTTCAGTCCATCCGTCCATCCGTCCATCCATCCATTCATCCCTCCGTGTATGCATTAACCCTTCCTCTCCTCTCCCAGCTCTTGTCTCCACGTGCTTCCCTTTGAAGCTGGGAAGCCACTCCCATACCCAATCCAGCTCCTAAAATAGCAGCAGGGTCCCGTGCCCCTGCCTGCCCCTGGCTCCCCAGGGCTGGGCTGGCCGCAGGCTCACTGCTTTCTCTCAAGGGCAGCAAGGGGGAAACAAAAACATCCGGAGCAGCCCCTGTGTCTGTAGAAGGGGAATGAAAGGGCCTTTGCAGGGCCATGGCCGGCCAGTCCCAGGGCGAGAGGTTTTTATACTTCCTCTCCAAGGGAGCAGCATGCGGGGCAGAGTGGGTGATGGGAAGGGGAAGCCATGGAGTGGGGATCGTGTGCCTATACCCTTGTGTCCTGCCTTCTCCTGTCTGAGTACAACCCAGGAGCCTTTGGAACAGGCGCCTGTGGGCTGTAGGGCAACGGGGGCTCTGGGGCTCTCTGGGCTTTCCCAACCACATTGCTTTCTCCTGGGTGAAAGAGCTGGGGCTGTGCCCCATCTCCAACATGGGTCAGCACTGCTTGGAGGGCATGAGCTGCAGGCAAGGACCTGCTGCTGAAACACATCCTGTCCCAGGGCATGGGAAGGATGGGCTGCAGGAGCAGAGATGAAAGCAGATCAGAATTGTCAGTGGGAAAAAGAGCTCTGCCAATACCCCCAGCCCCATGGCTCCAGAATGGGGACAAGGTGCCTTCCAGGCCCAGGTTGACGCCAGCTGTGGGGAGTGTCACTGCGCATTGTCCCAGCCTGGCCCGCTGGGGTCTCCTTCCCTGTCCCCACCCCCTCCTCCCTGGAGCCGGCTGGATTTGAGCTTCCGACACACATTAAAGGCCACAAGTTCGGCCTCGGCCTCCATAAATTTGATTCCATAAATATTAGTTTTCGCAGGGTTTAATGAAGCCGTTATGCCGGGCACGGCCCAGCACCCCGACCCGTGCCCTTAATAAGGGCTCTGTGGCCTCGATTAAAGGGACCTTTCAATCGCTGTCAAGTATTTTTAGAAAAGGAAAAGAAAAAAAAAAAAAAAGAGAGAGGAGAAGAAGACGACCAAGGCAGCGAATAGGGAGAGGAAAATCCCAAACCCAACCAGTGCAAAAATAGAGAAATAGCACCACCTAGACTGCATCTCCCGGCTCCGCCGCCTGCTTGCTCTGCACTGTGCTCTGCTCCGGGCAGCCCTGCGGGGCCTGGTGCCAGCCCAGTGCCAGCCTGGTACCAGCTTGGTATCCACAGGATGCTGATGGCTGGAGGCTGCAGTGCCATTGGTTGAGGGGTGAAGCCAGAGAGTGGAGGAAAGGGGGACTAGAGCGAGGTGAGGACACAGCCAGGAGGACTGTGTGGGGTTGGTCCTGAAAGTGCCTAAGAGTAGCTGGCGGCTGCAGGAGATGCTGGAAGGTAATTCCTCTCCATGCCCCAGTGCTGCAGCTGCAAACGCCCTTTTCCACCAGTCCCTGGGCAGACAGCCCCCTACACTGGCTGCCCAGCCACACCTGGGGTCCTGCCCCATGTGCCGGCAGGTATACAGGCTGGCACTGGGATATGGATGCTGTGGTCAGTGCTGAGCCCAGTTGATGTCAGTCCCACTGGAAGAGGTTGTGGAGAGCTCAGCAGTGTCCCCACCCACTCCTGGGGTGCTTCCTGGTGGGCTGCTCTTCATATCCAGGCAGTGTTAATGAGCAGGTAACTCTCCCATGTCCCACTTCCCATGCAGGAGTTGGGCCATCCCCACAGATCACTGCTGCATGGATATACAGCAGGCTCTGCATCCAGGGGCAGAAGCCTGTCACTTCTTTCCGTGCCCAGAGCTGACGCAGAGTGCTGGGACCACTGGTGCCACAGTCACAACCAAAGTCAGTTCCCTGTTTGCAGCTCTGGGTCTCCAGGGGATATGGATTTTGTTCCAGTGAGGGCAGAACCAGGCTGCTGCCAGTCTGGAGCTGGACAGGGGACAGGCACATGTAATACGCATGCTGCAGGGTCTGGCTTTGGATTAGAGAGGCAGGGAGCTGGGATCGCCCCTCCAGCAGGAGTGCAGAGCAGCCTTCAACCTTAGCTCAGGCTCTGCTCCTCCTGTGCCTGCGATGTACGGTGAGCTGTGCCCTTCCTGAAGCCCCAGAGGAAGGCACAAGGAGAGATGCTGTGACAGCTCTCTGCTCTTCCTGCTGACTCCTGTAGGATGCTCTTCTGGAAGAGTCAACCGAGATGTGCAAGTGTTAGGGCTGGGGACCGTAGGTATTGCTTCTTGCTCCATCACATATGGGAGCAGCAGGACACCACGCATCCCAGGTTGTGGCAGGGCTTCGTGCCCCTGCTCTGACCCTGATGCAGACACCTCTCGGCAACTTTGCTCTGCCTGTATATCCTGCAAAGGGAACAGTCCTCTGGAGCTGCTGGGTAGCAGCATCCCAAATGCACGGGTGCTGTTGGCTGCATCCAAATGCCTGGATGGCTCTGTCTCCATCACCCAGTGCAGACCTGCAGCTATTCCAGCCTGGCCCTCCAGTATGCCCACCCAAGGGATGTGAGGGGCCATCCCCGCCAAGGCGGTGTGTATAGGGCCATCCCAAGGCACTGCCTCACCTGGGAAGGACACAGGGAACTTGCAGGGGTGCAAGCAGAGTGTGGCCGGACCCCTCCCCGGCATGTAGCTGGGGGAGAACCAGGGGGGCCTCGCGAACCCTCGCTCCTGAAATCAGGGTGTTGTATTTACTTTCCCCTTTTGGCAGCTAGAAGGGGAAGCCCATCCCAGCCCCTCATTGTTGTCTCAGCGAGTTAATCAGATGCCATAATCCTGTTGTGGAAATATCGGGCCTCCCTGGAAACAATGGGGAGCGAGAATATTGTGGTTAAATTTCAACCAGCTGCCTCCCTGCTCTGTTTGATCCCCGCCCGCAGGCCCGGGCCCCTGGCGAGCAGGCGGCGCGGCGGGGGCCGGAGCCCGGGGGTGCCATCTCGTGCCCGGGGGCGTCCCGGGGCGAGGGGCGTCGGGCCGGGCGGACGGCGGGGGCGGCCCCGAGGGGCAGGTGGCGGGGTGGGCTGCGGGGCTCGGCCGGTGGGAGGAGGCTGCGGGCGGCCCGGGGCAGGTTCCGCGGGGAGGAGGCGAGGGAGGGAGGGCGCTGGGAGGCAGGGACACGGGCAGGGTGCGGTCCTGGCGGTTCCCGGTCCCGGATCTCTTCAATTTCCCCTCTCACTCCTGCCCGGGGAGCGGAGGCAGCGGCGGCTCCGGCTCCGGCTCCGACTCCGGCCCCGGCCCCGCAGTGCTGACCGCCAGGGCGCAAACCGCGGGGGGCTCCGGCAGCGCCGAGCCCCGCGCCCCACGCCCCGCAAGCGGCCGCTCTCCTGCCAAAACAAACGGCCCTTCGCTATTTATTGCCGCCGCCGGGGCACGGCAGCTCAGAGCGGCACGACAGCGGGCGGCCGCCGCACCGGGCAGCCGGAGCGCTCCGGGCAGCCGCCGCGCCCGCACCCGCAGCGGCACCTGCGCGCCGCATGGGGAGCCCCGGGGCGGGCGGCGGGAGCGGCGGCCGAACCTAGCGGGGCCCCCGGAGCCGCCGGTCCCCCTTCGGGCCGCCCCGGGGCCGCCGGGCGCGCCATGAAGCCGGCGCGGCTGCTGCTGCTGCTGAGCGGGTGCGCGCTGCTGCTGGCGCCGGCCGTGCGCGGCTGCGGGCCGGGCAGGGTGGTGGGCAGCCGCCGCCGGCCGCCCCGCAAGCTCATCCCGCTCGCCTACAAGCAGTTCAGCCCCAACGTGCCCGAGAAGACGCTGGGGGCCAGCGGGCGCTACGAGGGCAAGATCGCGCGGAACTCTGAGCGCTTCAAGGAGCTCACGCCCAACTACAACCCCGACATCATCTTCAAGGACGAGGAGAACACCGGCGCCGACCGGCTCATGACCCAGGTACGGCCCCGCCGCCGCCCGCTTCTCCCCCCGCGCCGGGTACCTGCGGGCACCGGGCTGCCGGCACGGCCCGTTCGTTCGGGCGGGAGGCGGAGACCGGCGCTGCGGCCGCCCCATCCTGCCCCGGGCATCCCGGTGCCGCACGGGCATCCATCTCCCTGCTTCGCCGCGCTGCTCTGCCCCTTCTGTGGGGCTGGGCGCGTCGGAGCCGGAGCCGGCAGCACCTCGGACCCCGAGGTGGCAGCACCCACGGCTGCTACACCGCAAGGTGTGCCTGGTACCCCCGAGCTGCTCGCGTGCTGCACTGCTATCCCCCCGAACCGAGTCCCACTGTCCCCTGGGCTGGCAGTCCCCTGCTCCGCTGTGCCTATCCTATTTGTGCACCTCTGCTCTGCGTACTGGGGGTCACACCATAAGCTCGTGGAGCCCAGCGTGCTGGCGACGAGTGGGCAGAGCAACAAGTTTATCCCACTCGCTGTCCTTGTCTCCCGTGCTATACCTCAGTGTTCAGAGTAGGAGGTTCCCTCGTATTCAGAGTAGGACGGTAAAGGGTGCCTGGCATGGGGCTGCCCCTCCTGGGTATGGAGAAGGGAACAACCTGTTGTTGCAAATGTTCTGCTGTTGCATTCAGCTTCAAAGTGCTCTGAACCAGTGGGAAGGAGGGGGGTGGACAGAGGACGGCAGCGGGTGGAGGGGGTGATGCTGGACGAAGGTTACTCTGTGTTTTAATATTGCCAGGAGAATGCCTGAGGGTTTCAGGAATGCAGATAAGGAGCCACACGGCCTTGCTATAAGAAACCTGGCCATCGGCCTCAGTGCGGGGTTACAGCCTGAGCGAGCTGCTGGGGGAGGCGGGGAGCAGACAGGTGCCTGCTGCACCCCAGGGCTGGGGATGGGCGTGTGAGCGGGATGGCCCCGGTGGCAGCAGCTGAGCCGGGCTCTGGCCATGGACTCTGCCCGAGGTGCTGGTGACAAGGAGAATAGCGCGGTTGCTGGCTTGACAGTTCTGTTACCCTGTGTGCCCCAAGGGCTGGTCCTCAAGGGCATGGGCTATGGCACAGAGATGTTTTCAGACCAGGGAATGTAGCTGAAGGGTTGAGTCCCCCCTGTAAGTTGCTAATCCCTGGAGCCTGCAGCCCCGATGCAGAACATCTTTGTGCCCAAGGATGCTGAGGAAGCAGTGAGCTCTGCCAGTCGTTGCGACCTAAGGGTACTGCGGGTATCACAGTGTCCTGAGGGTTGTCTCCATTGCTGAGGAGATGGCATGACTTCTAGTAGCTCACTTCCATCCCACGGCCCTCTGGGCTCATCCTGTGCCCCTGGCTCTGGGAGATGCTCCCAGACGTAACAGCTCATGCACCGTGCCCTGCCATGGGCTGGGAAAAGCCATTGACCCAACTCCTCATCCCTTCCCCCAGTGCCCTGGCTTTTACTGCTGTTGACTCACTTCAAACCTGTTTTCTTTCCCCAAGTCCAAGGGTCTGGGTGTCCCAGGCAGCCGGAAGATGCTGCCTGCTTAAGGGGGTGGGTAGAGCTGCTCTCTGCCTGCCTTTACTTTATCGTTTCATCTTCCTCAAGAATTCCAGTGTGTTTGCTCTTGCTGGTCCCACTCGGAGGTGCTGAGATAAGGCTGGAGGCAGAGCTCGCCTCACCTCTCCCCGCAGCCTGGCCCAGGAATGTCCCCAGCCCCCTGCTCCCACCAGTGTCCCCACCCCACATCTCTCCCCATCACCCCTCGCAGTCCCTCATGGTTGGAGACCATCTTTGCAGAGGTGATGAATTGCTCATGTGGAGCTTACGGTGGGACTTTTGGCTTTCTCTGGGATAAACCTCACCTGGGGGCAGATGTAGGGTGACCGTTCTTCTCCTGGCAGTGCTCTGTGCTCGGGGGCAGCTGTGGCTCATTGCATCCCAGTGCTGAGGCGATAGGCACAGCAGTGTCCCGGGTTTTCCGATGGCTCTGCCCTGACCCGGAGCTGTGTCCTTCCTCCAGTCCTTCCTAAAACGTTTGACTTCTGCTACGGGACGCTGTCCTGCCCACAGTCTTGGCATGAGAAAGGAGTGAAGCCAGTGCCGGGTGGCAGAGAGCAGCTCTCCGCTCAGCACAGCCTGACATTCCCAGGGTCTTCTTTTGTCTTGCCCGTCCCTGCCCGCTCCCTGCACATCCCACCTGCTCTCCCTCTCTCTCCCTGTTTGTTACCTCCCGTCGCTCCTCGCCGCCGGTACCTGCGGCCCTCCGGTCCCCTCCTACTCCCTACCCGCACTGACACCTGCTGGCCACCGAGGGCACAGGCAGGGCCGCCCGGCTCGGGGTTCGGGGACGCCGCCAGCCTGGTGCTGCGCTGCGGGGACACCGCTGGGGACAAGGTGGCTGGTCCCTGGGATAGTGGCAGGCGGCGTCCCGGCGGGGGACAGAAGTTGGAGGGTCTCGGTCTGCGCATGCGTCTCCTGTAGGGAGCACCGGGAAGGTGGAGGGGGACAAGAGGGTCCCAAAGCGGGGGGTGAGGGGACACGTGGAGCAACGTAGTATGGCAAGAGGGGCTCCTCACTTCGGCAGGGCACGGCCCCGAACCCTCTCACTGGGGTCCCTGGAGTCCTCGTGTCTGCACAGAGTGGCACCGCGCTGGTGCTTGCTGAGGACAAAAGTCGCTCCCCTCCCTTCTCCTCCCCTCCCCTGGGCACTGTTTGTCCAGCACCTTCCTGCCTTATCTCCCCACGCCCAGGGAGCCACGAGACGAGGGTAGAGGCGCTCCCCTGCCCCATATGGAGCAAAGGCCTGCCGGGCACTGCCCTCCCTGAGGCTCACACCGTGCCAAGAGCAAGTGGAGTTCCCCTGGAGCAGCACCCCAGGATAGGGACAGGTGATGGAGGACAGGGAGAGGGCAAATCTACTGGGACAGCTCCTGCAGCGTGAGGGCCTTTCTGAGCCGCCTGGCACCCAGCAGCAGGTCTGTGGCCTTGCTTCACACTCTCCATGCTGCTCTCATGACCTGAGTGTATTGCTGCCAGTGTGACATTCTGCAGCAGGAGATCCAGCACCGGGCTGTGACTGTATGAAGCATCCCCCACAGTCTACTTTTAGCCTGCTATCCTGTTGTGTCATTTAATGCTTCCCAGGACTTACCTCGTATGGGACCACATCTGGTCTTTTTTTTTTTTTTTTTCCTATAGCCCCCACTGTGCAGTCATAGCCCACCCACCCTGTTTTATCCAGAAGCACCTCAGTACCATCCATATCACATTCTCTGCACCTTTTCCGTCTGATCTCCATCCCTCTTACAGTCAGAGAAGGGACCTAAAGTGCAGGCTGTACCTGCAGACCTGGACCAGGTTTGGTCCCCACCGTGACACAGCTGTGAGTGGAGCTGCTGTGCTGGGGGAAGTGGACAGGGCTGCATCTCCGAGGGGTGCTTTGGGGTGAGAAAAAAACAGGACAAAGCCAGACAGCTTGCTTGCCTGGCCCCTATGGCCACCAGCTGTGGGTCTTTGAGGACCTGTTGTTGTTCCTCAGCCCTTGTGTAAGGGACATGTGGAAATGGGCTCACCCCATGTGGGCAGGGGATGGATGAGGTTGTGAGGCCGCTATGCCCCTGGGGCAGCGATGGAAGCACAGCCCACCCCAAAGCCCTTTACTGACTGTGCCCCCCACCCTGCAGCGCTGCAAGGACCGCCTGAACTCCTTGGCCATCTCTGTCATGAACCAGTGGCCAGGGGTGAAGCTGCGGGTGACAGAGGGCTGGGATGAGGACGGTCACCATTCAGAGGAGTCGCTGCACTACGAGGGCCGAGCCGTGGACATCACGACATCAGACAGGGACCGCAACAAGTATGGCATGCTCGCCCGCCTGGCCGTGGAGGCCGGCTTTGACTGGGTCTACTACGAGTCCAAGGCGCACATCCACTGCTCCGTCAAGTCAGGTAAGGATGGAGAAGACAGCAGGGCTGGGGGACGGCCCCATGCTGCAGCGTGCTGCGGGCCTGGCTGGCTGATGGGGTGCTGCTAGGGGATTGCTGTGCCAGGCAGTGGGGCCGGGTGTGAGGCACAGCTCTGCGTTCAGCAGTGCCATGGGGCAAATTCCCTGACAGAGCCCACTCTCTCCACCCTTTTCTCACCCTACACACCCTTTTCTCCCCACGTACCCATCATTGCTGCCTCCCATACCCTTGCAATCCCTCAGTCCCCATCCAGCCCTGCTCTCCGCAGCAGCCCCCAGCCAACCCCGGGTTGTCCCATGGCCACTGTGGGACGAGGACGCTCCAGAAAGGTGTCCTGCAATCAGGCCCCTGCTGTGGAGGGATGCTGAGGGCTGCGGGATACTGGGAACAGGACTGAATGCTGTGCTCGCTGGCGTTGCTCGCTTCTCGGGCGGTGCCGCGAAAAGCGATTCTGCAGGCTATGACGGTGTGGGGTGAGCCGCCGGGGGGACAGGAGCCGTGCCCGGGGTCCCGCACAACCCCCGGCCCCTCCCGGCCGCGCTGGCTGCGTGCGGCAGAGGGCAGCAGCGGCCCACGCACGGCGCGGGGCACCCATGCGGGCTGCCGGGACGCGTCGGGAGAGCTCCGCACCGCTCGTGGGCTTGCGCGTGCGTGGGGACAGCCGCAGCGCCGGGTCCGCCCACGGCCGCGCACACCCGCGGAGCCGGGCTCCCAGCGCACTGTGCCTGTCCTACCGCCCTAGCCCGCGCCCAGCGGCCCGACGCCCCCCGACGGCAGCCGGTCCCCCCGCGCTGATCCCATCCCCGATGCCAGGACGGCCCGCCATGGACGTGGGGCGACCGCGGCGCAGAGAGGGAGCGACGCGGCCCCGCAGCAGAGGGACGAAGCGTGGGCGAAGCGCCGGGGTTCCCCCATCCCGGGGTGCCCCGTGGGGCTGGCCACAGGAGCGGGGCCGGGCTCCGGAGCGAGGACCGTGACCCCGGTGCGTGGGGGCTGGCCTGAGGAGTGGGGCTGTGCCCCTAGAAAAGGACCGAGGCTCTGAGTGCCCCCGGACTGATGGAAGACAGATGCCGCGAGCGGGGCCCCGAGCTCCTGGAGGGCTTTTGGGGGCAGGTCGGAGCCTCATCGCTCACAGCAGCAATCTCCCATGAATGTGGATACCCCGTATTTATCCCTAAAGCCAAGGAAACCCCGGGGCTGTGTGGCGGAGGCTGTGCAGTGCAGATCCCAACCCCCCAGCGCTGTGTACAGAGGGCAGCCGGGCTGCCTCGTAGTAAATGGCTTTTATTTTTGTACGGATGGCCACGTGGCCTGGTGTATGTATTGTGTCCCTTTGGGTCCCCCTGCACCCGCGCACCCCTCCGTGCCCGGTGCCTGTGCCTCCGCTCCTGTCAGGTGCCCCCCTTCTCCTGCCAGCCCCTGCCTGGGGATGTGGGGTGCAGGACTGGGGACATATCCCTTGCTGGGAACAGGCGCAGAGCAGACACTGCACCTCATCTGAGCAATAAAAGGATTCTGTCCCACAGATGGGTGACTCTCTTCATGGGGCTGGGGGCTGGGGGCTGTGCGATCTTGGGGGAAGACTGCTGGGTTAGGTTGGGAGCAGAGCGGGTTGGGGCTGGATCCTGGGCAAGGTGCCCCTGTGGTGGGAGGATATCACATAGAACATGAGAAGACTGGGAAAGAGGGCTGCTACGGGGGCTGAACACCACACCTTGGAAAGCCAGCGTTCCCTAACTGGGTCGGACAGTGTTCCCTGTCTGACAGCCTGGTGGCTTGTCCTGGCTGTGAGCTGTGACACCTCCCTGCAGCTCAGAGAGGGGGTGCAGGGAGGGTGGAGTGAGCAGCAGGCAGGAGGAGGGGGCTGCAGTGTGGGATGGGGACAATATGTAGGGCTGGGTGCTGCACCCCACCGCTGCTCCTCGCCGCATCCCTGAGTGGTACCCAGGCAGGCAGGGGACAGGAAGGCAATTCCCACACACCCTGGGCACACAGTGCAGGGCTTGCAGCTTTATGTGCCTCCCCCGCTGCCTTGTGTGTTCAGGCTGCCCTTTGCCCCGGGGCTGCCCTTTGCCCTGGGTGCTCCCTGTGCCAGCAGGTTTGGGGGCCCTGCTTTGCAGAGCAGCACTGCAGTGGGTCGCAGGCACTGGCAGGTACAGCTCGGTACTCTTGGCAGCGTGGTGGCAGAGGTGGCGCTGTGTGCAGGGAGCTGTGCGCATTGGCAATGCCGGGGCAGCGTTATACTTGCCGGGCAGCACGGGGCCTCCATGCATTGTGGGGTGATGCTAGGGGTCTTGAAGACGGGTAACCCTCTCCTTTGCTCTCTCCCTGTGCAGAGCACTCGGCTGCCGCGAAGACGGGTGGCTGCTTCCCTGGGCGGGCGCTGGCGACGCTGGAGAACGGTGCTCGGACCCCACTGTGGGCACTGCGGCCAGGCCAGCGGGTGCTGGCGATGGACGGGGCAGGTCGGCCCACCTTCAGCAACTTCGTCGCCTTCCTGGACAAGGAGCCACGTGCCCTCACCACCTTCCACGTCATCGAGACGCGGCAGCCACCCCGGCGCCTGGCCCTGACGCCCACCCACCTGCTCTTCGTGGCAGACAATGCCTCGACACCCGCCACCCAATTCCGCCCCACCTTCGCCAGCCATGTGCAGCCTGGACACTTCGTGCTGGTGGCGGTGGGCTCAGGGGGGCTGCAGCCCGCCGAAGTGGTGGGGGTGCGGGGCCGGACGGACGTGGGGGCTTATGCCCCGCTGACGCAACACGGAACGCTGGTGGTGGACGACGTGGTGGCCTCATGCTTTGCCCTGGTGCGGGAGCAGCAGTTGGCACAGATGGCGTTCTGGCCGCTGCGGCTCTACCACAGCCTGCTGGGGGGACCAGGGGTGCAGGGTGACGGTGTGCACTGGTACTCGGGGCTGCTCTACCGCCTGGGCAGGATGCTGCTGCCCCCCGACAGCTTCCACCCGCTGGGGTTGCCCCAGGCCCAGAGCTGAGGGTGTGCCGGCGGAGGAGGTGGCAGTGCGGTGACCCACCCCCAGCTGTGCCCACATTGGGCTGGGGGGGCTGCATCCACACCCAAGCCGTGGGGGCTTCGCCCTGCACACCCCCTCCTCGCCCCTTTGCTGGTGGGATCCACATGCTGCTATTTGTGTGTGTGCGTGCGATGTGTGTGTGTGTGTGCAGGGCTGGGGAGTGGGGACCAGAGGTTGTACCCAGGGCTCCCGGTAGCTGCAGCTCTATGGGGAGGCTTGGGGAGGGAGCTCTGGGTGCTTTGTGGGGTAATGCCATTCCCGTCCCTGGATTGTGGCAGCTGGAAGGAAGGGAATGTGGGTACTGGGACCAAAAGAGAGGCACACCCAAACCAGTGCCTTGTATGGAAAGGATGGCGTGGATGTGGCACGAGACCCATGACTTGGTTGCATGGGTGCTGCCAGGGCAGCAGGCTTGGAAACAGGACCCAAAGGCAGCACCACAGCCATCCTGACTGCAGGGACAGTGTAATAGCATGGGGGAGCTGCTCTGGGATTGCATCCCGGGGATGCAGCCCTGCAGGAGCAGCACAGAGGAAGCATCTCCCTCCTCGCCTCCCCCAGGCTCAGCCCCAAATCCCTGCATTTGCACCCAATGCTATAAACCCCCCAGGTGCTGCCCTCCCACCCCAGCACCCCACACCCTCAGGGTATCTCATTGCTGCTTGCCCGCTCTGGGGTCTGGGGGGTCCCATCAGAGCCGCAGCCACAGTCACACATCTTTCTTTATTTATTTATCTGCTCTTTGTATGTACCGTAGCCGAGAGGCACCATGGGCGCGTGCAGGGTAAGAGGGGAACGGGAGGGTTGGGCAAGCTGGTTTATTTGGGAGGGGGGATTTTTTTTTTTTTTTTTTTTTTTAATGAAAAGCAGAAATTATTTAAAGATTATTTTAAAGCACAGTTTTGATTGTGATTGTTGTCCAGGGTGAAGCAAGCTGACAGCAGGTGTACTTTTGTCTCTTCACTGGATGTACCTTTCCTGGTCGGGGACATGGCCCAATAAATCTGTCATCTTCCAGGCGGGTACTGCGAGCTGTGGTGTGGGGGGAGCCAGCCCCATGATGGGTGCAATGTGGTCAGCCTGCAGCCCCCAGGGTGAGCAAAGCATGCTGAGTTGGGCCGGCAGCTCTGGGAGAGAGATGCTCTATGTAGGGTACACCTAAGCTGTTGGGATCCCCTCTCCATCCCACCCCATGCCCCGTGCTCACTGTGGGGACCATCCCAGCAGTTCCTCATTCCTGCCCTGCCCATACCTGTCTGTCTGTGCACCCCTGCCCCATATCCACTGCATATCCCTGCCTCGATCCCATAGTGGAGTTGGAGCAGGGTTTTTCCCGAGACCCCATAGCACAGTGCGTGTACAGCAATCCAATGGCAACGTCTGATTTAAGGGCTCTATGAGGCAGCATGGCTAATTTAATTAGGTTCTTATTACAGGGAAGGACAAATTGGTCCCCGGAGGGCCCTGGGGTCAGGCCTTGGAGAGGCGCTTTATGGAGTGAGATTTCAATCAGGGGCTGCATGACGGGAGCCTGAGGCGGGAGCTGTGGGGCAGAGGAGACACCCTGGCCATGCTTTCCCCCCCATCTCAGCACCAGCCCAGTGCTGAGCCTGACTCCTCCTGTGCCTGTTGTGCCCTGTGGTTCTGTGGGCATTGCCAGACCAGATGGGTATCGGTGGGCATGGTGGAAATGGTCTTTGCCCCTTTAGAGGATGCTGTGAGTACAGGGGGCTGCCAAAGGAGGTCCCACCTCCCATAGGGTGGGAGCAGGGAAGTGTGGGGAGGGTCCCAGATCATGGCAGCAAGGGGAAGGGAGGGGATCCAGAAATAGGATTTTGGATTGTTTCTCCTCCTGAAGCCCCATGTGCTCCTCCATAGCCACATATAGCCCCATGGCAAGGACAGTGAGGACGAAACGATGCCAGTTCTGGTAGTGGGGTCCCACTGGTGCCCTGTTCCATCCCATGCCGCTGCTTGGTGATGGATGGGGATGCCGGTGGGTGGCCGGCAGAAGGGCCGGGTCGGGGAGGGTACCACAATGGCTGTCTCCCCATCAATTTGTCCACATTACCATATGAATTGTGGGCGGGGGAGAGAGGAAGAGCATGTGGCGGTGGGGGAACCCCCCCACACGTCGCCATCTGGGACATCACGGCCGTTCCACACCCATCCAGCACTGTCTGAGCACCTTAACCCCCTCCCGGCCTCACATCAGGGGAGGAGAGGTCCCACCCCCTATTCAAAGCCTTGAAAAGGATACAAGGCCAGGCGATGTTAACAAGAGTGGGGGGCAGCCCCTTCCCCGGCCCTCCCGTCTGTCCCTCTCTCCAGAGCCTTCTGCTGCGGCTGTGCTCCCATCCCAGCCCGGCACTGGGCTCCCAGTGGGGTTCGGGAGCCATTGCCATAGGGAAGAAGTGAGCACCCCACAAGCATCTTCTGCTTGTGGGACAAGAGTGGGGCTGAGTTCCCATGCAGGGGGATCTCAGGGCCAGAAGGGGTTCATCCCCCCCCCCCCCCAGCACCACCGGATGCTGCAGCTCCAGTCTGCTCCAGCCTCCAATCTCACTTCCATTAGCTTAATTTCTCTTAATGACTTTTTGGAGCACTGCAGCTCCAGGGGCAGGACCCTGATCTCTGCAGCACTGTTCGTGCCACTCTGTCCTTTTCCCCATGGCTGTGGGGTACGCAGGAGAGCGGGACACACTGTGCGAGCATGCGGGATGAGGAAGGCTTTAATCAGGACCCTTTCCTTAATAAATCACCCCATGCCCTCCCTCCCGCTCTAATAACTGGGCCCCACCACCACAACAATGCACCTAATGGAACGATTTATTTTCATAATGGTGCTGGTGGGGAGAAGGGGTGGCCAGGGCGGAGACAGCACGCTCTGGGGCAGGAGTTTCTAATTAGTGAATGAAATTTGATGTAAAGCTGGAGGAAGATGGATTTGCTGCTTGACAAGGGGCCTTTCAGCTCATCAAATGTGCCCAAACAGGGAGGTAAATTAAATTATTTCTAATCCTTTGCTAACCTCTAGGGAGCCACCCCACCTCCCCCTTGCCAGCAAAGGGTGGGACTGCTCCTGAGCTGAGGAGGTGCTGACAGACTGCACCTGAGGGGAAGGGATCAGAGTCTGTGAAGGGATGGGCATGGTGGAGTGGGATGGGGTGGGATGGGGATAGTGGGATGAGGTGGGTTGCATTGAGACGGGATGCAATAGGATGGGATGGATGCGATGGGTTGGATGCAATGGGATGGGATGAGATGAAGTGGGATGGAGTGGGCTGCCACAGGTTTTGCAGGGAGGACGGGGAAGGCAAAGGTGGTGGCAGAGGGTAGAGCTGCAAATGCTCAATAAGTAATCAAATGATGATCTTGGTCCAAGCCCCCCATCCATGCTCATCATCCCAAAGAGAGCTGGAGCAGGGCTGAAATGCAGCCAGCAGTAAGGCATTGGCATCTGAAGCCTCCAGGGCATTGGATTTTGAGGAGGTGACTGATCCTGAAGAAGGTGAAGGGGATGTTTGGGCACAGAGACCGTGCACATAGTGGTCCCAGCACAGAATGGGGGCAATGTGGGAACAGAGGGGCTGTGTCTTATTGCAGAGGGGGCTCCGCAGCAGCGATGGGGGCTGGCTCTGGGAACAGGCGCAGAGCGATCTGTGCTGAGCCAACACTCCAGGAATTTAATTTGTTTAATATATTCCCTGGGAAAGAAGAAAATAAATAAGTGGCACCTTGTGTGCCCCCATGGCTCACTCTCGCAACGGAGGTGTCAGCTTAACGAGCCGAAGCCCTCAGCCTGATTAACCAGCCACTGTTCCCGCTAATAGGGAGCCACCGAGCAGCATGATTGATGTAAGGGAGCATTATCCCAGCAGCACGCTGCTGCAAGGAGGTGCTGTGCCTCAGCCCCTTGCTCCTGCCCAGACACAGGTCAAGGGCAGAGATGGCTCCCAGCTCCCTGGGGCAGATACCCCCGCCTCACTGCTCTGCCAGGCCAGGCTTTGGGACCGCGTGGCTGAGTGCTGGGTCTTGGCTGTGCCAAGAGGCCAGTGTGCTCTGAGGCCACTTGGGAACACTGAGGCACAGGGATGGTGACAACCCAGGTGCTTGGCAGCTTTAATCTGCGGACCCCCTGCCACACCACTTTGTCCCATCCATTCCTCACTCAGCCACTTCTGCAGACCTAGAAAGGTCCTCCTTGCCCGTCCTTTCATCTGTCCCCCCCCAATAGGTGCTCTGGGCGTCATTGCAGAGACATCACCCATCCCTGCTGTCCCTGCCCCGTGCCATCGTCACCCCCTGCTTTGGGGAAGGGTTAATCAGCAGCCAGCGAGACAAGGTAATAAATGGCTGTTATCTCGTTAATGAGCTGACATTAATTAGAGCCCAAGGTCCTGGGAGGAGCAGCTGATTTATCCAGTCACCCTGGGAGCAGGTTAGGAGCTGACTCCATGGAAAGCCTATTAGAGGGGAGGAGATGAGGCTGTGCTGGGGGGTCACAGTGTGCTGCACCCACAGCCCAGCCCTGGTTCCCTTCCCTCTGAGTGAGCAGCTCCAGCCCCACAGGATCAAAGCAAAGGATCCTGGAGCTGACAGGATACTTCCCACCTTCCTGAATGATGCCAGGCTGTTAGATACAAAGCCTTCCTCCTAGAAGCCAAATCCTGGGGGACAGCTACCAAGCTGCTGGGGACCCTGAGCTGCCCATGCTAGGGCTCCCACTGCTGCAGGATTGATTAAAAGCTATTATCCCCTTGGTTAACATGCCTAGGCCACCCACAGGTGACTTCTGGTCTGTTCATTTTGTCACAAATCACTGCGGGGATGGCGGTTTGTTTACATTCCCCATCGGCCTCCTGCAGCTTCCCAGAGCCCAGAGATAGGGGCAGTAGTTGATGGCTGGGGCTCCCATGAAACCAAGGGCAACCCAGTCAACCACACAACTCCGCCAGCAGGGCTTGGTGGTCTATGGCTAACCAAAACAGCAGGTTAGGTGCAAATTGAGACACAGTCTTGTCTGTGCCTGGTGTCTGGGATAGACTTGATCCTGGGAAAGTGGGAGTGTGGTCTTCACTGGCAGTTCTTTATCAGGTTGTGGATTTTCCTCGGCTCCCTTGGCTTTGATCTTGCAGAGGGGTGTTATGTTCCTGCCCAAGGTGATGGCAAGGAAATGGCAGGGCTGTAAAACTGAACTACGCTCCTAGATGCTCCCCTGGCCCCCGTGGCTTGCTTCTGAGAGCTACATCACTGCTGATAGATGGTTGGATGTGAGCTGCTCTATGCAACGTTGTGGGTTCCTACAGATTTTAATGCTCATGAGCACCAGAGCTGGGTGTCCATATGGATGTTTGCTCTTCTAATTTTTGTTTTGCTGCTTGGCCTCTATCAGGAGAAAGTTGCATGGAGATGATCTTCTGAACTGGGGCCATTTCCTCTGGCAGTGCTCCTCTGCAGCTCCCTACACACAGAGCGTGAGGTCAAGATGTTTGTGGCTGAGATCCTGGGGTCTGTAACCTGAGCTTTGTGCTCAGGCTGCCACGGCTCCTGTGTGAAGACCCTCCTGCACAGGGAGGGCACGAGGCAGAGGTAAAGGGCCAAGCCACAGCCTTCGTTCTCTTATTGCAATCCTCAGATCTAGTTAGCAACCAGGTGAGCTGTCACCAGAGGAGCTGATGAATGGGGAAGCGAGTTCCCTCCTTCCTGATGCGGGAAATGAAGCTAATCAGAGCTCGGACACCTTAATCCAGCTCTGATCTGATTAATGCCCCTAAAGACTGTGAACTCATCAGCACCCCAGCATCTATCACTGCCTGCATCCCGCCCCTTCTGCTGGGCTCTCCTGGCTCTGCTCTCCTCCCCGTGTGCTGGGTGTCCTCCTGGGAATGTATGTTGTGTAGCTGTTCCCATATAGGGATTTGGGTATGGAGTGATCTTGTGCAACAGAAGGAGGAAGTTGTCCCATCCGTCATGGGACCTTTGGACCTTGGTGGTGTGGGTGCAGGGAGCTCAGTGGGCTCCATTCCAGGCAGGAGGGGCTCAAGAAGAGAAACCCTTGGGGCTGCTGATCAGAGGAGGGTGGGGGAAGTCCCTTGTGCCCCTGTCTTCCTGCTCTATGGAGCCTTAGACACAGGATGCAGAGGTGCAGGCCCATCTCTTGCTCTAAAATCTCAGGAGATTCAGCAGAAAAAAAGGTGAAGGGGAAAGAAACACAGAGATGGGAGCTCCCTTTAGCTGTTAGAATATTTAAGTTGGGCTATAGCAGCCGCCTCTTCTATCTTCCAATGGACCCTTGGCTGGACACAAGCTTGTCCTACTGTATGGGTTTGATGCAAAGGGTGGGACCCAGGGATAGACAGGCACAGATCTGCTCACAGATGTTCTGCCTCTCCCCAAAGGCCAGAGCCAGTGGGTCTGGGCCAGCTCTGCTCCTGCTCACCCACCTGTCCAAGAGCATCCAAGGTTTTCTTCTCCGCTTGTCTCTGGTGCCTTCGTCCGGAGAAGACCAAACTGGGCAAATAAATAAAAATCTGCCCATGGGCGCCTGCTCCATGGGCTTCTTGGGCAGAGAGATGATGCTGGTCGGTGGCCTCTGTGTGCAGCCAGCTCGGGTCCGCTGATGTCCTTGTGTCAAAGAGGTGTAAAGAGGAACGGCACGATGTGTGAAGGGCAGGATCGGGCCCCGGGGTGTGCCGAGGGGCTGCGGAAGCCGGGGGAGGGAGGCCGGGCCGACGGTGGGGGCCGGCGGGGAGCCAATAAGGAGCTGGGGCAGGTGGAGGGGGGGGTTAAAACCCCCCCGTCGGCGGCGGGCAAGCGAGTGCCCGGGAGGAGGAGCGGAGAGGAGGGCTGCCCCTGAGGGCAGCCCCGCGGAGCGCGGCGCGGCGGGACCCCGCGAGTGAATGCCCGCCGGTGCCGGGGTGGTCCGGGGCTGCCCGGCCGGGCGCTGCCCTGGCAGCAGAGCGGCGGGAGGAGGCACGCTGTGTTTCCCCGGGGGGGGCCGGCCGGGCCATGCACAAATCCATGGAGAAGTCCCAAAACTTCCGCATCGAGGCGCTCCTGGCTGAGGAGCCGCCGCGGAGCGCCTCTCCTCCGGGGCTCAGCCCCGCAGGCAGCCCCGGCCCCGCCGGCCGCACCGACACCCCGTCACCTCGAGCTCCCCAGGCTGCCGCTCCCCTCGGCCCAGCCGGCTTCGTCCCCAAACCCGGCTTGCTGCACCTCCCCGGCCCCGGGCTGGGCACCCTGCCGGCCCTCTACCCGCCTGCCGTGTACCCGCTGCCGGCCCTGGGGGGCCAGCACCCCGCTTTCGCCTACACCGCCTTCCCACAGCTGCCGCCGCCCGGCGCCGATCACCTGAAGGCGGCAGTGACCGGTTCCTTCCCGCTGGAGCAGTGGATCCGAGCCGGGATGCTGGTGCCGAGGCTCTCCGACTTCCACGGTGAGTGAGCCGGGAGTGGGGAGAGATCCTCCCGTCGGGCGGGACGGGGCCGGGGGCTGAGGTTCCTCGGAGACACACCAGCGTGGATCGGGAGCACCAGTCCTAGCCCCGGGGCCGTGCCGATCCCGATGCCCGCAGAGCGCGGCAGTTCTTAGGGGAGCTTCGGACGGGGGCTTCCGGGCCGCCGTCCGACAGCCGCAGGCTCGTTGGGCTCCGCCGCTGCGAGATGGAAACGAAAAGACGAAAGCGGGGAGACCAGCCTGCACCGCGAAACGAATAAATGCCACCCGGAGTGGTTGGGAACGAAGCCCCGCTTCCTGGTGCGGTAGTGGTAGGGAGGGATGAGCGGCTGGAAGCGGCCAGAGCGGGCATGGGCAGCACTGGAAGCCGCTGCGTGCTCTGTCCCTCGGCAGAGCGGGGTTCTGTCACTGGCACCACAGCGGGGTCATCCGGTGCTGCCCTGCGCTGGGTGAGTGGGGGCCCGGGCACCCAGATGGCGCAAGGGGACACTTGGCGGTGGGCTGCCAACAGAAAGGCCAGGAGGTTGTCAGGTTCTTAAAAGCCTGGGAGCCGTTTACAGACAGGGAAAAAAGAATGAGAAAAGAAAAGAAAAAAGAAAAAAAAAAAAAAAGTATGGCCAGATAAGTCTGTTAATTAATAAGCTGGCTGGGTGAATAATAGCACAAAAGTGGAGAAATATAATGAATCGACCCATTCTTTGCTGCTTCCTCAAGTTACATCAGGTTGAAGGGAAAAAGACTGTGCCCTTCCTGCAGTGGTTCTCCCTTGCCCCAGGTTCTGCCCCAGGTTCTGTCCCAGGTTCTGCCTCATCCCCAGGCTGTGGGATGGGGCAGACTCTGAAGTGGTCGTGACACTGAGGAGAGCAAAGCTGTGCCTTTGGATCTATGGGCTGCATCCCCTAGGAGTGTCAGTGACAGAAGGAAAAATAATCTGTCATTGCTGGGTGAAGCACCTTCACCTTCCTGCACCTTCCTGCTCCTCTGCAGAGTCCAAATCGGTGCATCTCAGCATCCACATAGTTTCATGTATGGCTGTGTTTCACCAGAGTAGGTTCCCACACTGTCCCTGCACTCTGAGCTCAGCTTCTGCCTGGGATAAAGTGGGCAATTTCCACCCTGAGTGCTTTCAGGGTTTCTTCTGAATTCCTTCCAAGCAGCCCCTCTGTCAGAGCATGGAGACCAAGGCTGGATGCAGATTAGGAGCTGAAGCCTCCTGGTAGGAGAGGGATGAAGCACTGAGTCTGCAGCCAGTCTACATGCCTGTGCCTCCTTCAACATTGCTCCTGACTTGGGACCTGTGCTCATCTTGGGGTTCTGGGTATCCTGCCCCCTTGGTTCCTGTGTCCTGTTCTTTCTGCCATATAGGCACTGTGGCCAGAACCTGGCCCTCATTCTCTACTAGCTCATTCATCTTCTCCTTGTCCCATTCCATTGGAATCATTTAAGATCTCAAGGTTTTTTCCAGCTCTTAAGGGCTTGCTGCAAGTTTCAAAAGGTCTCTTTCCAGCATGCCTTCTCCTGTTCCTGGGTCCTGCCCAAGCACTCAGCCCATGGATGGACAGATGTACTGCCTGGCTGATGCTTCCAGAGGCTGAGCACAGATTTCCATGCTGCTGCTTGTGGCCATGTGTATCTCTCTGGGTAGAAGTGGGCAGACACCTGGGAGAGACCCATCTGGAAGCCTCCTTGGGCTTGTTTTGGGTTACTTCAAGGGAGCTCACTTTGTCCTGTGTTCTTAGGAGATTCCAGGCCTGAACCATGAATGGTTTCCTCCTTTGTCTGCACATGGAGGTGTTGTGCAGGCATGATGTGGTTTGGTCCCTGGAGAAGGAGCAGGACAGTCCCTAAGCTGGAGCAGCTGTGGGATGCATTGCATGTGCTTGCTCCGCTCTCATCTGCATGTGTTGTGGGGTTGGGGTGCAAGGCACTGGGTAGGTGGCTTGAGGCAGTGGGTCCCTGCATGTGGCTACTCAGAGAAGCACTCCTGCCGTTGTATCTGTGGTGCCTTCCCTACCAGCCGCTGCTGCAGGGGCCTCTACTACTGCAATGCAGAGTGAGATGCTGGTGGAAAGCTCTGCATGCAGGAGCAAGAAGGTGTTGGATCCTCTGCTGCCAGCCTGGGTCCCTGTCCCCAGGGCTCAGACCCCCTGTGGCTTCCTGTCCATCCCCCCAAACTGCACAGAGGGAGCGTTAGGTGCCGGTGTGCTGCATGCATCAATGGGAGCTGTGGGTTATTTGCCCTAGCTTGCAGAGTAGTGGGAGCAGAGAGCAGACAGCTGCTCTGGCAGAGATTTGTAGGAGCAGAGTGCAGTGATGCACAGCTACAGGATGGGAGATGCAGGAAGAGCATAGGGCTGCCTGCTGGGACTGGTGCTTGGGTGTGTGCTTGGGGACAGACTGCATAATGGGGCTGTGGGACTGCTCCACTCAAGGCTCTTGTGTCAGCAATGGGGAAACGGGGAGCAGCAGGTTTGGGATGTGCCCTTATGCTGTCCCACAGAAAGCAGGCAGAGCTGCTGGCAGTGGCTGTGATACTGGTGGGACCACCTGTCCTCCCAGCCCTGACATCTGGAGGAACACCTCCGATGCTGGCTGGTGCTCATTTCCTCTCCTTTATCTGCCAGCCCACAAAGCTAAGTGAGGTATAGCTAAACAAAACAAATTAAAACCAAGTGGGTTAATAGCAACCTTGGATTAGCTTTGTTATCAGGTAGATAGAACTGTAACAAATAAACCAATAATTCTTTATAAGCTTTATCTAACTAGCCAGGAGGTAGCTATCTCACAGAACTGGGCTTGGGGACATTGCTCCAGGGCAATCAATTTCTTCACTGATGTTGCAGCCAGATGCTGGACACCCATCAGTGGATTCTGATCCAGCCAAGCTGAAGAGGGATTGAGGCAATCTCTGATCCTTGGGGAGATGTCTGGGCAGAGAGAATCCCTTTTCAAGCAAATGTGTGATGCTGAGGCAGTTGTTGGTCTTTTGGGGGGAGAGCCTCCCTGAAGTGTTCCTTTTCCTATGGGATGGTGGTGGGGATGGAGATATTCACAGCTCAGCTGGCAGAGACCTGGAGGATGCTGTCTGTTCCCTGTGGAGGACATCCCAGAGTGGGCTGAGCTGTGGGCTGGTTGGTGGCTTGGAGTGCATGTCAACAACAGAGGGATTTAGGGTTGCGTTGGGTTTGGTTTTGCCAGCAGCGAGTGGGGTAGGAGGCAGCATGGACTTCTAGGGATGTTACAGTCTGTGATGGTCACCATTGTGCAGAGCATGGACTGGAGACGCTAAGGTGGAGTGACAGACAGAGGGACCATATTCCAGCAGCCAGTCATTTGGGTTACATTCCACTGGTGTTTATGAGCCCCGGCTCTGCTTGTTTGACCCGTCCCACCCTGTGCCCAGGTACCCAGGATCAAACCCAGATGGCGCTCGGTTAATGCCCCTTCATAAATTCCTGCGCTATGCGTCACCACTGTGTTTGTGCAGGGCTCGGGGGGCACTCTGAGATGGGCAGGTCTGGATCAAAGCTGGAATCTGTGGGAGATAACGTTGGTGGGTGCACTGTGCCCTGCAATGAGGGCGAGCCCCTCCGACAGCCCTGCCCTGTGCTGTCCCCAAGTGAGGCATGACTGTGGGGCTCCATCTCACACCACACACTCTGTCTTCCATATGTTCTGGCTGGGGAGCAATTCCCTGCTCAGACGAGCTGGGGAGCAGTGGGACTCTGCAGCTGGAGTGTGGGATGTGGTGGGGGTCTCTCTGTGCCTCTCCAGCCCTTTACTCCCAGCTGCAAACCTGTGTGTTTGGTTGCTGCTGCGGTGCTGGGAGAAGCAGTAAAGCTGAACGCGCTGGGGACAACAAAGCGAGCAGACAGGAGATAAGCAGGGATCAAACACGGCGCAGAGCCACCCCACGCGGGCTGCTCAAAGGCCTCTTTGTTCCTCCTGCTCCGGGCCGGTGATGATAGCAGCCCGGTGAGGGAACCCTCGGCGGTTGGGCAGACACCTGTGCGTCCCTGCAATAAAAAGCAGCGTTAATTTCAGCCACGGGACTGATCCTGCTTGCACACCAAGGGCTGATAACATATCTTGGCGGCAATAAAGCCATAGTTGGGTGGGAGGCGATGGAGGAGGGCAGGCAGAGGGCTGTTCCCTGCTGTCTCCTGACCCTGTGTGTGCGTGTGCCCCGCAGCCACCCCGCAGTCTGCCTTGATGGGGAAGTGCCGCCGGCCCCGCACCGCCTTCACCAGCCAGCAGCTGCTGGAGCTGGAGAACCAGTTCAAGCTCAACAAGTATCTGTCCAGGCCCAAGCGCTTTGAGGTGGCCACGTCGCTGATGCTCACTGAGACGCAGGTACCTCGGGATGGGGGCAGAGGACTGCTGGGGATGTGGGATGGGAAGTCAGGGCAGTGCTGATGTCCCTCCCTTGGCTGCCAGCAGCCCCACTGGCACCCCTTTCCTGGGCAGAGCTGCCTGATGAGATCCAGGCCCTTCCCTTGCTAAGGCCACCCGAGAAACCTTGTTCCACCCACCATTGCATTGCAGAATCTCTCCTCATCTCTCCCTGCACTGTGGGTGAGGTCTTCTCGTGGGGTTAAAAGTCCTCTTTTAATGTCCCTGTGCACGTGTGGTGACATTCTGAGGACTTGGTCCCCTCTGTCTCCTACCCCCCCATGCCAGTGTGGGACAGGGACAGCCCCTGGGACCTTCCAGAGCAAAAGCACTGCAGGATGCTACAGCAAGGGCAGTCCAGGGGTGCTTCGATGCAGGGAAGGCTATGGGGTGAGTGGGGATGGGTTGGGGCGGGAGGAGTGCTGATGGGTACCCATGGCTGTGGTGTGATGGCTGCTCCCTCCTGAGCAGGTGAAGATCTGGTTCCAGAATCGCCGCATGAAGTGGAAGCGGAGCCGCAAAGCCAAGGAGCAGGGGATGGCAGTGGAGCCTGAGAAGCCACGGGGGCTTGGCAAAGCTGACGAGAGCCTGTTGCCCAGCCAGCCCCAGGGACAGGCTGGTGACAGCCCTGAGTTTGTGGGATGCAGCCCCGGATCGGGCTTCCTGCGCCGCAGCGCTGAGCTGGGCTACGGCCCCGACTCTTCCTGTTCAGGGGGAGAGGAGGATGAGGAAGAGGAGGACGATGAGATGGGCACTGCAGAGAGGAAGATGGGCTCTGTGTTGTGAAGAGGGTCCAGGCTGAGGAGTTGGAGGCCTCTTGGCTGGCAGACTGTGCCCATGTACAGCATGGGGCTGAGAGGAGCCTGCCCTCCCTTTAACTTATGTGTGTTTGGAGTCTATTTAATGTATAATTATTCCTGTGTGTATTTGGGGGTTTCCCAACATTCCTCCCCTATAAAGCTGTTATCCGGATGCCTCTGCTTTTCCTTAGGGGGTGGAGCACTGCTTCTCCTGCCCCTGTGCTGCCCTGTCAGTGTCTTGCTTGGGAACAGTGCCAGGGTCTTCTTTAGCTGCAAACTGCCCCTTCCTGATGGCAGGGCCATGACACCCCCCTCCATTCTACCCTTCCCCTGGGTGGTAGAGAAGGATGGTGTACAGCATGCATGCCTGTTGCTTCTCCACTGTGGTCTGTGCTCTGCTGGGCTGCCTGTAGGCAGGGCAGCAGTGGCACCAGCAGCTCTCCAGACACCCAGCCTCCCTGTGTGGCACCGTACTTGTCCCATGGTGATGTCTGATCCACTCTCAGCCCCATTCTATGATTCTCTGAGGACTGTGCTTGTTCTGTCTAGGCTTGGATCAGCTCATGGTAATGGGATGACAACAGCCACCCTCTACTGCCTCCCTAGGAGCCATGGGTTAAGCCATGACACATAAGCAAGCAGGGCTTCCCTTTTCCTTGGGATGCTGAAGGGTTCTGGCAGACCCTATATATAGGAGTGTGTGTGTATACATGTATATACATAATCCTTCCCCTATATACCTGTCAGTGCTTCCTTAGGAGATGCTGTGACAGCAACACAGGTGGAGAACCAGGGGCTGGGGACAGAGGGAAGGGTAAGAGGAGTGCAGGAGTGGACAGCTGTGCTTTGTGGGGGCACAGTGACCCTCAGTGGCTGCTGGCAGCTCAGCAGCTCTCCCTGGGTGCCAGGCATCCTGGGCACCCTGTCCAAAGGTGTGGAGTAGAGAGGGAAAGAAAAGACGGGAGAAGAGGGAGCACCAGGAAGGAGGAGGGGAGCTGGAGGGATGTGACAAGCTTAAAACGTTCACCTTGATGGGCTGTGACAGCTTTAATTTCCAGAGTACAACCATTAAAGTGATGGATGGGAGGCGTCTGTCCCGCGCCTGCCACACACAGGGACTCGGTGGCTGCAGGAGGGGTTGTTTTGCTGCTGTTATTTATGAGATTGTTTTTGCAGGAGCCAGGCACTTATCCAGTGCTGGGGAACTCAGGAGGGGTCGCGGCTGCAGGAGGGGTTGGGGTGCTGATTTACAGCTGCTCACTCGGATGACTCACGGTGTAAACACTGACAAATGCCATTAAAGCTGCATCTCCTCCCTGCCTCTGCCCTAGATCCAGCAGCCCTGCTCTGTGTCGTGCTACACCATGAGGGGTTGTCCAGGTGTTCCTGATGGGGACATGAAGGTCCCCTCCATTCCTTCATTTGCTTTCACCCAATTCCAGAACTGCTTTTGGCAGCGGTCACAGCTTGTTGCTTGGGCCACTGATGTTCCAAGGGTTGGCCTTGCCCCACTGAAGTGCAATCCCATCCCCATGCCAGTGCCCTCCAGCCTATTGCATCCCCCACACATGAGGTACTCCCATTCCTGATCCCCACAGCCCTCTCCCCCACTCCTCCTATGCACCCACACTTCTTCACTGCACCTTTGCGTTCAGCTTCATTTCATCTCTGCCCCTTATCCAGCACCTACCCAGATCTTCTCTTCCCCTTAGGCTCTCTCTGACCCCCCTCCACCCTGCCATCACCTCAGCACCCCTTCATCTATCTGTGCTCCCATCTGCTCCCTGTTCTCCCCATCTGCATTCTGCACCATCTGCACCCCTGTCTGCCACCAAATACATTGTGACCCAATTCATCTCCATCTTCCTATCCTATCTCCTGGTCTCCATCTCCCCTCTGCACCACTTCGACCCCCACATCTGCACGTCCTTATCTGTCCCTGCACACTTTGCATTTCCGTGTATGCCCCCTAAGCCACACGGGCTCCCAGATATGCTCCCTGTGTCCTCCTATCTGCACCCCACCACTTGCCCCCACTGCATCCCCTATCTGCCCCCTGCACCCATGCATCCCGTCTGCGCCCTGAAGCCCTATATCTGCCCCCATACACCCCTACCCGGACCCCCTATATGGATCCCCCTCACCCATCCGACCCCTCCGCACTCCGTACCCTCTCCTTGTCCCACTGCTGCCCCCTGGCGGCCGCAGCCACGCGCAATTTGATCCGGGGCGGCCGCCGTCGTCGCTACGGGAAACGACGCCGCCGCGTCCGGTTGCCATGGCAACGGGAGTGATGCTACGTGGCGCTGAGCCGGAACTGGGAAGCGAGGTGGGCTCAGGCAGAGGGAGCCGAGCTGTGCCCCCGTGCTGTAGGGAGTGGGGCCCTGCTGCGGAGCCCTCGACGGGCTATAAGAGCAGTATAAAACCCTGCTCTCCAAGCTGAGATGGGCCCAGCTGGGAAATGGGGATGCCAGGAATCCCTGAGGAGGGGTGGTTGGGCCCTAGGGACTCCCGGGTGCTGGAGCAAGGAGCCTGGCAGAGGAGTGGTGTGTGTGAGGATGCTCTCCTCTCATTCCTCAGATGCTGGCTGAGGTGCAGGGGGAACCCCCCAACCCGGACCTTCTTCAGAGGCGGTGCTGTGGCTGTGTCAGAAAGGTGAGTGCTGAAACCAAGGGTGCTGTTGCCATGGGTGGATTTACAGGAAGGGCAGGGGAAGGGAGACAGCTACTGTCTCTTTAACCCCTGCTTCTGTAGTTTCTGACATCCAGGAGGACCCCACAGAGCTTTGGGGACTCCTGGGACCCTGGCACGGGGTGGCTCTACATCCCTTGCCAAGGCCACAAGCTTTTAGAGCAAGGCAACAGCTGAGGGGGTGACTTCTCCCAATTTCACAAACTGCTGATGTTCCCGTTGCAAATTCCTAAGCCATCCTCAAGAAAGGCAAAGAAGAAAGGCATATTCTGGGGCATTGAAGTGGCAGAAACACTCCAATGGCGTGGCTGGGAGCTCGGAAAAGAGGTGATCAAACATCTGGTTCTGAAAAATGTTCATGAGAAAATCCAGAAGCTGAGCTACAGGTGTGTGGGAAGTTTCTTCTCCTTTTCCTCCTCACCCTCTCACTGCATCTTCATTCCTCTGCTCCATCCCGCTCTCTGATCCATCTGCCTCTCTTCCCTTGGGCTATGCACTGCAGGCTGTGTGCACGCTGGCGCAGCAGGGCAGAAACCCACTAATTCAGATGCACAGCCCTTGTTCCCAGCAGGAGTATTTAAAATGAAATGCCTTTTTAAAATTCGGTTTTGCTGATACTTCTGTCTGTGAGGCATTTCCAGTCTAGTGAGATTTGAATCGTGGATGTATGCCAGCCAGCCGCTAGTGTGTCCTGAAACCATGGCTCCAGGGAGTTCTGCTGGGTGCCAGCACTCCCTGTGACCCTGCCTGCTCTGAGATTCAAATGTTTCTGCCCTTAGTAAGAGTTTGGCTCGCACTGTGTGGCCTGGGAATGTAAAGTACAGTTTAAGGAAGGGGCAGGTATTTAGAGCTGGGAATGGATTTTCAGGACACCTGGGTTCTGCCTCTATTTGCTGAGTGACTTTGGGGTCAGGTTCCTAAGTCACTTCTAACTGTGGGGCTTTGGAATCTTTTAATACTTCATTCTCTTTTCTGCTACCTAATAGAACAAAAGCTGTATGGCATCAGACAAAATGTCCTGTTTTAATCTCCTTATCCAGATGTCCTTCCACGCGCTTCTTCATCACTGTTTCTCCCCAGCCAATTGCCCTGAGCCCTGGCATGTCCTTAACCCTACCCATCATTTTCCGGCCCACTGAAAAGGTAAAGTGGCAGCATCTAATCTGCTCTCAGTGCCCTGCTTGGCTTTCAGGGAGGGAACCTGTCCTTTTGGGAGGTTCTAGTGTAGGACAGCATAACCCTCCTGCAATCTCCATGCCTCCAACAGCTGGGGGAGCAGTTTGCCTGTGGTTACAGCTGGCAGTTAGGAGAGGTCTCCTTGCATAAAGTATTCCAAATTTGCCCATACTGCCTCTCACCAATGTCAGTAAAATAAGGCATTTGAACTACTTGTCCCTGGCTCGATCCCAGAAATCAATGGGATGAATTCAGTGCAGAACTCAGCTCGAGGGAGCCCATCTGACTGCTGTCTCCCCCCACTTCTCCATGCAGAGGGACTACGAAGACAGCATCTGCTTTCGGAAGGCTGAGGGTGAGTTCTCTGTCGCCCTGCGTGCTGTGCTTCCACGTCCCTGCCTGTCCTTCCCAGCTGCTGTCCAGTTGCCTCTCTGTGCTGTGCACAGCACCGCGGAGACGACATTCACTGTGCGCAATGTGGGGTAAGTGCTGTGTGGCTGAGCTGCCCCTCTTGGTTTGGTCAGATATATGACCACCTTCTTGGGCTTCCCATTCTCTAACAACTCCCCAAAGCGTTTGGCCAGATGCATTAGATGTTCTGATGTTCCCATTGCTTGTTTCACATCCTTACTGAGCAACCCATTGGGAAAGGCCCATCCTATGCACGATTGCACAGGCAGAATGGCTCCATTCATCTTCTCCAAACGTCCTTGCTTCCTAGTGACCTCATCACAGTGTTTGCCTGGGAGACACCCAGCCCCTTCTACATGATTCCTGAACACGGCATGCTGAGCGCAGGTGCTGAGTGCACCATTAAGGTGCTCTTCCAACCCAAGACAGCTGCAGTGTGCAACGTAATAGCAACGTGTTTGTTTGGTGTTGAAGAAAAGCAAAAGAGAACCATGCAGCTTAGAGCCCAGGGTTAGTCATTCTTGTGTTTAATGCTCATTAACATGTATTGTCCCTAACCTTAGGGCAGCATCCCACAGGGATACATGGAGGTGCTGTGCTTGGAGGTGATGCTGTGTGTGATCTTCTTTCACAGCCAAATACCCCTATCTGCAAGTGAATGTGCCAGGGGAACAGCACAAAAGCGGACAGCCTGGCAAGTTACAGGATGTGCTGTGCTTCGGATCTGTGCCAGTAGGCACAAGAGTGGAGAAGTTTGTAGAAATACTCAACATGTCTGTGGTATGTGAAGAGGGAGACTGCTGCTTGTAAGAGGGTGACAAGTTGGCACATGTCCCTGAGAGATGTGGTTTAGGAATCTCCCGTAATGCTGTGAAAATAGCCCAGGTGGGAGTGTGAATAAAATGTGATGAGCCTGTTTCTTCTCTGCTTCCAGGTTGATGCACCATGTACGATAGAAAGAGCAAAAGACCCTCTGCTCCTAGATCACGTCTTCTCCTGCAACGTGTCCCATGCTGTTGTCCCTGCCAAAGGGAAGCTGGCCTTGTGCATACAGTTTCAGCCACAGGCAGTGGGAGAGCACAGCACGGATTATTTCACTGTCACACCCACTGGGTGCCTCCAGCAGACTGTTCTAAAGATGGTTGGCTCATGTAAAGGTGAAAGCTTCCCACGTTTCCACCTTCCTTTCAGCCCTGCAGGGGAAGTGCTAGTGCTTGGGGAAGAACTAGGGACTGTCCCAGCCCTCGAAGATGTACCTTCTATTGCCATCCATGCCGTCCCTGGGGGACTGATTTAAATTTACACTGTCTTGAGATGTGAGATAGTTGGAGGCAAATGTGAAGCTGCTTGCTGGGACTGGTGGGTTTGCTGGTGAAGCCATGCTGGCCGTGAAAGATTGGTTGTGTCTTCTTGTTGTTCTAGGCCCATGTGTATCTCTGCACCGATCCTCTGTAGACTTCAACTGGATCAACCTTGGGGAAAGCTCAATGCAGATGCTGAAAATCAGCAATGTCTCAGATGTCCCTGCATACTACCAGTTTGATATTGATGGCAGAGGGAGCGTCTTCTCTTTGGATCGCCCCTGTGGGGTCTTGGAGGGCACAACAACCCTCGTGCTGAAGGTGATCTTTTGCCCTGCTCACCCCATCAGCTACCACCGCAGAGTGGTGTGCCTCGTTCATCATCAGGTAAGGGAGCAGCGGGTGGTATCACCGCTGCGAGAGCTCAGAAGGTTTTTGCAGTGTAACCCACCAGGGCTGGCCTCTCAAAGCTAGTAGCAAATCTGTATGTCTCTATAATCTCTAAGGTAACTTTCAAGGAAATCATAGAAGGGCAGCTTATTTTGTACAAGAATTTCTGTTGTTTTCCCAGGGACCCCTGTATGTGGACTTCTTTGGTACCTGCCATTCAGACACCACTAAGCCAGCCATCCTGCAGGCGAGACACCTCTCCTGGTACCGAACCAACACAGTGAGGGGGCTGACCTTCTATCCCCCTGATATCCTGAGCATGATGCTGAAGGATGGGAAGTTGCAGATGGATGAGAAGAAGGCCCTCATGCTCCTTCCTGAGGTATGAGCTGCTCTCCCTGAAGTCCAAAGTGCAACATTTACCCTGCACACACCAAGATGCTCCCATCCTGTAGATCCCTCTGGACGAGCCCCCCAAGGAACACACTGAAGCCAGCTCCATGAGTGAATATTTCTGTGATGGCATAAGCAGCGACCTGGCCTTGTTTCCGCCTCACGTTAGCGTCAGCCCCAGGGAGCATGATTTTGGGTGCTGTGTGCCACTCCACAAGGCAGAACCGCTTCCTCTCTGTGTCACCAACCACACCAAAGGAAAGATCACTGTTGCCTGGACTCCAAGCCATGGCAGTGCTTTCCAAGTGACCCCCGAAAGCTGTGACATCCCACCTTTGAAGTCTTCAGCCTTCCGTGTCCTTTTCCAGCCCACCCAGCTCAACAGCCTTTACGCCGCAGAGCTGGAAGGTTTTGCCTTCTACAAGGTTAGTAGGAATGGTCAGGAGGCACCTTGCTATGCTCCCCTCCCTCATGCTCTGTCTCAGCTCTGTCTCCTCCATGCCTGTAGGTTCTGAGACAATACAGCAACATTGAGGAGGATGCCACCATCTGCCCACCCTGGTGCCTGACCATCAGGCTGAGGGCACACACGTATGAAGCAAAACGGGAGCACTTCATCCCACAGTACCTCTTAGATGTCCCCAAGGTGTGTGAACTTAAAGAAATTGGAATTTTGCAGAGATGCTCAGTGTTTACTCGTGAACTTTTGCTTTGCCCCCATTTCAACATACTGAGGCATGTCTTAGGTGATTTACGATGATGGGGAGACTCTTGGTTTGGGAGAAAATTGGAAGCTTTTTGTCCTGTGTTACTTTGCCAAACTTCAATGTGACAGGTTGCATGCAGCATCTCGTCAGCTCAGAGTGGAAAGCTCTTGGAATCTCCTTCTGGCCTTGTTTAAGTGGGTGTAGGCACTGACAAGGGTGCTTAGTCCGCTCTCAGGTGCCTTAGGCACTCCACACACTCTTAGACAAATGGAGAGCAGAGCACAGAATCCACACTTTTGTAAGAGGCTTGCAAGGTGGAGTGGAAGTTTTCCTGCTTCTCCCTGCTGCATTTCTATCACAATAAAGCAGTGATCCCATAAGGTCAAACTATGCTTCTTATTTGTTTCCTCCAGACTTTTCCTCCTGTGGCTTCTGACACGGACACCTACTGCAGTGCTCTGCTCTCAAACACAGGCACCTCAATGATAACCTTCAGCATGAACCAAGCTGCTGGTCCCTCTGTTTTGGTCAAGCCCCACTCAGGACACATCATGCCAGGAGACCACCAGATTTTCTTTCTCTCCACTCGCCCAGTTAACACTATATCACAGCAACACACCCTGTCCTTGCAGCTGAACTCCTATCCAGGGTACACCAAGGTAAGCAGAGGGAAGGATAAGCTTCTGAGAATGATTTCTTCCATTGTACACATCTTCTTCTCAGTTCTCCATGCACACTGCTGATGGAAGATGCTCATGATACCACATACTCTATATCTCGTTTCCTTGTGTCTCTGCCTCTTGGAAAGTATTATATGATGCTCAGAGCTCAGTCCAGGGTCCTTCCCATCCTCCTTCAGCCCATTTGTTCTGGATTCCATCCTGGAAGAAGCAACCCTTTTCAAGTTCCATCCAAAGGTAGGCTGAGACTTCTGGACAACATCTATTGTTTTTCTTTGAACACCACAGGAGATCATGCTCCGGAGTTGTGCAGAGTCCCTTCTCTTGCTCTTAGAAGGTGATGGTAATCTATACTTCAAGCCTGTTTGCATAGGGACCTCCTCAACACAAAGGTATACCATAAAGAACTGCACAAGGCTACCCATGGCCTTCACATGGAAGATCCACCACTCTGACAGCAAGCTCCTGTCTGTCAGACCAGCAGCAGGGCTCCTCCAGCCCTATGAAGCCATGGTAAGCTCAGGTTCTATCAAAATAGCATTGCAATCTCTACAATACAGTTCTGGAGCTCCCATCAATGTTATCCTTCCCTTTGTGATTTCAGGCTCAAGCATGGACTTTTACCCCTGACAACGTGACCAAGTATCTCCTGCGAGCTGCAGTGTTTGTGGGTTGGGAAAGCCCAGCACCTGTGTCACCCCAAAGCATCCATTATAATTTAAGGATTGTTGGAGAGGGGGCACTAGGCACCATCAAGGTAAGGAAATGGGGCCTGTAGTGTGATCTGGGTCTTTGGCTCCTCTGACACTCCCATCTCTCTCCTCCCACTGCCTGCTCTCCTCTATTTGTTCTGCATATGGTCCAACGTGGTGGCTACATTCACTGCTATGCTCTACATGTAATGGTGAGCTTTGCATGACGGATTTGCATTTCAGGCACAAAAGGAACACCTGGACCTTGGAAACATTCTGGTTGGCAATCTGAAAGACTGCAGCATGGTACTTCTGAACGATGGGATCTGTTCTCTGCAGTACATCCTCAGCGTGGAACAGCTAATCACTGGGCTTTGTGACCCTGAGGAAGTCTGCAGTGATCCGATGGGTACTGGGGGAAATTAGCCTGGCATGGGGCCTTGTCCTTCCCCACTTTTCTGCAAAACGGTGCTAGCACATGCTCAGAGGTTGAGCTGCTTGCTGGCTAACTTGCAACCCTTCTCATAAGCTGTGTACAAGATACTTGCGTGTTTTAGGATAGATGCCCAGAGCTCATGCCACCTCCTTTCTCCTACAGCTTTGGAACTGGAACACTCCAGAGGGACAATCCCTGCAAGGTCAAAAGTTTTTGTGCGAGTAACAGTCAGGCCAGCCCGGCAGCTGCACTACACCTGGTCCATCAGCTATGCAATACGCTCCCCTGCAGGTGAGAAATGCGTGTTTGTGGGAAGGGGGAGAAGGTGTTCCCTCCCAACCAAGCAGTCTGTGCCAGAATAGACCAAACTGTGCAGGACTGTAACCATCCTGACAGCAGAAATCACTCTGCTGAGCAGTTCATCCTCTCCTGCATACTTTTTCCCTTTACTTTTGTCTCCCAAGTTCCAGATCTTGCAAGTACAAAAGCAGAGCAGCGACTCCTCTGCTGCATAGAAGCAACAGGCGTCCACCCAACGTTCCACATCACTGACGCCTGCTCAGCAGGGAGTGCCAGCGGCATCAGCAGGCTGCTCCTCTGGAGGCTGCTTTCCCTGGACACACTGAATGAATACCTGCAGCGAGACCCGGCTCCCAGTGAGCTCACCTGCAGTGTTCCCACAAGGCACAGGTGAGGTGAGGGGTAAGCCAAGCAGTAGTCACCGATCCTCCATGTATCCCATACGTAAAAAATCAGAGCAAATCCACAGGCATTCCTTACGCCCAGTATTCTTTCTCCAAAAAGAGCTGAAGGATTAAAGAAGAATTATAAGGAAGATAGATAGCATAGAATCATAGAATTGTTTGTGTTGGAAGGAACCTTAAACCATCTAGTTCCAACCCCTCTGTCTCAATTTAACCTTTTCTTTCTCCCTGCTGATCAGCACGTACTTGATCCCCCCCATATACACACCTCTCCTGCTGGATTTCAACTTTGGAGCTGCCCCCATAGGCTCAGAGCCTGCCCTTGTGATGCTCCTGCTGGTAAACAATGGTGTGGTGCCTGTGGAGTGGTAAGCAGTGCTGGATGGAGCTCATCCTTCCCTTGGGGGTCTGCAGGGGGAGACGGGACTGCTCACAGGGGCCATGAGGTATTAGAGAATGAATGGAGTGGTGTGGTTTGTGTTATGAGGCTGTGAATGAGGCCTGTTAGTGGGTCTGGGTGGGGAAGCCTAGCTGGACTGAACACATTGACCTGGGCAAGCTGTCCATCCCTGCCACTGACTAGCTCGCTGGGTCCCTAGGGCCTTCCTCTTTCCTTCTGATCAGAAGATGGACATGGAGCACTGGGCAGAGGATGCAGATCTCAGCCCGCAGGAGCTGCATCAGATGAGAATTCAGGATAATCAGCTCTTCAGCATTTCCCCTAAGTCAGGGAAGCTTCTTCCAGGACAAGAGGAAGCTGTCCAGCTCTCACACAGGTGATGGCATCATCTTGCATGCCAGGACAGCACCTGCTGGCAGAACGCCCTCCTTCTTTCATGCCAGATCCTTTCCCTTCACATGCCTCTTGCCCAGCAGACACTGGGCAGGTGCAAAGTCCCTGAGCCTGTACTTTCTGCAGTGATGACTACACAGTGATATTCTTGTCTTCGCCAACAGCTAGAGCCTTCTTTGCCTGTAGGAGGTGTGCAGGCAGTTGGCCAGCTCTCTTTCTATAACAGTCCTGATCTGAGAAGGGCTGGTGCTTCATATGGCCTAGAATCTCAGGTCCCTGCACTGGTGTATGATTAAAACCAACACTACACCGCTTGTTCCCACCCGAGCACAACTGTCCCCCTCTCTCTCTCTGAGAGGCCCTTACGCAACAGTGATTCTTTAGCAGGGAAATGAATTGTCTCTAATGTACCGTGTGACCCTGATTCTACCACCCTGGGATCAAGGTTGGTTTCTAACTTTTTTTTTTTCCTCCTCCTCTTGCACTGCTAGACACGATTTCATTGGCACCGATCACCTGCCTGTGTTGCTGAAGGCTTCCTACGGCCATGAGATTCTGGTAAGGCAGCAGGTGTCTGTTGTGTGTGTTTGCAGAACAGCATCAGGTAGGAGCTGGATTATAGGGCATTCCTCCAGGAGCTATGCGGGCCAAGAGCCTGGGGCCTTCTCCTGCAGTCTGCACCAGCCAAAGCAGAGACATAAAGCCAGCATCGAACCCCAGCCCAGCAGGCATTCCCTGCACTCCTGGTTGGCTGTTCCTGCTGCAGTCTCAGCCTTAGTCCACCCACTTCTTCCTCCTTGCCAACAGCTGAGGAGCCTCCTACTCATTCCTCCTGCTTTGCCACTTGCTAAAGTACCCCAGAACTGATCTGCTTTGTGTTATCCCATGGCATTTCCTCAGGCTTGGAATGAGTTTTTCCTCTCTCCCCCATCTCAGACTGTCAGTTAGAGTCAGAGTCACCTTGTGCTCTGCCAGGCACAGCTCATGCCCATCTGAGCCTTCCTGTCTGCCTCTGAAGTTTCCTGTGAGACCATTGTGTTCACACATCTCTTTTATTTTTCTTTTCTCTCAGGACTATTGTCAGCTGAAAATCCAACCCTTTGACCAAGCTGTTCAAACAGTGGCTTAACTGTGCCTTCCCTCAAAGCCTTTGGACAGGCTCCCTGTGCTCTGCCTGCCTGGCACAGAGAGTGGCTATGAGCATTTCACCAGCTGGCCACTGAGCCATTAGGCTTTGGGGAGGACCAGGTGCCTTTAGGTTGGATAGAAGGAAGTTGTTTACAGTCAGGGTGGTGAGGCACTGGCACAGGCTGCCCTGGGTGGGAGCCCAGTCCCTGGAGACACTCAACGTTGGGCTGGAGGAGCTCTGAGCCCCTGATGGAGCTGCGGGTGTCCCTGTTCATTGCAGGGTGGTGGACTAAATGGCCTTTGAGATTCCCTCAAATGATTCTTTAATTCTGTGACAGCAGGACAGACCTGGAACAGTGCAGGTGACTGTAATAAATGAAAAGATGCGCAGTGTCAGTACCGAAGTGCCAATAGCAGAACACGGGAGTGGGAGAGGCTCTTCCTTCTGCAGAGAGAGCAGCTGAGGGGCCGAACACAGAGTGCTCTCCTTCCTTCCATGGATAAAGAGTGTAGAGCCACCACCCCCAGGGCTGAAATCACCATAACCCACTTGTATAATCAATGAGTATACAGAGGTGTACAATCAATAAGTGTACAGAGGTTAGTTTAAGGAGGATTATTGCAGTGGAAAGATAATAAATAGAAAATGCTCACCAACGTTGTAGGCTCACAATAAACTCCACAAGGAGCAACCTCCAGAAAAAGATCCTTCCTTAGTGGCAGTCTGCACTTAAATGGTATCTAGGAGAGCCTAGCCAGACTCCACCTCTTCTGGTAGCAAGGCTGAATTGCCTTCACCTGTGCTCCCATGGCTGACTCATTGCTTGCCTCAGGTGGTCAATCAGAGGTTCAGGCCGTGATCAACAGTTCCCGTACACCCTCTGAAATCACCCTTGCCATTGCTGTGCTGATTCTCACCTGGAACTCAAGAGAATCTTGCAGAATATATGCTAACCTTGAGGGAAGCAAACGCTGTCATATCACCCCAGAAGTTAGGTTTTGGAAATCTGGTATAGCAGCGACGCAGAGGTGGAGACCTTCAGGCTAACATATTGCCTGGTCCTTTGTCAAATTTCAGACTGCTTGGCCTCAGAGTAGTGATGTTCTCCAGCCTTCCAGTAATATAAATGGATGCTTCGCTCCCAAAGCACAGGACATGGTTTCTGATCCATTTCCCCTTTTCAGTTTGGAAACATCAGCTCATGTTCTCCCTTTACTTGCATGGTATCTGGCTTGTTAAGGGCCCAGGGAGGATGAATGCTCATGCAGTGCTTTGAAAAGATGAAATAATGAAATCCCATGCAGGTTTTTGTTAGCTTTGTATTTCTAGTCTTCTCTCCTTACTTACTTTGTTTACAGAACTGAACTGGAAGGGGCTCTTCCAGAAGAATCAGCATTCTCTGCTCTTGTTTAAGCTGCTGATACACACAGCATCTACCTTGGATGTCCATCCAAGGCTTCTACCTATCATCTCTAATGTCTTCCTTACCTTCTGTGCATACACTTGGAAAGTAGCTGTTAGGCTAACAGCAAATTGCAGTGACTTAGCTCCCTTTGTCCATGCAGAGACATTATGAGCTCTGTGATTCCATCTCAGCCCCTCTCCAGGCAGCAGACAGCTTGCGGGTGCTTCGAGGTGGTCCTGCTGGGAACTTTGCACCATGACTCATGTGAGCCTAGCCACAGCTTTCTCAATATGCAGAACCCCATGTCTCTTCCTTTCCATGAACCAACTGTAACTCCGTCTGCTTTGCACAATGTGGTGGCCATTTTACTAACAGGATACTGTTAGTCATTACTCAATCACCTGAAATTCAGCTGGGAACTTCGGCAACCTTTGGGCTCCCTGTTGGTGCCTGACATAAGAAAAAGAAATGTACCATATGTGATACAACCTGCAAGCCTTTCAGAGAAAAGCCATCAGTTGAGCAATCTCTTCAGTTCCTTGCCTTTGCTCACTGTCCTGGTGTTACCAATGTCAGGCTGTGAATGGATTGCCTTCAGCTTGCAAAGTATTTGTGTTGTCATTGCTGATGGGGCCAAAGCTTTGTGAGACAGTGACTGCATTTCTTTCTGCCATAGCTGAACTTCAGAGGTGTGACGGTGGAGAGGGAGCAGCGATATGTTCATTTTGCTTCCTCCAAGCATCTCTTCATGCCCATTGCCATTGGGACATCCCACCCCCCCATACAGGTGAGCATTCTAGGGCCAAACCCAGCAGCAGTTGCCTGGAACTGGGTGCTGAGATGGTCGTAGGGAAGGCATCTCTCCTTACCTCCGGTTCTACGAGATTTGGCATTGGCTCCAACCAGAATGCTTATAGAGTTGGACTCTTTCCCTGTTCTTTTATGTTGGATCTGAGTGATGACTTGCCTAGCTGCTCCAGGCGCTCTGGAAATAAATCCTAATTAGTTTCTTAGTAAATTAATTAAACTTCCTTAAATACTTATTCAGCAAAAAAAAATAAATAAATAAAAATAAAAAATTGGGAGCTTTGATTCTGTTCTGCCTAATTTGTTTGGGAAATGAGGAAGACTGAATTGAATTAAAATCACTTTAGCAAGAGTGTTCTTGCATTTCAAGTAATCCGCTTTACAGCGATTCCTTTAGCTAACTTGCATTAATTTCTTCCTAGACTAAATTCAGAGGGCACCACTTGGAGAGGCATTGTAGTCATCAGCATACACATGCAGTGATAAACCTTCAGCACAGAGCCAATTAGTGTCTCTGTGATAACTCCTGGTGTTATGAAGTCCCTCATTCTTAGGAGACGGGTTGACTAATTAATTACTAATTCTTATCAGAGTCCTCTGGGGAAATGTTAACTGGTTTAACTTGCGCAGGGTCTTCATGAGCATTCCACTCTGTGATTCACATTAGATTTATGAACTTTACAACGGGAGCTCCATAACAGTGATGTTCGAGGTTCAGCTGGACAGCGTCATGAGGGTGCAGAAGGACAATTATCAGCATCCTGTATTTATCTGCTTGACTCCTAGAGGGGAAATCGCCCCTGGCACTACAGGTCATATTGAGTGGATCTTCTCACCACTGGAAGCCAGAACATACTTGGTAAGGCCTTTCTCATAACTGCCAAGTACCCTTTCTGCTGTCCTATGCCTCTCATTCTTTAGATTTTGTATTGATTTTTGGTCCATGCAATGCTACAGCTGAATTGAGTTCCATCCCTCCAAGAAGCAGAATCTGAGAGCAGATAGTCTCATAAGCCTCTACATCCCAAAGAGCACATTTCTTCCACAGCCAGAGGCATCACAATACATATTTTCTCAAGGATCTAACAGTACCCACGGGGTATAAACAATATCTGGTCAGATTTGTGGTTCACTGCTGGCTTCCAATAACTCCCACAAAAGAGACTGAAGCTGAAATATTTCATCCCTGCAGTGTGCGCTACTGAAAAGAAAGCAAAAGAACCTGGATTTCTCTTCACATATGAGTGTGATTTACATGAATCAATTGTAGTCTGTTAGCCAGAGCACTACCTTTTTGCATATCTCTCCCGATCACAGCTATGGACTTCATGCTCTTATTTTGTCCAAGGCAGGTTGACGTTCCCATCCACATCCTGGGGGGTGATTCAGCTCTGATCACCTTCCAGGGAGAAGGCTACGATCCAAAAGCCACAGAAGAGAGCGCCACTTTCAGAGAAGTTTTGTCCCCTTCAGTCATTCTGGGTTCCACCAAACTAACCGTGACTGGGCAGGTAAGTCCAGGTGCTGACATGAGCAATATGGTCAGGCCAAAAATGTGTGAAAGATCCCCTTGTTCCCCAACACCAGCAGAATGTCCTGCTCCTTGCTTCCTCAATCCCACTGCAATAGGGCTGTTTCACCCTGCTTCCTGCAGGCTGCCTCCTTATCACACCACAGGATTTGCATTGGGAATATCCCAAATTGCACCAGAGCCAGCCAACTGGTCTTCCTCAATAATATCTCAGAGAGCAAGGCAGTTGTGTTCACCTGGAGGACAGGCAGTGTGAAAGACAGCGAGGTGAGTCCTTTCTTCTTTTTCCTCTACCCTTCTCTACCCTTCTTTACCCTTCTCTACCCTACCCTACCTAGAATAGCATGAGGAACCCCACAGATCTGAATTTCCTGCAGTGAGAGGGCACATAGCAAGGGCACAGGACAAAGAAACAAATCCTCTGTGGCTTTCTTATTTTTCTCCACAGGTATTGCAGGTTGCCCCAGAGCAGGGAGTTGTGCAGCCCGGAGGGAGCACCCCCTGTTTCATCACTCTGCAGCCTTCAGGGAGAGTGTCCTTCTACAGCATGGACCTGGTGTGTGAGGTGAGAACCAGGAGCCCGTGTGCTCCTGACACCTGAGCTAGCCCAACAGTCCCCACCTTCAGGCTCTGTCATTTGCAGCTCCTTTCCCTGCTCCTCAATCATGGTGTGCTCTGTAGGTGTACATCCAGGAGTCCCTGGTTCAGTACGAAAAGGACCTGCAAGACTGGGAAAGGGAAAAAGAACGGCAGGCAGTGGAGTTCACCATCACAGAGCAGGACCTCAGGGCTGAGAAGAAGCCCAGGCCACCTGTTGGGGTAAGTGTTGCAAAGGGAGGAGCTTGAAAATTGTTTCTCTAAACACGCTGCAAACTCTGCATTTGCTAACAATCATCTGAAATTTGGAGGTGTATGAGCAGCTTTAGGAAAAAAAACAAAACCCGCAGCTCTGGAAATTGGTAGTTGAATTTGTAAACATGGGTAAACAGGAGCATAAAGCACATAACTACCATGAAGAATGTGGCCAGTGCAGAATGGGAGGACTGGTCATTGACTTTCAGGTGGGCAATGCAAAAGAGAATCCTGAAGTCTCGTTCAGCTCCTTATCTTTCCACACACTGTGATTTCTCTCTCTCTCTCTCTCTCTTTCCTTTTTTCTTCTTTTTTCTTTTTAGAAATCATCAGATTCTGCTGAGATAGAAAATCTCCATGAGCCCTTAGCAGTGGTCAGGAAATTCAAGGTAAGTCAGGCCCGCCTCAGCAGCTGCAGAATCAAACTGACTGTGTTAGAGCAGAGGCAGATGCTGGATCTCACAGTGTGGGAGCCCGGGCAGAGAGCACACCGGGATTTGTAGCTTCAAGGCTTTGGGACACAGACTGTTTGGAAGAGCCAGGAGAATCAGACTGTCTGGCTGTGCCCCGTGGGTTGTAACTTTCCAGCTGAGGGGAATGGGAAGTGAACTTGGAGCCCTGTATGCACCCACGACTGCAGCAACCCTTTCTGAATAGATTTGGAAGGTTTTGAATAAGCAGAAAAACTGCATGTGGGCAGGGCAGGCAGCACCTGAACTGCTGTCACATCAGGGCAGCAAGGCCATAAGGTCAGAGCATCCTCTGGAACAAGCATAAGGATGGCTGGGGAGATATGAAAGCGGTTCCACTTAACCCAGTCCCATGGCTGGAGGATCAGTAAGGATCTGCATTTCTTGCTCCCCGACAGACACTGCCCCCCATTAGTAACCACCGTGTGGCCAACCTGCCTGCGGGGCACTTGCAGAGAAGGCTGATGTCAGACAAAGAAGCCAGCCATGTGTGGGTCAAGCCAAAGCCTCCCAGGCCCATCCTTTTACACCTTGATGTGACAGCAAGGTCCCACTCTATTGAGGACTTCTTCAGCAACTTTGCCTCGGAGTTCCCGAAATACTTCTTGCCCTGGTAAGGAACTTGGGTGAGAAGTGGCCCATTGGGAGATACTGTCAAAGCATAGTGCTCCTCTGGGAGAGTGCCTCCCCAGGCACCTCTGCAGCTCCCTGCTTCCTGCGGTGCTGCTGTTCAGGCAGGAGGCTGCAGGTCTGCAGGAGCTCACTGATGGAACATCTCTCCCTGGTTCTCAGCCCCAGCATCCACCAGCTGCCGTTTGTGGATAGGAGTGTGGACAGAGATAGGATGGAGATGGACCACAAATGGTTGTCTCTGGCTACTGCTTCCAAAGAGGAGCTGCAGATAGTGGCGGACATGCTGATAGGTGTCATCAGGTATGTGCCCCTTCATCCTCACCCACTTTGCAGCCCCGATATTCCAGGTTCTCCCTCTGGCTTGCTCTGGCTTACAATGATCCTCTGGGGTCGCTCAGATACGTGATTTTCTGGGACTCATTCTTTTCCTCCCCCAGGGGCCTTTTGGAGAACACCCAGTTCCATGATGCGGTGAGGAAAAGCCTGCAGGAGCCCATCCCATATTTCTCCCAGTTTCAGCATGAAGAAACAGCAAAGATCCAACACAGAGGACAGTGCTCCACCATCCCCTCTGGGCTCTCTGCTTCCCCAGATCTTTTCACCGAGGAGAATAGAGAGAGAAAAGAAATGAGCCAAGAATCCTCTCCTAGCAATGATTTTCTGGGCTCCTGGGAGGGGCTGAGTGAAGTTTTTCGTCATGAGAGGCTGAGGGAGCAGAAGGCGATGATGAAGGGGTGAGGAAGAGCTGCACACACAGAGCAGCTGTTCATTGGACTCAGCATGTAGAAAACAGTGTGCTCTGCTGCTGTGCCTGTTGTGTGCTGGGAGGAGCTGCAACAAGCATCCTTCCTTGTTGACTGTCTAATAATCCCCAGGCAGCCAGCCTTCAGGAGTCTGGTGGAGATGGTGCTGGAAAACACACTGCAGAACATCCTGGTGGAAGCCAGCTGTGGGGAGGTGGTGCTGACAGCCCGGCCCAGGGTCATTGCTCTGCCCCCCAGCCCCTTCCAAAGGTAAAGGACCTGTCCTTAATGCATCAAACTGAGGCAACAACCCGTGTTCTAGATTAGCCAGGTTGAAATTTCAGTGCCAAGGCTGCCTGTGCAGAAGGCAGAATCCAACCCCAAAGCCTCTGCCTCTTGTTCTATCCCAAGCCCTCTGTGAGCCCAGATCTTCCTTGGCAGCATGCTCAAACAGCTCAAGGAGCAGAAAGCAGGCCAAGCTCTCCTGGTCTGAGATGGTGCGGGATCCAGTTAGGTAGAAGGAATGGCCACAGTTGAATAGGCAGATGTGGGGCTGAGGGCAAAGAATGAGGGTTTGTCCAGTTCTGGGCAAACCAGGTCCCAGGGATTTGGGACCAAGGGAAGGTTACTGAATGGAGATGTCATCTCTAAAGCTGCAAAATTCTTGTGCAGATGGAGGTGGGATATTTCCCCTGATCTCCCAGGGATGGATGGTTGCCTGCGGGGAGGTGGCAGCAGACTGCACTCTCCTTAGCCCAAAAGCAATCTCTTCTCTTTCAGAATCGCCAGTCCAGCACTCTAACCTTCAAGAGCATAGCTGTGGCACAGCATGCTGCTTGAGCTCTGCAAGCACATCGCATCTCCACTCTTCATCCCATCCCCATGATGTCCAGAGCTGCTCCAACCTCCCACCCCAAGACTTGATGCCAGCACGCTGCCTGCCTCCAAGGCTGTACATCCTCAACATGTTCCCATCTCTGCTTTGAATCTTCCAGCAACTCTGATGGCTGCACTGCAGCTCCTGCAGACAGTGAAGGGCTGCAGCTGCAGCAGCCCAATAAAAGGAGCTTAGCCTCTGCAGGCACAGACATTGGTGTGCAATAGGATGTAATCAGCGCATCCGGGTTTAGTAGTGCCCTGGACGAGCTCTCTCCATATAAATCTACGAGGTTCTCACTGGGGGAACTGGGTGCCGCTCAGCTTTGGCTTCCCGTACGGCTGTGACTGTCTCTTCCACATATCGCATTGTCACAGCCGGGAGGTGGCACTGTTAGTTCTCAGAAAGCTCCGGTGCCGGCGCAGAATTGGAGCCGCTCCTTCTCCCCTCGCAGCCCCCAGGAAAGCCACGCACTGCGGGGTGCTTCAGCCCTGCTTGGCAGAAGGCAGGTGCCGGCTGTGCCCGGGGGTGCTGCAGCTCTCTCAGAGCTCTGCTCGCTGCAGGAGCCCTGCGTGCGTAACGCGTTACTGAGCCCCAGGGCCAAGCTGTTCCTGCTGTCGGAGATACTGTGCTGCCAGCTCAGAGAGCATACCTCCTCCTCTCTTCCCAGCACGCTGGGTGCCAGATCTTCCACGGCAGCTTCTCTGTTTTCCGGGCCCGTGCCGAGCAGGGGCTGGGTGCCACGTTCTTGCACCCCAACAAGGCAGCAGCAGCTGTTCGGTCCGCTTGTGGTGAATCTGCCAGGTACATGCACCTCACTAGGACCTTCTTAATACAGGTCTCACGCTGGCTTCCCAAATGGGTGGCGTGAGTAGCAGTCTCACCATCCTCTTAAAGCAGATGGGATCCAGCTGCCTGCAGAGCCTCGGTGCTGCCCATAGCAGTGGGGATGGGGTAGGTGACTGTGTAAGTCCCTGGGCCTGCTGCATCATGATGAGGTCTGGGAGCTGTCTACACATCTGCGAGAGAAATGTCTCTTCCCTTTGCAGTGGGTGTGAGATGGTTGTGGGGGGTTGAGTGCCAAGCTGACTGTAAGGATGTGGTCAGAGGGAAAGTTTGGCAAACCATGGGCTCCCCGGTTATCGGGAGTGCTCCATGGGTAGGCAGTTTGTGCAGCATACAACAGTCCTTTTCTTCTTGGCTGCTCATCCTGGGAAGGGTGGAATGGCCTTGGGGCAAGTGGGCGACAGAAGCCATCCTGAATCCCATTAAAACATTTAACACCTGCTGAATCGTGCCTTTGTCTGGGAGATAAAGGGAGGGGAACAAAGCTGCTCTTGGTCTTCTCTGCTATGGTGCCTGTAAGGCACGGTTATCCCATTTGCCTGAATCCCACCTCGTGTGACCCCACATCCAGACAGGAACAGTGCTGGAGAGCAGTCCCCTGTATCCCCTGCCCCTAACATTGAGTATTGGGAACCTGGGTAGGTCCTGCCGTGAGCAGCCTGCACAGCCAGAGAGAAAAGTGGGCACGGTGGTGACAGGTTGACAGCTGGGCTTAAGAGTCATAGAGGTCTTTTCCAACTCTAACGATCCTATGATTCCCTTGGCAAAGCAGGGTAGGGACCCTTCATCTCTGCTTTCACATATTTGAGATACCAGGTTTTGTTGGCTCAGCTCTATCCCCTCAGTCACTGGGGACTTTTTGGTCCATGGTGGGGTCAGGTCAGGACACCGAAGGTGGCTCCTTTGGGACAAGAGACAAGCTGCCATGTAAAAGCCAGTCACTCTGACTCTGGTGGGAGCCCTGCTCACTGCCTTTCCCACACCAAGACAGGAGAAGCAAGCAAGCTCCATACGGTGTTGGGAGGAGAGGGAGCATTGCCTCGCCTCTTAGTATCATACCCAGGGCAGTGATGGTTCTGCATTTCCTTTTCTGGCAAAACTACTGGGAAAGGGGTGAGGGCCACCAATGCCAGTGCTCTGGAATTCCTCCAGCTCCTGGCAGTGCCAGGCTGGGCCGGGCAGAGGGCTGGTCTGGCAGCCTGTGGGATCAGAGCCCCAGGCAGGAGGGATGGATGGAGCCCTCCTTTCAAATCTGGCTGCCAGGGCCAAAGATGAAGACCTGGATGGCAGCGGCTGATAGGGAACTGCTGCTATCCACTTACATGCGAGAATCTATTTACTGCGACCTGCAAGTAACTCTTGCTATGGAAAGGGCGACAATGATAGTTTCTAACACACTGCCAGGAGATAGGATATCTGTGGGTGTCTGTTGTGGGGGTGAAAGCAGCACCCACAAATGCCCCTATCTGCACAAACAGTCCAGTGCACCCACACAATGGAACTTCTTCTTTCATCGCAGCTGCACTTCATGCTCTGTTATCCAGGGAGCTGTGAGTGCCAGAGAAACCCAGAGCTATCCTGGCTCCTGCTGGCTCAGGGTGAGATCAACAGAGGCTGCTGAGGCCAGAGAGCACACCTACTCTGCTCCTGTGGGCTCTGTATGGGGATGTCAGTGCGGGTTCCCCACTGGGGATGCTTTGCAGGCTGGATGGATGCAGGAAGCTAGTGCAGCTCTGGAATGGAGTGACCCCAGCGTAAGGCATGTGCACAGGGAGGGAATGAAACACATCCTGTTTCCAGCGCTGCACCTTGAGGGCTGGCTGCCAGAGCGAGAGAGAAGAGGTGTTGCTGCTGAGCTCTGCCTCCTGTACACGCATTGTATATCGCCCCATCCCAGGGCAGGGTACCCCCACACCTTCCCCTGCCTCTCCTGCTTTGCCAGCCTGCACTCCTCTCACCCCTGGCTGCAAAGTGAGCAGGGCAGGTGGGTGGAAAAGTGACAGCTGGTGTTGTTCCAGTGCAGGTTAATGAATGTCTCCTCCTCTCCCCCCCCACACCTCCTCCTCCCCACCGCCCGCCCCAGCACCCAGGCTCCTGGCTCCTATCAGCCCATCAGGCTCCCATTAACAAAGGCAGCCCTGGAGAGTTTGCATAGAGACCTGCTCTGCCTCTAATCGAGGTGGGCTAATCGCCTCCCTTGCCCAGCCTGCCTTCCCTAGGTCAATATTTGCTCTGAGCAAACACAGAGCCGTGACAGGTGTGCTGGGAGAAGGCTCGCCACGGCCAGCCCAGCCCTCTCGCCTGTCTCTGCTCAACCCCATCTCTCCGGCCCCCCGACCGACAGCCAGCAGCGCTATTTTTATCAGGGCTATAAAAGCCCCATCCTGCCGGCGTCACCCTCATTTTCTGCTTGTGAGCCAGCAGGAGAAGGAGAAGCCACTCACCTGCGAGCTGCCAGCGTGTCACCGGAGCCAGGTGAGAAGCTGCAGCCCAGCACTGGGCCGGGTGCTGCCTGCCTGGCGGGAGAAGGTGCTGGGCATGGGGTCCTGATGGAGACAGCAGGGGACAAGCCCAGAGGAACCCCCCCAAGGGGAGGAGATGGGCTTAGGGGCACTTTCCTGGCTGTCCCTTAACTCATCTCTTCTCTCCCACCTGTATTTTCTATTCCTTTCTGATCCCCTTTCCTCTTCCCTTTACTTTCTTCCTTCCTTTTTTTCTTTCTTTCTTTCTGTTTTTCCACCGTCTCTCCCCACCCTACTGTGCCAGCTTAACCTGCCCCACTCTGTTTGGCTTTCCCAGGCAGCAGGTGTCAAGCATCCATCCACCTCTTGGACTTTACCCTCGAGCAGTGGCTGCAATGAGGACACCAGCTCCCAGCCTAGAGGGACTTGGCCGGGAAGGAAGGATGGGGAAGGGGCACTCTGCCGCCTGCAGCACAGAACCTCCCAGCCCAGAGCGACTCTGCACTTGCCTGGCGTCGAGCCCCACGTGCAAGACCTGACCTGAACGTTTTGTTCGTTCGGCTCGCGTTAGGCAGGTCCAGCCTGTCTGCAACAAGGGCAACTGCAGCCCACCAAAAGTGCGCTCCTGGCAGGCAATATCCATGCAGGATAAATGGGCTGGTTTGCAGCACGCATAGCGTGATGTGCGCACATGGGACAATGTGCATATGACACACAGTCACATGCACAGTGTTCAAGTCATGAATGGAGCTTGCACAAAGCCATCAGTGCACAGAAGGTGCAAGTTGCATGCGTGCATGAGCCCATGCACGTGTGCAGGACACATGCACTGATGGCACTCAGCATTGCAGGCAGTGACATGCAGGAGACACAGTATGTGTGTCTGTGGCACTGTGGCACACAGGCACAGGGCTGGCTGCCCTGCAGCAGTCGGGTGCAGCTGCAGGTAGGTCTCAGCAGTCTGCTGGCACCGAGCAAAGCTGCTGCTGGAAATGGGGAAAGACAATAGGAGCAGGGCAGAGGACTGGGGGATTGCATCTTTTCTCTGCCTGTGCATCTGCACATGCTGCTGCTACTGCAGTCCTTCTGGCCATGTTTTGTGGAAGGTTCTTGGGGGGGAACTGGGATTTCTCTTCCAGGCCAGCGCAGAGCCCAGGGCTGCTCCTTGCCTCATTCAGACAATATGGAGTCCTGGAGAGATGGGAGATGAGACAGTGTGGGAGCCCAGGAAAAGGAGCAAAACCAGACCTCAGAGTTTAACCTGTGCAGCTCCGGAGGGAACGGGAGCAATTGAGATGCCATGATTCCTGCTGCTTCCCCCATCCCCGTGCATATTGGCTCGGCACCCTCTGCTCCAGTGCAAGTCACCTACATCCCTGCACTGGATGGAGCAAAGGCACATACTGGGCTTCTTGAGTGAGTTTGGAAAGTTTTCAGCATGTGGTGTGGGGAAGAACCAAAAGCACAGGGCAAAAAGTCCCCCTGGAGCCAAGTCCCCTACGCTGCTCCGGACCCCCCTGGAGCCAAGTGCCAACCCTGGCCTGAGGACAGCTGCACACAATGTGTGACACTGCACAGAGCCTGGCCAGCACAGCCTGCAGCCCTGTGCTCTGTCTGCTGCTGCCAAATGTAGCCAAGTGCAAAAGCCAAGAAAGCACTACACACAACCCGATGTGCACAGCCCCTTGCAGCCACCCAACCTGGGATCAAACAGGGTATGATTAATGGTGCTGAGCAAAGCCAGACCCTGCTGCCCGCATGCTCCAGCCGCCGCACATGTCCTCTGGTGCAGATGCTATCTGGCACAGTGGAGCACTGCATGCACTGGAGATACTCACCCTGGTGTCTCCATGTACCATAAGGACACGTGCTCCCATAGCACAGTCTGGGGCTATTTGAGCCTGTGAGACCCTCCTTGCACTCTGCATGTGGCTCAGGTGCTACAAAAAGCCTTTGGTTCTGTCCCAGCAAGAGCTGGAGGCAGACCTTGTGCACATGTCCCAGTGGGAAAAGGGGACGCCTGCAGAATCAGCAGGAGCAGCAACCAGATGAGCCCTGGGGTGGACTGCTCCCTGAGCCTCACAGAGCAGGGATCTGGCCTCTGTGCTGTCACCTTGGTTTTGGGTGAATAAAACAGCTCAAGCTGCTTGTGCTCTGTGCCCAGCTCCATGTCCAAGCCAGCAGTGGTGAATCATGCTGGCCGGGGACAAAGCATAAGAGTCCAGTGTCACCACCACTGTCCCACAGCTCCATTTGCATCACGTTGGGCTCCTGGGGCTCTGTGCTGGGGATTTGCATGGTGCAGCTCTGCACAGGGCCAATTTGCATGGGGAGGGAAGGGTGCAGGGGGAGTGCTGGGGAGCAATGTGTACCCCAGTGTGCATTTGCATACAGGTGTGTTTGCATTCAGGTGTGTGTGCATATATGCATTCATGTTCATTTGCATATGCATGAGCATATGCACAGCTCAGTGTGTGTGCATGCATTCTTGCTGACCGAAAGCTGTGGACCTGGTGACTCCCCTGTCACGCTCACTGCTTCAAGTGCCCAGTATGCAGGTGTGGGTGTGTACTGCCACTGTCTCCCCATGGGGTTCTGCCAGCTCACTACGTGTCCTGCCCAGCCCAGATACTTTGTGCCATCCCAAGGCAGGCACCACTTTGCTGCAGGATGTGGCAGCTGGCTGCTGCCCTCTGCATGCCAGTGTGACAAAGGGGGACAAGCCCAAGGACCTGCTGCTTTGTACAAAGCCATCGGGGCTGTGTGGTTCTGCCATGCCTGGAGGAGACACTGGGGCTGAGCAGGGGCTCCCTGATCCATGAAGGTCACCATGCCCCTGAACTGCTGCGGGTACCCAACCAGCTGGCACGAGGGTTGGGCTAAGGAGGCTGAAGCTGTTGTGTCCCTGATATTGGATTAATGTAGGAGGTGGGCACTAAGTACCTTCCTCCAGGACATGTAGCTATGGGGAGCCCTGAGGGTTCCAGGCTGAGGACATACGGGGCAGTGGGCAGGAGGCTGATACCAGTGGGCTCTGCTTCAGGTCAGGCTCTGGACCTGAGGACCACCAGTTCTCCTGCCCCACTGCCTGGCATCCCTATGCAGGCAGGGTGGGATAGGTCTGGGGTACCCCTGTGGCTGGGAGGAACCTGTCACCCTTTTGGAGCTCACCTGGTCGTTTTCATGCTCCCATAGGGCAGAGCTGGTGTGGAGATGCAGCACTTGCCACCTGCTCACACCCAGGCTGTAATCCACAGGCAGGAGGCGAGCAGCTGGCGGAGCCTCTCTGACCTTCAGGTGGGATTAGTCCCCATGGGAACAGCAGGGAGCAGGCAGGTGAGGCCACTGCTCCTGCAGCAGCGTGGGGACCCAGCAAGGCTGTAGGGTGACTGGACATCCCCCACAATGGGCACAACTGGGTCCACCCCCGCTATTGTGGTCTATTACCAGCTCCAGGTGCACCCTTACTATTGGGGTCCATCTCCATTGTGTGCGCACCCCAAGACCCATTTCACACTCAGAGCACTGCAGAGTATCTGGGGGACACACAGGGACCAGCACAACCTGGCAGCACTCCAGGGACCCCAGTGCCTCAGGGTAGTGTGTGTGTGAGCTGTGTGTGGGAGCTAATCCCAGCAACATCTGCCAGACTGCTTGCCATGTTTCCGGCTGTGGGCAGGGAGCAGGATGGCTGTGCAGGGAACACGTGTGTGTGATGGCTCCTGCTGGCAGGGGAGCCTGCAGCACCTACTGGCCAGCCAAGCGTGTGATGGTGCAGGTGCCATCCACAGCCAGCAAGGAGCAGAGAGGCAACAAATGGCACTGGGGCATAATGAGCCTCAGCTATGGGGTCCGGGTGCCTTTGGACCTTGGTTGGAGTTTACCCATCCTTCTTGTTCAGGAAGATGCTTGAGGACAGCAGGATGTTATATGCATCCTTCCCAGAGAAATGAGTCTGTGGGAAAAAGTGAGGAAAACGGAGCAGGGAGGCTGGGTGGGCAGATGATGCGTTGCCCCCGATCTCATCAGCCAGCCCCTGCAAATAAAAGCCACCTGTTTCAGCCCTGGCAGCAGGAAGCCATCTCCAGAACAAACAGAGCACCAGGCAACTGAAAGAAAGGCAAACAGGGGCTGGCACCAGCTCCATCTGCTCCCTCCCAGTTCCAGTCCTGGACCTCCAACCCCAGGTGCGACAGTGCAGCCCCCAGCAATGATGGGGCAAGGGGAGCCTAGGGGAACTGTCCTGGTCCACCAGCCTGGGTTCTTAAAATAACGGTGGGAAAGGCAGTGTGCTGCCATGAGCCTCAGATGTGTGCCAGATGTGGCAGATACCCAGGCAGAGCCATGTCCCCTCCCTCGGCAGACAGCTGATACAGGGCACAGGCTGTGCCCACGCGGATGGGGAGCACAGCAGGGGAGCGACCCCGTGCCGGGGCTGGTCCGGAGAAACCCGATCTGTTTTGCTCCTGCAGGGAACAGGATGAGCCGGGAGGGACACGGGGCCCTTATTAAATTAGCCTATGCAGCAGGCCCTGGACGAGTGTTCATCAGCTCGCAGAACCACTATAGAACTAGCAGCTGCCTTTGAGCAGGCTCACTGTCTGCCCCCGCCTGCCTCCCCCTGCCCGTGTCACCATCCCAATAGATGTTGCAGGTGACCAAATGACACGTGAGGATGCTAGTGGCAGGGACCGCCTAGGGCCACAGGAGATGCTTGGGGGGGGGGAGGGGGGGGAAGACAACAGGCAGTGTCAGAACCCTGGGGTGCAAAGGGGAAGGGCTCTGACCATGGGGATCCCCTCAATCTGCTGTTCCCATTGGGGGCTCACATATGGCTGTCTCAGTGTGCAGGGATGTCGGAGGGGTCAGAGAAGCAGGGATGTGGCACAGCCCCTACCTAGGGGTCAGTTTCTCCCCACTTCTCCCTTCTCCTCCTCCTGGGTGCTTTTGTCCGAGAGGTTGCACCAGGCTTCCTGTTAGGTCTACATGCCCATAAGATCGCATTAGTGCTCAACAGATCCTATAGCACAACATCCATTACCCCCCCCAAACCTCATCCCATATGGGATGTTCAGCCTACATTCCATACACTCCAGTGCAGGGGCAGGGACTCCATCATATACCCCACAGCACTCCGTAGCCCCAGGCTGTCTACAATCCCATCTCATCCCACCCCATCCCAAACAATCAGTGCTCCATTCTGTACCCTGACACACGGCGATGGGGCTGCCCGCACCCATGCTCAGACACTTCGAGGAATGTCCCCAGGCCACCCCAAGCAAGTGGGAGGTGTCACCCCACTGTGCCCTGCACAGAGTCGGCAGTGCTTTATACAACCAAAAGAACTGCTGTATAGCGCTGTCGCTGGGCAGGAGCCGGCTCCAAGCGCTGCCAGGCTGCACCCTCTGCTGGGACCTGAAGGCATCGGCACGGCACGATGGGGACAACGCTATTCACACTCCACGAGGCGGCCGCAGGGGACAACGGGGCTCCACGGGAGCTCCGCACTGCGGAACAGAGCAGCCAGCCAATGCACGGAGGGGAACAAGAAAGGCATGCTGCATGCTGTCACCCCCCAGACCCCAGTTCTTGCCAAGAGGGATGGATGCTGCAAGAACATGGGAGGCCCCATGTTGGCCTCATCCAGTCTCTCCCAGCACGGAAGGCCTTATGCCAGGCTGGGGCCATCGTGAGCAAAGAGCGTGGAGCGCTGTGGGGACATCAGCTGGGGGTGCTGCCCATCTCCCCAGATGGCTGAGCCACAGCCATGCCAACGCTGCTTCTGCCCGCCGCCACCATCCCTGGCACAGGCTGCGGGTGCCCTGGGAAAGGCAGTGCCCCTAATCCCCAGGCCAAGCGGGGACATTGTCCGGGGGCAGAAAGCAAAGCGACGCGTCAGGCCCTTTGCCCATTGTGCCCTGAGCCCCTGTGCAAACACAGCCCAGCGTTTTCATTGTCAGCGGAGGGTGGCGCGGGGGGGCCGCTCTCGCCACACTGCCTGAGTGGAATGGACAGCAGCAGCCTACCCGCTGGGTGCCCCAGCCCCCCCGCTGACACAGCGCATAGCCCCCCTCACAGCCCCGCTTCGCCGCCCGCTATATAGGGCTGGGGAAAGCCAGAACCGTCACCACCACCTTCGCCTCTGTGCCCTGCGACCAAGTAAGTACCAGGCTGTGAGCCTCCGAACCCCAATGCACCGCTGCTGCCTTCGCCCCTCGCGTGAATCCCCCCATAGACAGCAGAAGGGTGTTGGGTTCATCCTTGCAAGAGATGTGCCATCTCACATGGGTCCAACAGGCACCCAGACCCCTCAGCATGCAGGGCAAGGGGCTTGGGAGCAGCCCCACACAATGGGCATATTACATGGAGAGAGAGGGCATTGCAGCTGGAGGGGTCTTGAGGTCCCCAGAGACCCCGCAGCTGTAAGGGAATGGGATGGGAGGTGTCCCCTGACCAGCCTGGAAGGGGCCGGTGACAGAGGATGACACCCGGGTGACACCGGGGCTCTGCCCACAGCTGAGCTCCCCGCATGACCAGCGAAGCCATGGACACTCTGGGGCAATACAAGATCACGGTGTGGGAGGAGGAGAGCTTCCAGGGCAAGCGCTGCGAGTTCCTCATGGAGTGCCCCAGCATCATGGAGCGCGGCTTCCGCAAGATCCGCTCCATCAAGGTGGAGTCCGGCCCGTAAGTGCCCCCCAGAGCCTTCCTCACCATCCCTTTTCAAGGGGCTGCCTGAGAGATGTGACACCCAGGTCCTTCCTCTGCATCCGTTGCGTTGTGCCTCATTTTCCCCATCTGCAAAGCCGAGGTGTTGGTGGGGAGAGGCTTTGCCTGCAGAGGAGATGTTTGATGCTGGCAAGGACCTGCACCCTGAGTATCCCCTCCTCTCACCGCAGCTGGGTGGGTTTTGAGTACCCTGAATACCAGGGGCAGCAGTTCATCCTGGAGAAGGGTGACTATCCACGGTGGGAGGCCTGGAGTGGGAACAGTGGATACCGCACCGAGCACCTCCTCGTCCTTCCGACCTGTCAAGTGCGCGGTGAGTTATGGGGACAGATGTTTGGGCCAGCAAAGGACAGCAGGGATGGAGCGTGGACGTGGGATGCATGGGTGGATGGGTTACATGGGGATGTTGGATGGAGGGGTGGCTCTCACCTCCTTGCAGACATCCTGAGGTGTGCATTTGGGCTCACGTTTAGCCCCAAACTCTACCCCTACTCCTGCGCTATGCATTGCAGAGCCACTCCCAGACTGAGTACCCCAGGACTTATCCCATTAGTCTGGGGTAGGGGAGCAGACTCAGGGAGATGCTCAGGAGTGAGGTTCATCCCCTCCCTGCCAGTACCCAGCCTCAGCACAGCCGCAGCCACTATCACTCCATCGTGGGGCTGCGGGTGCTCGCAGTGCCGGCACGTCTGTGCCTCCATGTGCCCCCCCCCCCCAACTTTTAATAATCACCAGGCAGATATGCTCGGGCTTTAATAAAGAGGACGCGATAAGATCGCTCCTCGCTGGCAGGACCGCTCCACGGTGCAGATGGATGTGCATGGGGGCTGGGCATGGAGGGGGGGACAGTGCCGCATCTCTGTCAGATATTAACCCCTCAGTGCCCAGCATCCAACTGAGCCCCACAGAGATGGAGAGGCACTTCCAGCAGCCCACCTTGCCCTCCAGCCTCAGGGAGGGTGAGGATGCTGAGTGTGGGAACCACAGGGACATGAAAGCAGCATCTTCTGGTCAGCCCCGGTGAGGCTGAAGGATACTTCATGGCTCACATCCCTGCACCAAAGTTGGGCATGGCACCCCCCATGCCACATCCCCTTCTCATGCTAGCTGCTGAACCTAGCCCACTCATCCCGCAGAACCACAATGACAGCAAGGTCATCCTATATGAAGCGGAGAACTTCCAGGGGCACAAGTTCGAGCTGAGCGACGACTACCCCTCATTGCAGGCCATGGGCTGGGGCAACAAGGAGGTGGCATCCATCAAAGTGAACGCTGGAGCGTGAGTCCCACTGCCTGGGGGTGGCAGAGGCACAAAATGGGTGTTGTGGGACATTTCCAGCCCAGATAGGGGCTGGATAGGAAACCCCAAAATACAGGGGACTCCTTCCCTTGGAAATCTGTGCCATTCTTACCATGGGGCCAACAAGAGGAGAGGATGGGAAGCAGGGGTTTGGGCTCTGAGCCAGAGGTGTCCCTGCAGGTGGGTGGCATACCAGTACCCAGGATACCGGGGTTACCAGTACGTGCTGGAGCGGGACAGACAGAACGGCGAGTTCAAGAAGTACAGCGAATACAGCAGCCAGGCCCACACCAACCAGATCCAATCCATCCGCCGCATCCAGCACTGAGCGGGGGCAAAGTGCGTGCCCTCGCAGCCTGCGGGCTGCCGTGCCATAGACCTGTACCTGGTAGCAAATAAAGGCATTTGTCAAAAAATGAGTGCTCCCCTCTCTGCTCCACTCTGCCACAGGGCAAGACACTTGCCTCAGCCCCACTGATCCCCAGCATCACCCAGCCCTAAGTCCTGGGTGGGGTTTCCCATTCCTCTCCCCCCCCAAGTCTGGCCACGCCAGCACATCCGTGCCAGCATCCGGCTCCGGCTCCGCCTGGGCACACCATGAGCCCCACCCTGCCTCTTCCTCCTGCACCCTTTCCAAGCCTCCTCGTCCTCCTGCATCCTGCTCCAGCACCCCAGCTCTCCTGGGGGGACACGCCAAGGTGCTCCCTGCCTGGGGAGCATGCCGAGGTGCTCCCTGCCCGTGGAACGTCCACTGCAAAGCCTCAGAATGGTGGGGCACTGGGTGTTGGGTCCCCAGTGCAGCTGGCCTTGGGGCTGGGAGGCTGGTGGGGAGTCTAGAATGGGGCCACACCTGTCTGTGTGCAAACTCTGCACCCAAAAACCCTAGCCCTGGGGTCTATGTGTGTGCGCATGTGCACTGAACAGGAGCTTGCACATTCAAACCTTACAATTCCACACTCCTCTCATTCCACAGCAGTATGATCCACGTAAATACCCCCTGCACCCATGCAGTCTCCCAGTGCCATGCTGCAGAGCGTCCCCACTGAGCTCTCCCAGCCCTCTTTTGTCCCCACCCCACCACGGCCCCACGGCTGCTCGGCCTCTCCCCCTGCACAAACACATTCCTGCACAGCAGCCGGGCTGCAGGGAACCCAAGGCCACGTCAGCTTGCCACTGCATTCCACGCCACCCCGCCTGCAGGTAAAGACCTCCTGGGCACCGACCCACAGGGCAGTGATGGGGGGAACTGCCACGGAAGACATGGGGACTGCTCTGCCCTAACCTGAAGGGGTGAGATTGCTGGATTGGGGGTGGGGGGTGAGCCATCTGCTGTTGCCAGTGGGGTGCTCCAGGGATCCCAGACCCCTCACCAGGAACCCTATGGACCTGAGCCCCTATCTCCTCTAGACATCCCCCGTCCCCTGATTGTCCCATGAACTTTGGCCCCATCCCCTTTATTTCTCCTCATCCTGTGGATCTGTCCCAGCTCACATTTGTCCCTGCTCCACCATAAACTCAGGACAATGCCTCTTGGGTCCCCAAAGCCTGCCACCCCTTGGCTTCCCAAGGGCACAGAGCTCCCCAAACCCTGGCACCCCAACACCCCTGCCCCTCTGCACACCTCAAGTCTCTCCAGTTCCATCACACCTTCAGCCCCATGCTCACTGTCTTCCCCCATCCCATCTACCTCCCCCCGCACCTCCAGCTCACACAACCCTAACTCTGCCTGCCACATGCCCTTTGTGATGCAGGTTCATGGCTGCAGGATCTTCACCACCAGGGAGGTTGCCAGGAGAGAGAGGCTCATGGCTCTTCCCCCCACCCTGCTGTGTCCCGGGCTTGTTTTCTGTTGCCTGAGGTGTTTTGCAGTGACTCAGGCAGCGAAAGCAAGTCTGGGAGGCTGTGGAGAGGCTGCAGGGCAGGCAGAGGGGCTGTGGTGGGCTGGGGGAACAACCAAAGGTGTTTGGAGATGGAGGCACTTTTTAAGGGCTGTTGCATCCCAGTGGCCCCCTGAGACTGGAGGAATTTGGTGGGTTGTATGGTGGGCTATGCTCTTGTCACTTATGGAGGTGGGCAGTGAGGATGGAGAGATGGCTGAGAATACACAATCCCCATTTCAGCCTGTGCTTTGGGCACCCTCAGCCAGGAGCAGTTATTGGCCACCAGTTGTAGGATGTCCCAGCCTAATCCCACCCTCCCCATGGGCTGCATGGCTGGACTGTGGTGTCTCCTCCTAAATGGCACATTTGGACTGCAGAATGAATAAGAAGCACAAGTCTGGCACCAGCACATCCTGGTTTCCATTTACACCTCATGATGAAGAAATGCCACTGGGTCCAGAGTGAGAGCTTTAATAGACATCAATGCAACAGCAGAGGAGAGGTTGTGGCAGATGAGCAGCTCGCTAGGTGGCTGTGCAATGCTGGGGCAAGATGGACAGCAGCACCTCTGGGTCTGTTGGGAAGGAAGGCCCATTCTTGGCTGAGGGGACAGAGATGGCACTTGGACGCAGCACCTGTGGCTGTGGATGGTGGGGCCGATCTGCCCAGAGGACTCCTTTGGGATTGAAGTTGCCCCAGCTCCTTCCCCTCTTTCAGCCCTTTCCCTCCTTGCCCTGAATCTCCCTCCAGTCTTCACAGTGCTTGCAGAGATTGAAGGCACCTGGAACACCTGTCTCCCAGTGCCAAATTGGGCAGCACCAGCTCTGGGATTCAGCAGCCAGCAGAGCCTCCCACAGGCTGATGGAGACATGGCCATGCAGGTTGGGTGGGTGCACAGAGCCCCCCAACTGCACAGAACCTAATGAAGATGGGAACAGATTCATGCAGCACGGACTGCATAAACAGGGCTCCAGCGGGGTGCCAGAGCCGAGCCACATCCCGGTGCCATGAGTGTCTGGCACTGAGCTCATCCTCCCCAGGGCTCTGGGACCTGCACAAGGGTCCCAATGGGGGGGGGGACACGGTGGGACCCCACTTATCCACACCGCAGGGGCACGGGGTGCTGGGAAGGCAGAGCAGGGGCACGGGGCAGTGGGTAATGCTGAGCGGGGTGATGCGGGGGCACGGCACTGTGCAGCAAGGGGAGCCCGGGGAGGGCCGTGGCCCGGCGGTCTCCAGGCAGTGTCCGAGCCCCACTCGCAGCCGGGATGGCAGCGCCGTGTTTGCGAAGAGTTAAGGAGGCGGAAGAGGCAGGAAGCGGCCCGAGCCTCTCTCCATAGAAACCCGCGGCCGTGATTAAAGTCTGATGCGGGCCCGATAGCGGGCTGGGTTGGGAGGGGGGGGGGGGGGCGGGGGGGGGGGGACAGCGCCCGCTTTAATTACAGTGGAGGAAATTGCTGGAGCCGGGGCCCCGAGCCCCTGCGAGTTGCCTGGAAACTCCCCCTCCTCCCCGCCTCCCTCGGCCCCTGCCCGTCCCCTGCCCGTCCCGCTGCCATTTATTCGCCATCAGCTGCTCCCTGATAAAGTGGAATAATAATAATAATAATAGGGGCAGGAATATTAAAACATGCAGCCCGCGGGCCGCCCCCACAGCTGCCATGAGACACGGCGCCGGAGCGGTGCCACTGCTGCTCAACATGTACCTGCCAGGTACGGGCGGACCCCCCCGCAACACAGCGCACCCCGGCCCCCGCCCTGCCCCGGCCCCTGCGGCACCAACCCTGCCTTCCTCACGTACCGTCCCTTCTGCTCTTCCAGCTTTTCACATCTGCACACCCTTCCTTCCTTCCTTCCTTGCTTTCTTCCTTCCTTTCTTGCTTTCTTCCTTCCTTCCTTCTTTCCTTCCTTCCTTCCTTTCTTCCTTCCTTCCTTCCATCCATCAATCCTTCCTTCCTTTCTTCCTTCCTTCCTTTCTTCCTTCCTTTCTTCCTTCCTTCCATCCATCCTTCCTTCCTTTCTTCCTTCCTTCCTTCCATCCTTCATCACCAACCTGCCATCCCGCTGCCCTTCCATCCATCCAGCCACCCTTCTGTCCTTCCAGCTCATCCTTCCAACCCATCCTTCCATCCACCCACCCACCCCACCCACCCGTCCCTCTTTCTGTTGCCTCTGTCTATCCACCATCCCTTCCATCAGCCCATTTTCTTTCTCTTACCTATTAGCTGTCCCTCCATCTGACTCTCATCTTCCCTTCCCTCCCTCCCTCCCTCCCTCCCTCCATACACCCATCCATCCATCCACTCACCCATTCATCCAACCACTCATCCATTCATTCACCCACCCACCACTTCTTTCCATCCACCTCTCTTTCTTTCCCTTTCCCCACTCCCCAACACCCTTCCTTCACTCCCATCCACCCAACCCTCCGCTACTCCATCCATCCACCAATCCTTCCATCCCATCCCTTTCACTCTCCCCTCTCTCCTTCCCATCTCCCTACCTCAGCCTGTGGGATTTTCTATTCCTATGTAAAAGCTTCCTCAGCTCTGTCAGAAATCGGATTTCCTTTTTCCTGGACGCGTTTCCTGGCTTCACCACAGCGGTGAGGTGGGCGAGGGGGAGCGGCCGGGGGGTCACAGTCCCGCCTGGCCCCAGCCCTCCCCACACTCGCACCCCTTTTTTTTCCCACAGATCCAGTGGGGGAAACTTTATTCAAAGACGGCAAGAGCCAGGCGTGGGGATCCCTCAACCCGGGCGTGCAGAAAGGTAAGAAAACCCAACCCTTTCCCCACTCCTTGTCCCAGAAACCTGCCTCTCTCCCTCCCATCCTCTTGCAACAGGGACTCCTGGGGCACTTTCCCCTCTGCATGTCCTATCCACTGGGGTTTCCCATATGGTACAAGATGCCCTGATGCTTGCTGCCTCAGGTTGGGGCTACTTCACTGGGAGCTGAGCTCCCAATGGCCATCCCAATGCACAGGCGTGGAATCCCAGCTCGGGTCCACACAGCGCTCTGGGGACACCCGATGGGTGTGTGGAGCCCATTCTGGGAGTGGAGAAATAGGGGAACCACCAGGGAGGGAGCTGCTGGGTCTAGGGCATGGGGTGACCAGGAGAGGATGGATGTCATGGGGTCCACCCATCCTTTGGGAAAAGCCATCCAGGGATGTAGGGGAGCAGCCCTAGAGTCACTGGACATAGGGCTGATGTGGAGTGGGCATCAAGTGTTTGGGACATGTTTCACCTGCCTGGCAAGGAGATGGATATCATGGTTTGGAAGGGTGGGAGATCAGTAAAGCTGGGGCTGAGGGTGTCCCTTTGCCTCTGCATTGTGGACTCTGCGCAGCCGTGCTCTCCACACCGCACTGCGTGAGAAGGGACCTTTTGGGGTCACTAGAAGTTTCCTTGGGGAGGCACAGAGGATGAAGCCTTGCCACCCTTCCTGGCTGCTTGTGTGGGGTGGGGTACAGCATGAGGTTCACATATCAGCCTTGCTCAGAAGTCTGCAGAGAGGGCTGTGGGGATGGGGTGAGAAATGTGAATGTGGCACAGAGATGAGAAATCCCCCATTTTATTCTGCTGATGATGGCAGAGGTGTCTGGAACGCCAGCCCCTGCACTGGGCTCTGGCTGTCTGCAGAACTGAGCCAGTGTGTGCACTGTGTGAGGTGTGAGTGCCAGGCTGCAGGGGAAGAAGGAACACAAAGGAGTGCAGAGAGCACAGGTGTGGGATATCTTGTGCCAGAAACACAGCCTTGGAAAAACCTGGGCTTGCTTGCTTGGGTCAGGATGCCTGAGTGGGGTCTGACAGACGAGGGTAGAAGAGGTACAGCTGCTCCCTGGATCTGGAGCAGGAACGTGCAGGGGGAACTGCATGGGTGTGAGTGTGGTGGAAATGGGGTGTGGATCTGCAAGGTGGCTGTTCCTTCTCATCACCCTAGGGCTCTGGGACCCTTTCTGTCCTCCCTCAGTGCAGCTGCCTGTGTGCCTCACTGTGGGCACACCCAGGTGTGCCTGGCTCTTTTGGGCAACAGCATCCAGCCTGGCACAGGGGCATGTTGGGCATCATCAGTGCAGCCAAGAGGTGCAATGTCCTTAGAGAGGAGAGTTTTCACCTGGAAACCAGGAATGTTTGTACCTGACAAACCCACAGTATGTCCTACCCTGTGCTGGGCGCTCTGGTCTCTTTTCATCTGCCAGGGTTCAACTCAGAGTGCTGTTGCACCATGACATCACTCGCCCTGCAGGGATTTCTGTCCCTGGAGATGGGCAGGGCTGAGCTACAACACCAGTCTCATTTTGGGGCAGAGTACAAGTGAGAAATATGGGATGGGTCTAGGTACTACACAAAAACACTGGAGCTGAGTATCCAAGCAAGCAGGTACCCATGGGAAATGGGAAGGGAAAGCAAGGCAGAGGTGAAGGTGGTTGGGACATTTCCTGCTCCCCCTTCTCTGACTGGGAGCTCTGACCTCTCTGGGGCAGGCAGTGGGCAGATCCAGCTGTGGCAATTCCTGCTGGAGCTGCTCTCGGACCGGGCCAACCTCAACTGCATTGCCTGGGAGGGCACCAACGGAGAGTTCAAGCTGATCGACCCTGATGAGGTGGCGCGGCGCTGGGGCGAGCGGAAGAGCAAGCCCAACATGAATTATGACAAGCTGAGCCGGGCGCTGCGCTACTACTACGACAAGAACATCATGACCAAGGTGCACGGCAAGCGCTACGCCTACAAGTTCGACTTCCATGGGCTGGCGCAGGTCTGTCAACCGACTGCCCCTGATCACACCCTCTACAAATTCCAGGGCAATCTGGCCCCACTGCCCTTCTCAGGCATCTCCAAACTCAACCTCATGACCTCCGGGGTGACGCCGGCTGGTTTCTCCTACTGGCCTGGCTCCAGCCCATCTCTCTACCCTGGGCACAGCCTCCAGCCCTCGGCCCCGTTCAGCGCCATGGCAGCCTCCCACCTCAACAACATGAACAACCACTACCATTAAGGCTTGGCAGATCCATCCCGTTGGTGTGGGGCTGGGGAGTTTGGTGGGAAAGGGTGGGGGGTGGGATGCTGCCCTGCTCCAGCTGCCCCTGGTGAGGTTTGGAGATCAGTGATTCCCTGGCATGGGTGGTTGGAGGGCAGAAGGTGTCTACCTACATTTAGATTGAGGAGGGATCCTCCATGAGGGAATGCACAGGGATGCTTAAAGCGGAGATAAATGGGAGGAGAAATCATTCCCCACCCCACAAACTCCCCTCGTGCTCAGCTCAGCCTCTAGCCTACCCATCTCCCAAAACAGAAGGGTCAGAAGCTGGAGACCCCAGAAAGCCTTGCCCAAGGGTGAGGGATCCTCCTTGCAGCTCCTTGCTCCCTGCCTTCATCCTTACCTCCAGGGAACAAGGCTAGGTAAAGTAGGAGTGACAGCAATGCTGGGAGCCCAGGGCACCAAGGGGCAGGCCTGGTGTCCAAGGAAGTATCCCCACCCTCCAGAGCAGGACTTTGGCCTAGTGGATGGAAAAGTGCTGGGCTCTGCCAGCAGGGGAGGGATTTGTCTTCAATAAAATGGAGAGGTGCTGTGAGCTGTGTCTGCTTCTGTGTGCAGGGGGCTGCAACAGGGGGCACTAGCCAGCAGAACACCCCCCCACCCCCCCCATCTGAAACCAGAGCACTGTGGAGCTGAAATACAGCCACCCTGCCTTATCCTGCATTCCTTCCTTTCTTCAATCACCACCTCTGGCTCTTACCTCCAAGAGATAGAGGGAATAACTGGTTTCTTGGGACATCCCTCTGGGGCAGCAGCAGGTGAGGGGAGCCAAACCTGGGGGTCCTCAGTGCCATAAGGGGTCTCTGGGCAGGTTGCAGTGTTCATGGAGCCAGGGCTGAGGCCAGATTGATGCCATGCAAGGACATGGCGGAGTGGCCAGCCCTTCTCCCTGTGCCTCCCAGGTCACAGCAGACACAGGAGGGATGGCTGTGCTGCCCTCTCTGCATTCCTCCAGGGTCCAGTTACTCTCCTGGTCCTTGTGGCATCTGCTCAGCCATGTCCTCTCTGCTCTAATTAGCTTAAGAGAGGGGATCCGACAGCAGCGTGTCTTCCAGGGAGGACTCAGGCTGCAGTGTGGGGGGCCTTGGGGTTGTGATGCAGGAAGCCCATGCCTAGAACAGTGGGGTCAAGGGGAGACCTTCCTTTGCTGTCCCTGAGCTCTGCACAGGCTGGTATAAGGAGGTGAGCAGGGGGAGGAAGAGAAGCTCCCTCTATGCCAGAAGCAAGAACTCATGCTGGAGAACCCCCCCCCCCTCCCCTCCAATTTTGGCCTCCCTATCATTTACGAAAGTAAATGATAGGGAGGGGCAGCTGGATATAGCTGGCTTCATCATAGCCAGGGCAGGGATACGTGTCCTCATCAAGGGAGCGGGCGTCAGGGCTTAGGAAGAGGCATGACGCAGGGGCAGAACAGGGATTAAGGGATGTGGGTCACTAGTAGCTCCTCGCCACAATCTTACTCCTGTCCCTCTGCCAGCGCCCACAGCAGGGAATCCCAAGTGAGCCCAGCTCCTCGCTCATTCCCAGCCCTACAAGGGCAGCTCCCTGCTGGACCTGAGTGTCCTGGGAAACAAAGAAAACACCACCCACCCTATATGACAGGCTGAGGGCATGCTTGGCTCCACTCTGAGGTCACCCAGGATCCCCCTGTTTGGATTCCCCCTAGAAGCAGGGATCATGAGCTGAGGGGGGCAGACAGGAGGCAGGTGGAGTACCCATGCAGGACTCTCCAGCTATGGAGGATACAGTGCTGTCACTATGGCAACCTGGAATGCTCCCATCCACAGACCCCGATGGGAGAAGTTCCCTCCATGTGATGCTCAATGGAGAGGTCCAGAGCATTGCCCCCACCCAGCACAGCGGCCCTTCACCCTGTGTCCCCGTGCCCCAGCCCTGCAATAGCATTGCTCCCTTCTGTCTCCAAAACCACTGGTTCAGAGCAGACTGCAGCAAAATCCTACCAATGGCTGAGCGGGGCTGAGCCCAACACGTGGCACTGACCGTCCCCAGCCCTGACCGGGGGTGCTCAGCCCAGGGGAATGACGTGGAAGCACCATTCCCAGCGATGGGGTGCATGGGCTCAGTATGCTGCAGGCTCCAGACTTACCTGCTGCCTCGGTTGCCATGCTGCTCCTTTCATTCATGCACAGCAGAAGGAGAATGAGTGCTGCCTGCATCCATGAGGATGAAGAGGAGCTGGGGGGGATACACAGTTGCAGCCCATGCTCTGCTGCTCACCAAATGCAGCCCCTACCCTGGGTGCCCTGTGAGGAATGAGGTGGGGAACAGGGTCCCAAAAGGCCTCAGTCTGTGCAGAGCACATGATCTCAGAGCTGTTGGTGCTGCTTCTTCATTAAAGGCAGGAGGAGGGTTTTATTCTGCTTTTTTTTTTTTTTTTTTTTTTTTTTTTGTCTGTTTTTTCTTCCTTCTGCTTAAGCAGCAAGAAGGAAGGACTATGCTACTAAGGGCAGGGCTCAGGATGTAGCCCCCCTCACCCCAGTTCCCCCACATCCTCTCAGCCCCTCTGTAAGTTATGGAGGGCCCCTCTCCCATTTTAGACCCATCTCCACGTATCTCATTTCTCATACTGGGAAGAGCCTTCGCAGCACAGCTAGGTGACGTCTGCCTTCCTGCCCACACCTTCACCCCCTCTAGCTCTCCCTCTTCCCACCTCTTTTCCCCTCTCCACATGCCAACTGCTCTGCCAGCACCCCTGTGCTGAGCTGTTGACTCATGTCCTCCCTCCAGACACAGCCTTCCCTCAGCCTTGCTCCCCGCATGGGCTACATTGCTTCTGTCATTGCTTAGGGGGCTCAAGCCCTGGCAGCAGATCCTGACCAAGCGATATCTCCATGCACCTGTTCTGCAGGCACCCAGAGGAAGGGAAGGAGCCAGCCAGCCCCCAGGTGTCCATGCTAGGAGAGCATCTCCTGCCCAGCTGAGCACTGAGACCTTGGGCCGGATGCTGCAGAGGGCACAGGCTGGGCTGTGGGGAGGACTGGATTAATGCGCTAATGCCAGATTAAGCTGTAATACAGGACTTCTGACGAGAGAGCCCAGCCCTGTGCTCCCCCCACAACCCAGGGTCCTGCCCTGAGACACAGCTGAGCACCCCTGGCTGTGCAGCCAGCAGCTGGAGTGACACAGACAGAGAGGCAGCAGAATCCAGCAGACCCCCTAGATCCCTACAGCTGTGACCAAGCCTCACTCGAACCCATAAACCCTCCCCAGGTCAGTGGAACAGCAGCAATTCAGAACCACAGTGGATCCAGTGTCCAGACAGCTCCCACAGAGGCAGAAGAGATAGATCCCACTTCCATCTGCCTTGAGGAAGACATTATCCATCATCCATCGTTGCAGCCCAAGGCTGCAAGGCAGCAGGTGTTGCAGAGCACTGGTCCCTACCCAGCCACACAGGCTAGAGATGGTTTCTCCCCATAGAGCAGTTCTGAGGAATGCTGCCAGCTCTTAATAGCCAGAGCACATTTCCCCTGCTGTCTGTCCATCAGGAGGCATAGCTCACCAGGCTGGCTGCTGCCACAGTACCCCTCCTCTGTGTCATTGCCATAAGCACATCGAGCACATGGAGCAAGCACCACAGGCAGAGCAGCCAGGCTGGGGGAGCACACAGGGCTGTTGCTTTGCAAGCGCTAGGCAGAAAAAAAACCCCTTTCATTAGTGACTGACACAGCTTGGAGGGGACACGTTGCACATTAGTGGGAAGCAAGAGAAATATGCTGCAGCCTCAGGAGGGGCTGCACCCAGCAGCCTGTCCCTTCCCACTAACACCCCCATGCCAGTCTCACCTCTACTTCAGTGGGAGCAAGGTGGGATCTGCATTCTCTGTTTTCCCAGCAGCCACACAGGTTGCTCTGGGGGAAGGGAAAACCAGACATCTCCTGTCAGCAGGGCTGAGGCTGAGCTGGTGATGCATATTTAAATGCATAGGAGCATCTGAGCTCGTCTCCCATTCCTTGACATTTCCAGAGACTCCAAGCTGTCTTCAATTACCAGTCTGCAATTAGCTCTTCCTAAATCCCCCAATGAGGCCCAGCACTCTTAATCAATGAAACACAAGGGAGGAGGGGAAGGACACAGCCTCTCTGCAGCTGGAAGCATTTTACATGCCAGGACTTGAGGCTGAAAGGACTCTGTTAGTGGCCCTATGGGAGATCTATAGGGTGGGAAACCTTGGTGAGCACTGGCATCTTGTGCAGCTCTGAAGCTCTGCAGTCAGGGGTAGGGGTCCTAGGGTCTGCAAACAGCCCTGGCTGAGGGTAGAGATGGCTGGTACCCTTGGATTGCATCTCCCATGAGGCTGAAAACCCCTCTTGCTAGGCTTCATCACATGCTGCTTCATCACACTGTGCCTCAGTTTCCCTCTCTGTAAAATACTGGTAGAGAAGCATCAGAATTCCCCCAGCAGCCCCATAGGAACTCTAATGGGTCTGATTCCAGCTCAGTTTGAGACAGAGCAGGTCAGAGCTGCCCCCTCCTCAACACAAAAAAGGGGTATAGCCAATTTTGGGGTTAGGTGAGGTTGTGAGAACATTTTGGCCCAGACAGCCCCCCCCACAAGGTCACACAAATGTCAATGTAAAGAAAGGATCAGAGCACATAGTAGGGACAGGGAGAATGGGAGCAGCAGAGGTCTCAGTGGGTGCATGCAACACAGAAAAGCTTTGCACAGCACCCTGCCAGCTCAGACCCCGTCACAGGGACATCTGTGCTGTCTTCCTGGCTGCACAGCTTTGCCTGAATGAGCCAGATTGGGCCTAATTAGCAGCTCTGCTGATGCACACAAAGGTAGGGAATCCAGCTTATCCTCCATGACCTGCAGAGCCAGCACAGCTCTTCCTAGCTGAGGAGAACCCAAGGGTCTGGCTCAGAGGAGCTTCAAAGTGCTAGATGCAGACCCTGATGCGAGGGCACATACAAGGGATCCTGCTTGAGGAGCCCCAGAAAACTGAGCAACTGGAGGCGTAGCAACCAGCTCTGAGAAACTCCTCCCTGCTCCCTGGGGTCTGCAGAAGCACAGAGCTGGTAATCAGGCTAGTAATACAGCTCCCACAACCTGCTGCTGCCAGAGAGAGCAGCCTGGCCCTGCAGAGCACAGGCAGTAAGGAGGGAGGGTGGGGTATCTTTAGGAAAAAAAAAAAAAAAAAAAAAAAAAAAAGGAGGTGACGTGAGCTGTGGGCTCCTGGTTACACTCACTGCAGCAGACAGCAGGCATTCCATCTGCAATGGTGGAGGCCAGGATTGCTCACAGGGAGCCAAGGGCGGACACAGCAAACAGTGGTAAAATTTTGACCCCCCCCCCCCCCCAGATCGATCTGGGGAGGAAGGCTCCCTCTGAGAATCAACCTCCCACATCCCCATGGGGAGGAGAGTGGACACCCCCCAATTCCCCTTTGCATCCCACAGCCCAGCAAGTCCAGGGAGGCAGCACCAGGCCCATCCAGGCCACCTCTTTATTCTCCAGTGAAGCAAAGCAAGAGGAGAGGACCCCCCCCTCCCAAAACCCAGCACCCCCACCCCAGCCCCTAGGCCTCATCTGGCACATACACCATTCCCCACAGCAAGTCGAGGTGGGGAGGGGGATAAGAAGGTTAAAGGGGAACGCTGCTCACCCCACAGTTGCCCTTCTTAGGGGGCTACAAGTTGGGGAGTTGGGGGGAAGGGAGCGGGAAGCGTCCCCTCCCAGCCGCTCAAACAAAGGGACGAGCAGGTGGCCACCCTGAGCTGAAGGGCCCACCACACCCGGGGGACTCCCATTCCCTTGGAGAACCCCCCCCCCCCCCCCGCCCCCATAACCGGGCAGCGAACAGCGCCGGTGACACAAAGGCTCGCGACCCCCCCCGCCCCCAACCCGCCCCTTCCTTCCCCGCCGCCCTTTGTCTGCTCGGCTCTGCCTCGGCGGCGGATTCAGCACCACGGACAGCTCCGGCAGCGCGGGGCCGCGCGCTGCTCGCGGCTGAGGGGGGAGCGCGGGGACACGCAGCGGCTCCGCAGCCCCCACGCCCTCCTCCCTTCCGGGCGGCGTTGTTGTTGTTTTTGTTTTGTTTTTCTTTCCTTTTTTCCCTAAAGAAAACATATCCAAGAGCCTCCGCACCTCAGCAGCCCCTTTCTCCCCCCACCCCCCCCGTCGTGCAGGCGGAAGGCCAACCCCCTCCCCCCGGTCTTCGCCGCCGTCTTGGTGTCCCGGAGGGCAGAAGGGGGGAGGGTGGGGAAGCGGCCGGATCCGGAGCGGGGAGGGTCCAGGCAGCGTCTCCGCGGAGGGGGTTAGGCGAGGAAGATTGGGGTTGGGGGGGATCCAGCAGTCCTTCGCCTCCCCCGCCCCTCGGTGCGCGGCCCCTTCCGTCCCCGGGGGCCCGGTACCTCCCTAGCGGTCCAGGCTGATCGTCCAGTGCTTGGACCCGTCTCCGCCCTCGCCCTCGCTCTTGAGGTCCTGGAAGAGTTGCGTGAAGTAGTGCGGGTCCGCGTTGATTCGCAGCATCTTGGCGCTCAGGCGCTGGATGATGCCCAGGCAGCGCTCCCAGAAGCGGCCCTTGTCGCCCTCCACCAGGAAGGGCTTCAGCGGGTAGGAGATCTCGTTGCCCATGTAGGAGTAGGCGAGATAGAGGCAGGTGAGGAAGGCGGCCTGCAGCTCGGCCTGGCTCCCGATGTCTTCTCCCCGCAGAGCCTCCCGGCACAGCAGGTACACGAACACCAGGTTGGCCGGGGTGATGAAGCCCTGGTCCTGCCAGCCCTGCAGCAGCAGCGAGCGGTCCACGCTGCGGAACCAGGAGATGAGCTCGCCGGGGCTCAGCTCCTTCAGGCGGTAGCAGCGGCGGCACACGAAGTCCCCCAGGCAGCGCAGCAGCTCTCCGGTGGACGCCTGCACGACCACGCGGCGCGGCGAGCCCGGGGCGCGGCTACCGGGGGGCGGCGGCGGTTTTCCCCCACCGGAGCCGGGGTGCAGCTCCTGGGGCGCCGAGGGCACGGTGGGCACCGGCACGGCCAGCGGGCCCTGCTTGGCTCCTTCGGACGGCCCTCCTAGCGATTTGCGCAAGTTCTCGCGGTTGCGCTGCACCACCAGCGGGTCGGGCTGGGGCCCGGGGGGGGGCCCTCCGCCGGGCTTCGGCGTCACCTTCTTGGTGCTCTTCTTCTTCTTGGCCGAGGCGGCCACCAGCCGCTTCCAGGTGAGCGCCGAGATGAGCACCCCGGGCCTCTTCAGCCGGCTCTCGCCCTTTCCCGGCAGCCTGCCCGGAGCCTTGTCGGCCAGCAGCCCCCCGCCGCCGCCGCCCTTGCCCGAGGAGGCGGCGGGGGACAGGGAGAGCACCGTGCCCATGCTAACGCCGAGCGGGACGGGCGTATGGGGGCCGGGACGCCGGCACCGCCCATAGGAGGCCGGGGTGCTGCGGGGGAAGCGGCCCGCACCGGGGCCGCGGTGCCCGAAGGATGCTTCGCCGCGTCCGCTCTGGGCTCCGCGCCCTCCGCTGCAGCCCAGCCGCCGCCCCGCCGCTCCCCGCCTCCCCTCCGACAGCCAATCGGCTCCGCACGGGGCCCCGGTACAGCCCGCCCCCTCCCCGGTGGGCGGTGGCGGGGGGGTCGGCTGGACCGGCGCGGTTTCTCTGGGCGGCGGCCGTCCCGCCGTGACCTTCATCGCCGCCTCGACAGGTCCCGCGGGTTCCAGACTGTGTTCTGGAGCCGTGGGGAGGTGGCTGGGATGCAGGGATGGGAGAACGGCAAGGTGTTGGGAGCCCCTCAGGACGCGGCCGCCCCCGCCCGGGTCCTGTTCCTTGCTCGAGAAGGCAGGATGGACCAACCCAGCCCAGCTGAGCACCCAGAAGTGGTGCTGGGTAGAGATGCAGCTGGCCACAAGAGTGGGGAAGAACGCTGTGCGATGCCAAGGGGAGAGGAAGATGGGAGATGCATGCTTGAGGGCAGCTAGAGAAGGTTTGGGAACGGGAAATGTCTGCCCACATAGAGCCATCATGGAGGGGTTGGGGGGAGAGCCAGCCTGCCCCCTGGGTTTGTCTCTGCAGGGTGCTGCTCCCCACTGCCTGTTCCAGGCTGGCGCGAGCCCCCCAGCACCAGCTGTACAACAGCACAGCGCATCTTCTGTCTGCCTGTCCTATCCCCATTCTGCCTTTTCAGCCACAGAGGGGAGATTTCCAACTGCTCTGACCATCACCAGCATCAGACAAAAGTCAGGGTGCTTAGAGATAGAGGAAGGAGGGGGAGGATGCTGCGCTACTGCATCACTGCAAAATGGTGTGCGATCAACCAGCTGTGTGCACACAGCCTGCTTCCCCCCTTCTAGATCTGAGCATGGCACGGATGCAGCCTGCACCCCCTGCCTCCCTGCCCATCGCGGGAGGATCCTGCTGTGTTTCTCAGGAGCTGGGGGACAGATCCTGCGGCTCTGATGGCTCCAGCTGGTGCCAGGCATCCATTAGGAACAAAATGCCCCAATTGCCTGGACTGCTCCTGCATGTAAATTGCCCGGAAGCGACGGCTGAGAAATGGTTCAGGGAGAATGTATCGATGATGCATTTTGATATAGCATTTTATCCGTGAAATTAACACGTCAGTGGCAGGATGTAGCTCTTGCCAGATAGATCCAGGCTAACAGGCAGTAATGAATTATCAACCAGGAGGAGCTAAAGCAGCTCCCCCTTCCTCCTGCAGTGCTGATGCTGGAGGTGTTTGAAATGGAAGCGCAGGCTCAGAGCTGACTTCATCCTCCCAGCGGGGCCTCCCCATGCCTGGGGCTGTTATGCCACACCTGGGACCCTCTGCCAGAGCAAAAAGCGGGGTTAAGTCCCATTCCTACATATCCCCTGCTGTGGCCAGCCACGTGCCTTGGTGGCCTATGCAAAAACACGCACGTGTACACAGACACACAGATCTGCTTCGGGAGCAGCCAGAACCCAATCGGATCTGGGCCAGCATTGTCTACCCAAGGCCTGCTGAAAACAAACAAACTTGGAGAATTTGGTGTCAAAAAAAGGAATACGGGATACAAATGAGAAGGAACAAAGCCAGGACAAGGTTCCTGAAGATTAAGACTCTCCAGCTTCAGCCTAGCAAGGATGGAAGGGCACCACCCCTAGGGAATCACACACAGAATCACACACAGAACTGTAGGGATTGGAACGGACCTCCAGAGATCATCTAGTCCAACCTCCCTACCAAAGCAGTTTCCCTACACCAGGTCACACATGCAGGCATCCAGGCAGGTCTTGAACATCTCCAGAGAAGGAGACTCCACAACCTCCCTGGGCAGCCTGTTCCAGTGAAGGGATCATTCCTTGTCCTCTTTCCATGCTTGAGGATGGACTGACTTTCCAATTGCACAAACTCATCAGCAACCACAGCTGAATTTGGCAAGTGAAGCAGCAGAGCCCTTCCTGCACGCTGTTCTCTCCTCCTGGAGCAAAATTGCTCCCAGATTGCTTCACCTGAAATACATGAAGCCGCCCCCACCCTCCATGCACTCTCCCAAATTGGCATCCCTGAACTCATTAAGCAGGACTATTTGTATTCAGCAGCCATGAGCCAGGCTCTGCAGCTTCCCACAGAGAAGCATGCAGAGGCTCCCTCAACCAGGTCTGCAGTCATTGGCCCCAAGCAGCAACGCGTGAGCTTCCTGGAGCTGAAATCTGTATAAACTCCAGCCTAGGGCCAGCTGTTTCCCTTGCCTGCAGTTGCAGCATCATGCTGTGGAACCAGAGGAACAGCTCTGAGATGCAGGTGGTTGGTGAGAATTTGTCTTTCTCCATCCCATGTGTCATGCAAACACCAGGGAATTACCCTGCAAGAACAGAGGGACATTTCTTATACAGGTAAAGAAGCGGCTTTGCAGCTTACCTGGGAGGCAGCTGCTCTTCCACGTGAAAGAGGAGGATCCTTTCCCCCCTCTCCAGTTTTATTCTTCAAGCTTCAGGCCTGAGACTGACAAGCGATGATACAACACAAACCACACGCTCAGCACCATAGCAGGTCACCTCCCAGCAGCTTTGGGCAGTAAGGAAGGCATAGAACAGAAATAGAAGGCATTAACAGACCCCCTGCTCCAAAAGGTCACCCCAGTTAGGACAAGACATATATCAGCTACGTGCCTGTGCCAACAAAGGGATGCTTGCTTGCCCAGGCCCCTAATTTTGACTGTGTTAGAAGTACCCCTATTCCAGACCAGGGGTGATCTGGATGGGGAGCTGGAGCACACTGGCAGCCCTACTGTGATGCTAGTCCCCTGTTCCAGGCTGCAGAGCTACCAGGCACGAGCTTTCCTATGCGTCCTGGCAGAAGGCAGTTGGCACGTCCCCCTGCCTGCTTCACAAAGATGAATGAGCAACTGGCTGGCTGGAGCTGGTCTCTAATGGCTCACTTGCTGCGCCGTGGTCTGTCTGCACTGGCAAAGACAGCATTGTACAGTCCAGGGCAGGGAGAGCGGCAGGTACGTGGAGGGCTTCGTGCAGCCCCTGCTCCGAGGTCAGTTCCTGGAATCACAAAGCAGAGCACAGCCCCCAGGGAACAGCTATTTCTGTCCTGCTGTTTGCCAAATAGCAATGGTAGAAAAAATTCAGGGACCCTGAGAAAGACTGCTCTTCCAGATGGAAACCGCAGTAGAGAGGACTGACAGGGAAAAACATCAGAGCATCCAGATTGCTGGGCAGAGAGAGGGGTCCTGGAGCAGCATAGAGTCACACAGGGCAGACACTAGGCTCCTGCTTTGCCGATGCAGAATGAGAATGGGGATTATTGCAGCACCTGTCCTTTTCAGAGCTGCTGCTAAAGCCATCGCTGGGAAAAGGTTTCAGCTGTGTGGGGGACAGCCCAAGCACCACGAGTCGTTCCTCGTTAGGGTATCCATGTAGTCCTGCAACAGCTAAAAACTCGGGAGAGCTTAATGAATGGGCTAATTACCATCAACCCCCGCAGGCAACTATGAAGTGCGAGGCTCCGCGGGCTCGGCCCCCGAGCTGTACCCCGTGCCGGTGCTGCCCTCTGGCGGCCCCGGAGGCTGTACCGTGCGGGGGGCAGATCGCGGAGTCCCGGCGGGGGAAGGGCTGCTGCCAGGCGCTGTGTCCGAGGAGAACCCCGGAGAAGGGCTGCTCACCCGCAGACTGACGCGGGTGACCCAGGCATCCCCAAACACTGGAACAGTTCGAACCCTGGAGTGAGGCCGCCGGCCACTGGCCGCAGTTCCCAGAGATTCCCCAGTGATGGGAAAGGGAGAGCCATTGGCTTCAGTTCTTGGGTCCCGGCGCTGGTGGCCATGGGGACCCAGCGACACTCGCGGGGAGGATCGCTGCCCACCAGGTGGAGCTGCACCCCGCGTTTTGCTGCTGTTGTGGTGGCTCCGGACCAGCTCTGCTCTCCTGATGTTTTTCCCTACCGTGGCCTTCCCCAGCCCTCTGGGTAGAGCGTGGATGAAGGACATGAGTGTCCTGTACGGATGTTCTGGAGACAAGCCTCCAGTGCGAACCTCATAATCTCCACCAGCTGAGCAGAGCAGTGAAGTTGTCCACTTCCAATGGCTCAGTATTATGGGAACCTTCTCCCCAGCAACCTGGACAAGGGAAGTGAGCAGCAAGAGAACGGCCTTGGTGCTTTTCTGGCCTTTAATTTTCCCAGTACCTAGGGGGCTTCCTGCTGCCCCATATCGCTCTGGTAACATGCTGCTTCCTCAAGCCTGCATCACATCTGTTTGGGGTCAGAGCTGGGTTTGGAGGAAGCAGAAGTAGCAATTGGCACCTGGTGGGTCCCACATTACCAATGTAACCTCCAGGATTTGGCAGAACCCCATGAAGCTGGGTCTTGGAAAGCCCCCTGGTTGAGCAACCCAATGCCTTCTCCAGTTTTTTTTCTTCCCTGATATCTGCCATCCCCAGTCAGGGGTCCTGTCATAAGGGGCAATGGCTCCAGGCAGTGCAGGATCTGCTGAAGCTCCCTTGGTCCCAGCCAGCCTGCAGATCTGCTCCCTGCCTGGTGCAATGCTGTCAGGCCAGGCCTTTAGTGCGAGGGAGGCAGCTGTACAGGAAATAATCACGGCTTGTTCAAGATTAAATCACTGGCGGGAGCGTGCGAGGGGATAAAAGGAACCGTCTGTCGTTAGAGGGAATATTAACCTGGCAGCAAGCTGGGAGGGGGAAGAATTTTATTCCCTATGCTTGCTGCCTGCCAACCCCACAGTGTGCGCTGACAGCAGCTCTCAGCAGGACACACGGCTCAGCCCCGGCACTGGGATGAGGGAGGAGTGGAGATGCTGCAGGGGAGGGTTGTGGGAACAGCGGGGAAACTGAGGCAGCACGTGGCACAAGTGCACCATATGCCTTGGAGACACTGAGATCCTGCTTTGCCCATGTCAGGCTTTTGCCCAGCTCCTCCAAATGAGCCCAATGTGGCACAAAAGGTTCTTGTTTGGTCTGGCCCTTATCAGGGATCCTTGGGATCCTTCAGCATGGGAGACGTGCTGGGGCTGCAGCAGGTGGGGCTGGGAAGAGAGGCAGCGGACAGGGAGAAAGTAAGAGACCAGCTGCAAGGGGGTGAGCCGGCAGGGAGATAAGATAGAGGGAGAAATGCAAAATATGACGGGTGGCGGGCGGGAGGGAACGTGGGAAACTGCAGGGCACCTTGGGTCAGAGACACATCAGGGATGCCAGCTGTGGTGACAGCTCCCAGCACCGCTCCTTGTCCTTGGGCTGGGACCTACTTTGGGGCCTGAAGTGGCTGAGACCCCAGTACCAAGCTGTCCTCCTCCCCTTTAGGCATGCTGTGTAAGTTCCGAGTGGGTTTGTGAGAAGCACCTGCAGATGTGTGCACGGGGACATCTTCCCTGCAGTCCTGTGACCAGGCCTGGGAGCCCCACTCCCCTCCTTACAGGCTGTCCCAGCCCTGCTGCCGGGGCAGCAGTGGAGAAAAGCCGCACTCTGCAGGCTGGCTCAGGACTGCAGTTTATGGACTCATCCGTGCCAGGATAAACAGACCCATGGGGGCCGGGTTTGCAGTGAGCGGCTCATGAAAGCCTGCAGCCCTTCTCCTAGGGCTTCCTTCCCTTTGATGGAAAAGCCCCGGCACTTTCCCAAGCATGAATATCCCAGCTCGTTCCCCCTCACCTCCTTTCTTCCCCGCACCAGCCCACTCCCCTCCAGCTGAGGCTGAAATGGGAACATCAGCCATCCTTGGCTGCCTCTCCTCTTCCAGCCTTGAGGTACTCAACAGAGCTGAGCCTCAGACTGTGCAGCCCATGCTGGCAGCACCAATAGTTGCTGGTGACTGCCCCCAGCCTTTCTGCCCCTCTCCTCCAGGCAGGGTTCCTGAGATGAGTGGAAATCCTAAAAACTCTCCCAGTGTCTCCCACAGCACCTAGGGAAGGTCTGGCCCCACTGCACACACACCCCAGGACGCAGCCGTTGCCAGGATGCTGTAATTTCCAAGCTAACATCAAAAAGCAGCTGGGGATTGGCTTGTGAGTGCTCCCACACAGCACATCCTGTGTGCTTTATGAGCGATGTTTTACAACATAAATGCTGCTATATTAAGCCATACATTCAACTGGAAGAACAGGAGACAGTGAGGCGAGCATGGCAACCTCTCTGCATGCTTCTGTAGTGCTGCATGAGCAGTCCTTTCCTTGCTCTGCTCTGCTCTGCCTCATGCAAAATGGGGACTGTCCCCATCCTTTAGGGCGAACTCCTGCCTGGCAACAAGATGTCACAGCCGTTGGGCGGGGATTTGGCTTCAGCTGGGTTCTGAGTAAGGATGGGCGCAGGAGGGAGAAGGGGCTCTCTTCCCCCAGGAGAGGGTGCTCTGCGCCCACAGCATCCCAGCATTTCGGGGTGCCCAGCATTTTGGGGTGCCCTGGCCTGGCAGGAGGGAAAAATTGGGCTAAAATACCCTCCTTTTGCTTTGATTCCATGCTACCCCCCTGGGCAAAGAGGTTTGCAGACAGAGGTTTGAATTTTGGGAGCTCCTGTTACCATACATTGGGATGGTAATGCATTCATGGGGGGATAGATGTGAGGCCATGCTGCGCCCTCCCCAGCAAAGACCTGTCCCTGCCTCACACCCCCTGGTGAGCCGGGACCCTTGTGAGAGCGGTGGAGGTGATTTATGCTCCTGACATTTCTCTCCCGGTTGAGCAGGGCTTTTAATAAAGAGTGAGTGATTTATGACTCCTTTTAAGTGGGAAGGAATGTTACCTAAGGCAGTCCACCCCCTGACACCCCCGCCTCACCGTCTCACTGAAACCCCAGCATCTGGGCTAGTGGGAAGAGACAATCTGCCCCTATCTTCTCATGGAGACCTCCTACAGCATCCTGCCCCATCCCTGCCCCAGGACGCCCTTCTACCCTTTGGGGAGTGGCACTGCTCCCACCCCAAGGCCCAGCAGCAGCATTATGGGGTGTACAACAATGATTCAAAGAGCGATGCTGGCCCAAGACCCCTTCACCAGGACCCCTGTGGTGGCTGGCCTGGGGACAGGATGAGAGCTCCGCTCCAGTTGTCATGGTTACTGGGTATTAAGGGATGCAGGCATGAATGCTCTGCAGTGATGAGCAGCCCCAGAAGGGAGAAGCTGCCCCTCCCAGGGGGCTCGTCCATGGGGCTGCCTTCATCCCCCTCCCCAAAACCAAAGCCTGCTCTGAACCCAGTTGCATCATCAACTTGCCTCTCAGCGGGCTTCTCAGGGCATTAAAATGACTTTGAGGCCTTCCAGAGGGAATAAAGAGAGGGACTTGTCCTGTCCTCTCCCAGCCATGGAGACAGGGACACAGAGGCAGCGGGCCTGGGGACGTGGTAGAGGTACAGGACACCACCAGCCAGCCCCCTTCCCTTCCCCTCTCCAAAGAGCTAATGAGTGAGGACAGGGGATAAGAGCAGGGGCGGAGGAAGCTTCGCCCAGACAAAAGCCGCCCCAAGAGGCTCCCAGCTGCTAATGAAGATAAAGTGCCCAGTTCCTTTTTCTTCTCCAAGTGAAATCTGGTGGCTAAGGGGAAAAAAATGCTTTCAAGTGTATTCATCTATAACACGGCCTGGGAGGCAGGGATTCCAGCTGAGACATTGATCTCACCATGCACACACGTGCACGCATGCATGTGCACAGACACACACACACACACACACACGCACACGCACACAGATGCAGCGTGCGTGAAATACCTGCAGAGCCCAGCATGCACCCGCGTGCACGCAGACATCAAAAGCACGGCCTTTCTCTGAATCAAAACCGCAGCTGCAGATGAAGGCATGTGTTGAGCAAAACACGCCCAGCCCACGCGGAGCACACGCACCGCACTGGGCCGCCAGCTCGCACACGTGCCCTGCCATGCACATGGCAAGCACAATGCAAACACAGGTGCACGGAGCGCCAAGGGTGCCGGCACAGCTGCGTGCATGCATGCACGCATGCACACACATCTGTGCTCTGTCCTTTGTGCAAACGCAGCCCCCAAAGCAGCGCGGCCGTGTCTGCAGTGCGTGTTGCCGGCTGCTCTGCAGGATGCTCCAGGCACAAAAGCTATCGCAGTACAACGAATGAGATGATCCCAGCGCGGCCCTCTGACCCTGAGGACCTGTGCCACGGAGCAGAGCAGACCCCCTCCAGGCTGTTAGACACATCCTGCAAATGGGGGGGGCTGTGTGCTAAGCTCTGCTGGCACTGTCCCTGACCTAGGCTAGCTCCCAAACCAGGAGCAAAATCTTGCCCACACAGAAATGACACAAGGCAGTGCTAACAATCCCACATGGACAGTCATGTTGCCGTGCCTGGGAATGCCCTGGGACTGTTTGCTTTACAAGCGCAGACGTAACCAGAGACTCCCCCCTCCTTCCTTCCAGAGGCTCTGAATTAAGCAGCCCATTTACAGTCTGGCCATGAGGGAGTAGAATAAAAGACATGGTGGGGATAGGGAGCTCCTCCCCAGCATATCTGGATGTATCTCAGACCCTGTGGAGCGTCCATGGGGAGCACTTGCTCACAGCTCTGGGTGGACAGCAATGCTGCAGAGAGGCTGGACCCAACTGCAGAGGCACACTGCTACCCTGTGCCTGTCTCTGCAGCATCCTGTTCCCAGCACGTGGGGCCATGCCTGTCTGCAGGGATGTGGGGACAGAAGACAGCTGGGGTGTATCAGTACCCCACGTGGGATAGATGGCACAGTGAAAGGAGGCAATGATGGAGCCTGGGCCAGAGGGAGGCAGAGCACCAATGGGGGCTGAGCTGCCAGGGCAAACTCAGCAGAGGGCAGTGAATGCACACACACATGCACATATATTTGTGCACACCCTTGAACACTTGTACACTCCTGCACCTGTGTGTGCATGCAGGCACACAGGACCCTCATATGATTTGTCACACATGCAGCCACATCTTGTGCCATGCCACCAGCACAGTGACATTCTGTTCTGCAGCCACCCTGCAGCCACAGCAGGAAGATTAGGATGGGACCCCCTCCCTATCAGTGCCAGGGGGCGACAAGGAAAGGGGAAAGAAGAAGCAGGGAGTCCCCTCACAGTCAGAGAGCTGACAGGCTTCAGGCACTTTATCCCCCTTGGGGGCAGTTCTTCAGGACTGTGACCACCCTGCACACCCTGCATGACTATAGGCACCTGGTGCTTTGTATGCTGCCTGCATGAGGGTGCACAGTGCCCTGGGACCCCCAGCCCTGCACTCAACCTCCCCCCCAACAGCCCCAGCATCCTGGCCCAGATGTACTGGGGAGAGGGAGGGGACAGCCCTGGCAGCTGTGGAGCATCCAACCCAGATGTGCCAGGCACACTTTGCAATGCAGAGACCACCGAGCCCAAGAGCTGTACTTATCCAGCCGCAACATGGCACGGGAAGAAAGGACATTCCTCCCTTAGGAACAGCTTGCATGCATGGCGTCATTCCCTCCTTACTGAGAGGGAAGCCACAGGGAGGGTGTTCCCAGCCCCCCTCCTTGGGCCAGGGATGCTGCCTGTGCCATCCCATCCTTGACAGCCTCTCTGCTGACTGTGAGGGCAGGAGCCACCCTTTCCCAATTCAGCTGACTCAGCACTTAGGGCTGTCACTAAGCCCAGGCAGGCGGAGTGCACCGGAGCCATGCCAGATGCTGGCTGTGCACGCCTGCACTGGCTGCACTGTGCTGGTGGCTCTTTGGCAATGGGCATGAGCCTCCAAGATTGATTTTTTTCAGCTAAGGGACGATCACGCAGGGAAGAAAGCTGCCCCCCAGCTGGGCTTGGGGGACTGCTTGGAGCTGTATGGAGATAGTGCATTTGCCCTGCATGGGATGTGAGAGATGGGACAGAGCTGCACTCAGTGATTCAGAGCACCAATGAGGAAGGGAAACTTGGCTATGCGACAGGATGGCCTACAGCCAAAAGATGCTACGGAGCTGTGGGACAGAGAAGGGCAGAGCATCGCTGCTCTCCTGGAGCCGGTTTGGTCCTGTATGAATCAAAGCTGCCTCGGTGCTCTTTGTGAAAGCTCCACATGTTTGGTGTTTCACCCTGTGAAGGGCAAACCCTTACACCAGTCCCGCAGGTGGACACAGCTCCCAGCTGGCGTGCGGGGAGGAACAAAGCCAGCCCCTGCCCAGAGACCGCAACCAGCAGCAGTGCCGGGTGTCGGGAAACATCAGAGCACGTGTCTCCTGTCCGCACAGGCGAGAGCGGTGTGTGGGTGGTGGGGCACGCCTGGCCAGAAGAATCCCAGCAAATTGCTTCTCCTTGATGTCTGCCAGCTCTTCACTGTACAAGAAGTCAGAGCCGGGGCTGCTGCCAACTCACCTGTCTCTGCCCGTGCGCCCCAGGGCTGGTGAGATGGGGGAGGCAGATGGATGAAGCTGGCCACAGCCAGGCTCTGCTCCTGCAGATGCTGCTGGGCCTCAGAAAGTGCAAGATGCTTCCATTCTCACATGCATTTTGGGTTCCTCCCCCCCCCCCCGTACTTTCCCCCATGGGAGATTCACTGTGTTGGAGATGGGGAAGTTGTCTCAAATCAGAAAGAAATTGCAGTGGATGAGTACAAGAGGCTGCACCACAGGAGCAGAGTTGGTCACAGACCCCAGGGTGCAAGGCATACAGATGCCATGAGATGCTATACAAACCTCTTGCTACTTGAGAGGACATTGCATAACATAGGCCACCCCTTTCTGCTTCTCTATTCCATGTGAGCTAGCAACGCCATGGATCAGGGGGACTCAGAGGAGCTTCTGTGCTGCTCTGCAGCCATACAAGGAGCCGGGCTTACACCAACACTGAGCACAGAGCCCACAGCATCTTCCCTGCACCAGAACCTCCCCTATGCAGCCACAGCTGAGGAGCAGATGGGGACTGTGCTGGCAAGAAGGTCCTATGATGAAAGATGTGTCCCAGCCTGGCTTGGCGGGGGTAACTGTGTGAGGTGGCCCCTTCCTTGCCCTTTTTTCTTTTTTTTCTTTTTTTTTTTTTTTTTTGCAGGGTTTTAACACAGAGCATTGTGTCTGGTTCATGGCAGGGGTGTGCTGGGGATGTGACTGCAGCTTGCAGTGGGAGGTCAGCAAGGGCAGGGCATGGACCCCTTGCTAGTGTATCCCAGGGACACATATGAGCTTGCATGCAGGAAGGTGACAGCCAAGTCAAGTAGGTGACGTGCAGACTGGCAGCTGCTGGCAGTGAGTAACAGTGAACAGACAAGCATGGCGTGTGTGCATCAGTGCTGAGGGGGTGAGGATGAGGGCAGGTTCTACCTGCGGGACAGGAGGTTCTGCCTTATGGTGTGGGGCTCTGGGTGCCCAGGAACCAGCGCACTGCTGTGGGTCTGCCTGTGGACAGTGTTGTCGGAAAGGTGAGGGCTTCCCCTGGGGTCACCTGTGCACTTGTACACAGCCTGGGTATCTGCTGGCTGAGATCCGATGCAGGAACCTTCTCTTTTTGGCAGCGGTGAGGATGCTCTGAGCCCTCAGGAGCCCTGTGTGGGGAGCCAGTGTAGACCAAAACTTCTGCCCTAGGTGATGTTCATGCTGCAGCCAGGACAGTAACCAAGGCGACATCTTACAGCCTGGTACTTCTGCCCCCAGGAGAAAGCAGCCCAGGACATACCAGGCTGTGACTGGCAGCTGCACCTGGCTGTGGCTCTTCCCCTGACACTGTGTTTGACTGAGGCAAGAGCACTGCAGAAGATTTTGCAAGGCCCTGCACAGCACCCTGTAATCAGAGCAGCATAGGCTGTTAACTCATTGCCACAAAAGCCTGGGGAGATAATGAACAAAGCCCAGCTTGTGTAAACCACGCCAGCCCTGGTGAGGTGTCTGCCACCTTCCTGGCCTTCTGCCCTCTGCACTCAGCCTATCTCAGCCTGCATTTAACAATTACCTCCTCTCTGCGCAGCTCCCAAGTGCTCCCAGTTCTGCAGGCCAATTCCCTGCTGGCAGCTCCCAGCACTGACGTCAGTGGGGTGCCGGGCATATCCTCCCCACAGCACCTGGTGGTGGCACCCAGATACAGCCAGCACCTCCCCAGTGTGCATGGGTGAGCATCCCTGGGGGGCTCCAGCTTTCCTTCTCTCCCTAGCTGATGAATAGCAAGGAAGGGATTCTGACAGGTGCAGGTGCCCAAGCTGGATGTGGTCCTGAGCTGTGGACTTAACACTGATGGATACATGAGAGCAGTATCACGGGGTGCCTGTGGCTGTATTATCTCTTGGTCTCTGCTGGCATCACAGGAGAATCAACCCTATTCCTAGCCAGGCAGGATTCGTGTCACCTCCTTCCCCAGATGGAACGTCTTACCCCTCCACTGATACCCAAGGGACATCCAGGTAGAGTTGGAATGGGAGCAGAGGACAGGATAGGGGACACGGTATCATGCCTTTGGGAGGGGTAAGACATTTTGAATGTGATGGTCTGGGCTTTCTCTGCAAGAGGTGACACCAGTGAGGACCTTCTGGTCACCTTACATGGGCAACCAGACTTTTCCAGTTGGTTCCAAAGGGTGCCCAGCACAGAGGTATGTGAGCTCTTGCTCCTGATTCTCTAGCTTTACAGCAGCCGCAGCATTGGAAGGGATGGTGCAAGGTCACCCCTGGAGCTCCAACCTTCACCATCTTTTGCCGCACCTTCACCCATCTCAGCTAGGGAGAGGGAGCCAGAGGCTGGCATAGGGGCTGGGAAGGGCAGAGAGGCTCCACTCCCCACTGAGGGGTTGGAATATGGAGCGGTGTGTTGCTGCCAGCTGCCATCTTCTACCCTGCCCTGCATCAAAAGACTGAGATGAAAGGTTCTGGCCACAGCCCTTACTACAACAATGCGGACCCCCTCCCAAAATTACTGCTCCCCTGAAGGAGGTTGTTTCTGCCCCAGCGGTGGAGGAGAGTGCCATGTTTACATGGCATGGCTAACCAGCTGCCTCACTGTAATTATTGCCGTGAGGAGGGGATGAGTTGCTGCGGCTCGGTGCTTGGGTGGTGGTTTGTTTGTTTGCAGCCTGACGCAGGCAGCTGGTGAGGGAGCCCACTGAGCCAGCAGCTGGAGCTGGGCTCACTCATGCAGCGTGCTGCTTGGCTGAGGGATGCTGTGGTCCATGATCAGCGCCAACAAGCCATCCTGGGGCTTCACAGAGGCTGTGACTGCAAAGAGAGGTGACACATGGAAAGGGCATCACCTCAGAGGGACGGGGAGGAGCTGAGTCACAAAACCCTAAGGAGTTCCGACTGCTGACTGGTGGCATCCCAGCATGGGTACCCAGTGTGGGCAAGGATATGTCAGGAGGACATGGCTGGAGTCAGGCACTGGGAGGAAAGCAGTACTGGCACAGAGTAACTGGAAGGGCTGGGACTGTCTCCTGAAAGGCTGTCACCTCCATTGACTCAAATCCCACTACTACTGCAAGCTCCCCAGTTGCTGGCTGAATGCACTCCGTTCTCATTGCTGGGAACATGCCTTTAGGATGCCTCCAGGGATATATTCCTGGACTGAAGCTGCAAGTGAGCAGAGAGCCTGGGGCCTCTTGGGACAATATGCTCAATGGTATGAATGAACAGTGGCAGAGGGCTGCAGACTGTCACATCCAGCAGGATCCTGCAACAGCAGTGAGCTGTGGGTGGGCAGCAGGAATGCAGGTTGCAGGGGCGTGTGTCGCATAGATGTGTCCCCATGCCTGTGACAAGCATGCTGTCCATGGTGCCCGGATGCTTTTATATGCAGCAAGCAGAGGCAAGTTACCCAGCACTGCTATTTGTGCTGCTGTGTCCTAGTGCTGCCACACACACTTGCTTTCTCCTCCTGTCTCAGTGGCCCCATGGCAATTAATTCAAGCAGAGATGCTAAGTCTGGAGGAACCCAGTGAAGCCACCCAGCCCAGCCTGCTGCTTTGTGCCAGGCCAGTGACACCCATTTGCTGGGGAGAAAAGGAGCATTCCTCCAGTGAGGCCACGCATTATGTGCAGGGTGTGATGAGGAATGGGGCTGTGGGCTGGGGGAGCTCACCATTCCCAGCAGGGGTGGGAGGGTGAAATGGGATGAGCTCTGCTGCAGCACCACTGCCCAGGCTTGATGGGGCGTGTGCTCCCGCGCCACCCGAACACGCCTTGGGTGCCTCCAACCGCCTGGGACAGGTATTCGTGGTCCAGTGGAGCATGCCCTATCATGCCTCTGTGCCATGGCACTCCAAGCACCTCCCCTCCCTGCAGCTGCAGAGCATTGAAGTGGAGAGGGCTGGCTACCCATGGCCACCCCCTGCTCCATGGGTGCTGTGCTCATCCCTACCATGGCATACCTCTTCCCACTACGGGGGCTGGCATTTCACCACTGACAGCTGGCAGCGATATCGGGACTCCTATTCAAGTATAGGGAGTGCCCAGGAAGATGCACACCTCCTTTCATGTGCATGGAGCCAATGGTTGTGTGAGACTCCATGACAGGTGCAGAGCATGTAGGGATGGTGTATTAGGGTCAGGCAGGACCTCGGTGCCCCACAGCATGTCCCTTTTTTTGCTGGAGGATGGAGATTCTGCAGAAAGCCAGCGCACTTCCAGAGGTACTCAAATAGATGGGGGTTGTTGGGATGTCCATGGAGAGGTGATACCCATGGAGCTGAGATGACAGAGCTCTGTGAGAGGCTTTGGAAGGAAATGGTCCTACTGAGAGTGCAATTCTCTCAAGGGACTCAGGGAAGATATGCTGCCAGGCATCCATCTGCTTCTGTCTTGAAGAAGGGAAGAGTGCAGAGGTAGGAGGGCAGAGGTGGGTTCTGGTGCTCCCCATGCCCAAGGTCCCCTCTAGATGAGTCCACTCAAGTCACACTGACACACGAAGAGGGTTGGCACAGCAAACCTTAGACAAAGGGAACGGACTGCCATGGGAATTAACTCTGTTGCCCTGGATGCCCCAAACTGGAGAGCTTGTCATCTCTAAGGAGGCGTACATCCTCATCGGCTGCAGCATTCAATGGGAGGCTGTCCAGCAGCACCATCCCTTCATACAACTAAGTTCCCCACTCCAGTGGCCTGAACTGGGCACAGAGAATGGAGATATCCCAGGTCATGAATTTACTGGGAGGGCTGCTTCCACAGAATAAGGGACCCAGTGGGATGGGTGCTTGCTTTGTCTGTTAAGTCCTGCTGCACACTTGGTACCCCCATGACAAGCCTGGTGGCCAGGAGGTGCAAACCAGCACTCGATCAAGAGAGAGGGACAAGAGCACATGTGGCCCCAAATCCACATCTGTGCCCTAGGATGCCTCTGTGGGTCCTCTATGGGGCCATGAGTGATGCTTGATCCAGGCGCATCCCACCTGCTTGACATGTGCGTAACCACCTTGGAGCACTGCCTGTCAGGATGCTCCCTAGGGCAGAAGACAACACCCCTGCGGCTGGCCCCAAACCCAGTGGGATGCACGCTGGGGTGCCCTCAGACCCTGCATGTGCCAAACTTCGCAGGCGATGGTTAAGTCATGTGTTTTGTGTTGGTTTCTCCCCCTCTTGGAAAGTCCCTCTGTGCGGAGCAGCGGGGCTGAGCCGACCGCACACAGCTGCGGGCCACCACATGAGAGGAGGCAGCTCCCCGGGGATTACAGAGCCCCGGGAGCCCCAGGGAGTAGGCAGGAGCACCCGTGCCGTCGCTCTTTCATCTCTCCCCTGCCTCACTCCTCCTTTCATGTCTGCCTCTCTGGACATGCTCTCTTTTTCTCCACCGCCTTTGCTCTCTTTGCACTTGGCCTCTTTTCCCTGCCTTCCCCCCACTCCTTCCCTGTTCACCTGGCTGTGCTGGCTGCCTCTGCACCTCTTCCGTGTCCTCCCCCCTGGACCTCGTACTTTCATCCCCCAGCTGCAGCCACCTGCTCCCACTTCCCCAGCACTAGCTGCCCGCTCCTGTGCCAGTTCTGCCCCGTGTGATCTCCATCTCCATCTCCATCTCCATCCCCAAACTCTCTCACCTTACCATGGTGGGAAGCATGGCAGTGGCACAAGTGGAGTCTCCGCTGGTGTTCTCCATCTGTATCAGAAGAGCTTTTCTCCTTTCTCCCATCTGTCCTTGCATGTGTGTCCCACACTGTCACATCATCTTGCCCCCTCCATCTGCTTCATGAAAGGAGGGCACTGGGGATTCTAGGAGACCCTGGCATCCCTCCCTGTCCCTGGCACCTGCCTTTCTCTTCAACTCTGGATGGTGGACCAAGAAAAGCCAGTGTTGCCCAACCAGGGCAAACTCTGGTCAATAGATAAGAAAAAGAAGAGGGTGCCCTATTCTCAAGGGTCACAGGTCTGTGCTGGAGACTGTTGTGTTCTTCTGGTGTTGAATGATGGGATGTACAAGACTGAAAGCATTTTGGTCCAGATCTCCCACAGCCATGGCACTGGGAGCACATAACAAGGTGGTGTGATGCACAGAGCACAGTCCACAAACTGCCTGTGTTCTGAATGTGTGACACAGCCCTATGTCCCAGGCCACTCTGTCACGATCTTGTGCCATGGGGACTGAGTGTGGCTGAAATACTTCCCAGGCAGTAGGGGCAGTAGAGTCAGGCAGCTGCCAGCCTCCCTTGTCACTCAACCAAAATCTTTGTGCTGGGCATGCCACCTGCCCTCCTGTTGTAGGCAATATCACCAGGATACCATGCAAGGGGGTGGCTGGACCTGGAGCGGTGAGCACAGGGCTCCTGGGTTCCTCTCCTGAGCCAGCAGCTGCCTTGCTGTAGGTACTTTGCCTTGCCAAGCAGGTCAACTAGGGCCAATTCTTTTTTTTTTTTTTTTTTTTGGGGGGGGGGGGAGGGAGGGGGAGGGGGTGGAGGGGAGAGAAGGGGGGAGTTTGTAAGGGTGCTGGTGCCAAGCATGACATGTTGGGGCTGAACTCAAGGAAAGCCTCAGAGCACTTCTCTGCAGCTCAAGTTGCAGCAGGGTGCCAGCCAGGCTCTCAGGAGGGTTCTCAGACTGTGGCCACCTGCCTCCCACCCAGAGAGCTTGCTGGGGGCAAGCTGTCCAGAGCAAGGCAAGGAAGGAGCTGCTCTCCTCAGAACAACAGACTAGCAGCCAGGATTTATTCTCTGGTTGCTTCCATAGCTCTGGTGAGGGTTGGCAGCCCAGCATGCTCTGCCTGCCAGCAGCAGGTGCTGGTGTCCCTGCTTATGCCACCTCAGTGAGGGGATGGGATGGTGCAGGGGTGCCAGAGAGCCATTCCATCGTGGCTCTGCTTCATGTAGGTTCTGCTGGGAGCAGCAATGGAATTTCGATGGGGCTGGGCGTTCCCATGTAGTGATTCCCCCAGGCAGGATCTGGCTGTGATGACTGTTCTGTGCAGGGAATAAATACCAGAGGAGTTACTCACGACTCACTGGGGCATGATGTAGCAACTCCTCGCTGGTTCCCCCCACCCTCCAGCCAAAGTTCCTCCTGTGATCTCCTGGGGAAAGTCCCAGCCCCTCCATTCTCTCCTGCCACCCCCCAAGACCTCACCCACCCTTGTTGGAGCTTTCCAGAATCAGGAGACATGTTGGGGTTTGGGGAGAGAGGAAAGGATCAGCACAGCATGCCGTGCTGCCCCCATGGCTCTTGCATGCTTTGTCTGACAGTGGGCACAGAGCCAAGCTCTGAGATAGCATCAGCGTGGGGTACCCACACCTGGGCAGCCACACATCCAGCTCCAGACCTGGCAGAAGTGCAGAATGATCAGCTCAGGTCTCTCGATAGCCTTGTTGGTGGTTACACTAAGGTCAGGTTTCCCATTGCTCTGCACAGATGTGTGGACAAGAAATGAGATTTACTTTCAGTTTGTTTAAAGGTGCTGGAAGGATTTCCTACTCCTGGAAATAGGGAGCTCAAACTTTGAGAAAGGCACCAGCCTTTGCAAGACTCCAGCAAAGCCACCTAGATGATGGTCCTTTTGCAGCAATGACCCCTGTGGGTGGAGGAATCTCCATAATACATACAACACTGAGTAAGTTCCACCTGTTCATATAGTTGGTTGGGAACAGTCCCTCCATGCAAATGTGAGGAAATTTGACTCTTTGGTGGGACTGGGACCAATCCTATCTGCCAGCCAAGAATGAAGCAAATCGGGCAGAGGGACATGGGAAGAACCCCCACTGATAAGTCAACCACATTGAGTTTCCCTAGTCAAGGGAGGATTGCATTTCTGTCCCGGAGAAGGAGGAAGGCTACACTTAACCTGAAAGAGGTTGGGTTTGAGATACACGGTACCCAGGGAGCCCAGTCCTGCCTAGAAAATCGCTCTGGGGGCTCAATAGTTATCATGGGAGAGGAGGTGTCCTGCAGGCTTCTTGTGTGGTTGGAAGATGGGCACTTGGCGGCTGGTTTACCAATTAGGGAAACACAGGGACACTGTCTTTGCAACCACAGGCTCTCTGATGTCTTGCCTGTGGATCCCAGATGCACAGCAAGGGAAACTGCAAAGCAGAACATGAGTGTTGGTATTGCACTGAGAGCTCATGGGATGGTCCCACGAGAAAAGGAGCTTCTTTTGTGGTAAGGCAGCACATGCCTTGGAGCTACCTGTACCCTGAGCTGGGGGTGAGTTATGTCCTTGGGAGAATGGTCCATGCCTGCAACCCCTCTTTGCATCTTTAAACACATCTTGTCCCATGACACACTTCATGCCCAGCCAGCAGCAGGGCTCAGGGTGCCCGCAGCAGCGTTATGAAACGAGGACACAGGGCTCCTCCCTGCTGCACCCAGGGCATATGCTTCCTCCCAGCCTGGTATTTTCCCCCTCGATTTTTTTTTTTTTTTTTTTTCCCCTTTATTTATTATTTTGCATCGCCTCAAGGGGCGCAAAACTATGGGAGGAGCAGGGAAGCTATCAGCCGGGAGATACCAGCAGTGTGATTCAGCAGGCTGGATAGGTGCCCTCCCTGCCACTGCAGCGGGGTGCCAGCAGGAGGGATGGATGCAAGTCTGCAGTACCTCGCTTCTGTCCCTGGCCCTGCCCCAGGCATCTCCTAGCAGCACGGGGGCAGCTGCAGGGCTATGGGGCCATTATCAAGGATTTCCATGGCTGGATGGAGTCCAGCGTGTGCCCAGACAGCTCCAAGAGCTGTGATGCCAGCAGGGCACTGTGGGGGGCAGTCCTGAGGGTCCCAACCATCCTGTTAGCACACGCAGGAGCAAAGCCTTGGACAGGAGGAAGAGCATTCAGCACTGTCTCCAATCCACTTTTATTCACAATCGGGAAATAACTTACCATACAATAACACAGGCACGCACAGCACAGTCCCGGGCACCCTCCCCTCTGGCATGCCACTGCACTACAAGAGGCAAGACCCATCTGGGGGGCTGTGCCCCCTCCGTCCCATAGGATGCTCCATCCCAGGGATGCTCCATCTCCATCCCATGGAATGCTTCCATCTCTATCCCTGGGATGCTCCATCTCCATCCCACTTGGTGCGCAGCCCTGCACGCAGCCAGAGGAGCCTGTGTGTGATGCCAGTGCATCCCCCTGCCCTCCCACCCCATGCCCCGCCATTCCCATCCCACCCCACCCCATCCCAGCGCCCACCCTGTGCCCCCCGAGCGGTGCTGGTGTCAGCAGTCTGTACAGCGTGGCTGTGCGCTCCCGGTGCTGCGGGGCTGGGTGGGCACAAGCAGCCCCCACCCTGGGTGACAATGACAAAGTGCTGGTTTCGGAGGGCCCTCGTGCTGAGCATCTCCAGAGCGGAGGGAAGCAGCGGATCCATCGCTCCCCAGCGCCAGGGCGAGCTCGTCCCTGGCACCCTGGGGCGAGCGGGCAGCTACTTGCAGACACTGACCCACTCGGTGATGCGGCACTCCTCGCACGCCACGAAGCAGCACCAGTGGAACTTGCAGTTGCAGCGTTCGCTGCGGGTTTGCCGCAGGATGTTGTGCCCGCGGCCGCAGCACAAGCTCTCGCAGTTGTCCATGCCCGGGCTGGTCTTGTTGCACAGGCGGCCTTGGGTGCCCAACGAGTCCAGCGCTGGCTCCCGCTCACAGAAGTCAGGCGACTTCTCAAAGTAGACCAGCTCGCTGATGCCGGCGCGGCGGCGATGCCGTGCGTGGCCCGGCTCCAGCTGCCCTGCATTGCGGTTGTGGGGCCGGATGAGAGTGGCCCCATAGAACCGGTCCTTGAGGAGGGATCCCACCAGGCGAAATTCGGGTGTCACCTGCCAGCAGGTCTTCAGCTGGCAGCTCCCTGAGGTGCCGTGGCATTTGCACTTCCTCCTCATGTTGTCCATCACTACCTGCGGGGTGGACGGGAGGGCAGAGGAGTTAGCAGGAAAGATGCGGCATTTGGGGGATAGAGAAAGCAACAGTAAGCTCCCTGGGGATGGGTAATGTGGGAGTACCATGTCACACCAAGAACTAAATTTCAAGCAGAAGCCAGAGATGCTCACAGTCTCAGCCTGTGATCTGGGGAGGCCATTGCCATGTGTCTGCTCCCACAAAAGTCAGCGCTCTAAGAAAAAACACTTCTCAGAAAGAATGGTGATGCACTGGTGCAGACTGCCCAGGAAAGTGGTAGAGTCACTCCATCCCTAGAGGTGCTGGAGAATGTGGAGATGTGGCACTGAGGGCATGGTTAGTAGGCGGGGATGAATTGATGGTTGGATTAAATGATCTTAGTGGTCTTTTCCAACCTTGATGATTCTGTGATTCTATACAGTTGCACTGGTTGAGGAACGTGGCTAACCAAGGGATCAGGAGGACCACTGTGGCTATGCCAGGAGGAGGGGACAGTGCCAGCAGCCAGGGTCTGCCAATCTGCTTTGGCCACGCCAAGGCAAACAGCTCATGCCCAGTAACCCATGGGCACAGAGCTGCTGCACACCTCAGACAGAAGCAGCTTGCGCCGCTCTAGGCTCCATAGGCTCCATCCCTGGCTCAGGGACAAAACATCTGCTGCTACCTCAGGAGCAGCGAGGAAGTTAGCAGGCCATTCCCCATGCCCCACTCTGCACCCCTTGGCCCAGAAGTAACTACATAATAAGGGAAATTAGCTCCAAATTACAAAGCACAGAGAGATGGAAGGCACTTTGAAGCACTTTGCCACCAGCTTTGTCGTGGCTGGGAGGCAATTTCCTGCACCGCCTCAGCCTCAGCATGCAGAGTTTCCCTATGGAGCTGCCTACCCCCAGCTCCAGCAAATCCCCCTCCCACGGGGACATCCCAACCCCTCTGGGTGCCCAAGCCAGGCTGGGGCTGGCACACGGCATCCCACACATGCTAATAGAATCACATGCTTATGCTCCATGGGGGTTTGAGGGGACACGTGGCCCCGTGCATGGCCACATCCCATGATGTCCCAGCCATCCTGGTCACCCTGCTTTGTGCCAGGTGCACTTTGTCTGTTCCTTCTCCATCCCTGGGGGAGATGCATGCACAAGGAGTGCCTTGTTTTGGTAGGGGTGGGTATTTTTTGCAGCTTGTTTTCTTGTTTTTGAGTAAATCTCCCCGTTGCTAAGCACTTATGGTAATGAAGGTAGGTCAGGGAAACACGCCTGGAGCTCGGGGCACATGGCACAGAGGTCTGGGCTGGGCTGGAGGTTGGCTTTCATCCTGCGGAGAGACTTGTCTCCTGCTGAGAACAGCCTCTGCCTCGCAGGCCATGAGCTGTGCCCATTCGCTTGCCATGCCCTGGGTGTGCCAGCAGGGAACACCAGCTGCTTCTGCCATCCTGGGAACATGCTGTCATCATGATCCCTTCCCTCTCTTTCCACCTCCTTTCCCGTGGCTGAACCAGGGAAACCCATACGCAAAGCTGCAGTCCTCATGGGGATGGACCACCCAAGCCACCATGCCAGGCATCCCAAGCCCTGCGTGGTAGCATCCCAACCTGCAGACAGCTGCTTCTCCCTCTTCATGGGGAGCAAAAGCCCACTGCACTTATGAGTCCCAGGAGCACCTCTGCCACCATCTCTCCATCACACACCCCTACCCTGGCCAGGTCCTTCTCCCATCTCACAAACACCCGCGTTCAGCACATGCCCAGACTCGCCGGTGCTTTCTTTCACACATTCCCAGCTCCTCCCAGACACGCTCATAAGAGCTTTATCGTAGCCCTTTGTTGTGAGGGTAATGGGTAGTTCCAGGCTGCCTTTCATCCTCTTGCTCTCTGATCTGGCAGGTTAGGAGGGCTTGCAGAGCCTCCTGCATACTATGGGCTGCTCAGTTTGCATAGGAAGCTCCAAAGCGACCAGTTGCCCTTGGGCTCCCTATACAAGCTCAGGGCCACGATGACCACTGCCCATATGGCTTGGAGGATGCTGTGCTTCACTGCTGGATTTGAAAAAGGAATAGGGGTGAGTCTGCCTGGTTTTGAATCAGGGACCTTCCACGTGTCAGGCAAACGTGACAACCACTACACTGCAGAAACCCACGTGCTGCTGCCATCAACAGTGGCCTTCCATGGCATTGTCATCTCCCCAGGTAGTGCATGGTGTGAGCTGGGAGCCAGGCATGTGCTGGCCCTCTCTACATGCAGAGAACCCTTGCGATGCACATGCTGAGCATCCTCAGTGATAAAGATGCAGTGGTTAAGGCTGGTGCATGGAAAGGGGCAGTGCTCTGCACATGGTGGCCAAGCACTGCTCAAGGGATCAGAGCTCAGTATTCCCACCCCAGGAGAGGAGAAGACTGCAGAGCTGCTGCACCCAGCACTGCCAATCCTTCCTGGGGAATCCCCAGCAGATTGCTCCTTATTCGTGCAGAAAGATATTCCTAGGAGTGAGGGCATGGCATCGGTTTGTGGAGTGTGCAGAATCCATCCCCAAGCAGTGCACTTGGCTAGATTTAGCCTCAGCAGGAGCTGTGGCATCCAGGGGCAGTGGCCAGGTATGGCATCACCATCCTGCTCCCATTCATGGCTCCCACGCACAGCTCCTACAGTCATTACAACTCAATCTCCGAAGGGACTGCACCCTCATTTCTCCAAAGTTCTGGAGCTGGGCACCCTGCCTGATCAATGCTGCCTCACTGCCTTCCCCTCCTTCATTCCTTCAGCCCTCCTCTTCCTCTTCTTCCAGCTCCAGCCTTCTCCTGCCCACCTACCTCATGTCTCTAAAGCCACCAAGGAGTGACAAGGCCATTGCCAGCCCCCTGCCACCTCCTGTTTGCACCTGGGGCAATCAGACCCCACAGCCCAGATCCCAGAGGTGCTGTACGGTGGGTATTTCCTCTGGCAGTGAGGGTGGATGCCCAGGTTGGGAACCAGACCTGGGATTGCTGTCCCCGCCGCCATCACCCTGATGCTGCTCACCTGCCGCCCCACACGGTTGTTGTGCAGCCTCATGCGTGAGTGGATGTCCCTGTAGGTTTCCCGAGAGTCGAGGAAATCCTTGGAAAACTTCTCCCCATAGTCCACGTCAGGGCTGCACCCGCCCCACTCCCAGGAGTCCTGGAGGCCGGGGGTCTCGGCCGGCATGTGCTCCATGTGCACACCGTGCACCATGCCTTTGCCACGGTTCATGGCCTCCAGCTGGAGCCGGTGCAGCTTGCGGCGGAAAGCCTCCTCGTCGCCCCGTCGCTTCTGGTCACATCCACATGCCTGCAGCTTGCCGAGGGCGCAGGCGTTGGAGACGGCGTGCACCACACCGGCGGCCGCAATGGCGTAAGCGAAGGCGCTCTCCCGGAAACCTGCAGGGATGGAGAGAGCGGGGCTCAGGATGGGCTCGTGGAGCACCAGCAGAACCCCTCTGGGTGTGCTCGTGGCCCATTCCTGAGCCCCAGCACTGGGAAGCAAGGATGGGATGCACCCCAAAGGATGGTCACCTCCCTCCCAGCTGCGGGAATCTCTTACAAATGTGATACAATGCTGGAAAAATTGCGCATCCCCACTTTTAGAACGTGCCATGACCACACCACACCCTGCCAGGGCAGGCAGCTGGTTGTCATTACACACTGGGGAGTGAGGACATTTGCACATGTCATTAGCTGCAGATGGGGCGGCCAGGGACAGGGACACTGCCCAACGTGTGGGCTCATTGCTGGTGATGCTCGCCAGCACGCATGCCTCCTCCATGGTTCATGGCCGACTGCTGAGCAAATGCTATAATCTTATTAAAGGGAAATGAAACGCATCTCGGAAACCTGCATTTAAAGTCGTGCTGCTCTTTTGTGTGCTAATTTGACACCGCTGCATTTAAAAAATTAACGAGGTGCTGCTTAAAAGCAACTGGGAGCCTCTCCCAGCTTCTCTTCAGTGTCGGACAAGCTTGCTCTGAGCCAGTCCCTTCCAATGCACAAGTTGAACAACATTTTTCATCAGGCAGGTAATGGTGCAGCTCCCAGGGAGGCAGTGCTGGTAACACATCCACACCCGAACAGCCCCTGTGCCCCTCTCCGTCCCCCCCGCCCAGCCCTTCTGCCTCCTCCTCACTCTGCGCTCCTGGCTGCCCCTGCCCTTGCCCAGCTCCTCCACCAAGCAGCATGCTCTCCACTCCAGCCTTGCCCTTCCGTTAGCCCCATTCTCAAGTTCCCCCAACCTAACTCACAATTTCCCACGCAGCATCTCCTTAAAATCCCTTCTAGAGACCAGACAGAGGCACTACCCCACCCATTTTGTCTACGAAGCCTGTCTCCTTGCTGGTGAAGAGGTTGAGTTGGTTCAGTGCCCTCCACAGCAGGGAAACCTGTGAGGTTGAACCCCAGCTCTTCTCCATCCCTTGCTGCCCTCCAGCCAAGCAGGAGCTGATGGACAAGGCTGAGGGGTCTCTATCTCCAGAGCATCCATCCCCCAGGCCCTGGACAGTCAATGCTCTTGACCCAGGCAGCAGCTGAGCCAATATATTTCTGCATGCAGGGTCATCTCATGGTCCTTACTCTAAGAACCCAGATGTGGCAGCAAAGCAGTGAGCAAGGTGGCTGAAGGTGACAACCACGGGCACCACAATCTGGGCAAGGGAGGATTTTCCAGGAACCACAGCCAAGCGTGGTATGCATCAGTCCTTCAGAGGGAGTCTCTCCAGCTGCCCAAGCCACCTAAGACCTTGATGGTTACAAAGCCACCAGATCCCTACAGGAACTGCAGAAGAGGCTGTAGACATGGGAGAAGCAGGGAGAAGGGCTGTGGGAAGCACTGCATCCTTCTGGGAAGAGAGAATGGAGGACAAGACCTTCACAGCACAACCAGGACCCAACCTGCCACGTACTTAAAGGACTGTTGGGCACGTACTTAAAGGACTGTTGGGCACCCACTAAGAGATCTTTCTTTCCAATATGCAAACGATGGGTCCAAAAGGTTCAGACCTGGATGGGTCTCCATGTCAGATCCCGAAGTGGCTTCCTTAGCTGGGAAAATTCTCCATCATGGCTCTCTGCCTCTGGACACCTCAGAGACGGGGGCATTTAGTGGACCCTGAGATGCACTCTACCATGGGCACCGCAGCTGCTCCATCTCTCAGGAGGGTGTGGGACCAAGGAGGTGGTCCCAGCCCAGAAGTGGCCATGGGCTCCTTGGGCTGCTGGGGCAATGAGAGCTGGATGCTGTACACCATAAACTCTTCCTAGCTCTTCTCCCACCACCTCCCACAACAGCCGGCTGGTCCCAACACGCCACCTCTCCCCCAGTCCCGCTCCCTCCCTCCCTCCCCTTTCCCTAATTAAACTGCAGGTGAACCTGCCAGGCTCTGGCCCCTCGCCAGGTGCTTAAACGGCTTCCTGCAGATCGCGACTTGCCTCCCTGCACCTCCCAAGCGTGCCAGGGACAGCCTGGAGCCCTCGCTCCGAGCACGCAGCTCCCATCCGCCCATGGCACTGCCAGCCAGGAGCTCCATGGGCTGCGGGGAGAAGAGATGCTGCCCATCGCCAAGGGCACTGATCATGCCCATCTCCTTGGGGGAAGATCCAGGGACTGTGGGCACCCACAGAGATGCGGCTGAACAACCATAGCACCTGCATGTGCTTTAGGGCCAGGTGGGCAAAGTCCTCAGCTTGCTTGAGGGTAGCGAAAACCCAGCCAAGAACCCAGCTGCAGCTGTGCCTGGCCAGGCACTGCGGTCTGCGGGCATTGGTGCTTGGCTAGGGCTCTGCGTGGCTGGGCGCCGGGGTCCCAAGCTCTGGACGGCCATAACAGCACCTGCCTGCTGCATGCTGCCCACACCCAAGTGCGGCTCACAGCTGGTTGTTCCCCAGCACCTGGCTCTCCCAGCCTGGCAGGGAGTTCTCCCCTCCTTGCTGGGTGAATCAGGCTTTGGCTGGGCCCCACAGCCCCCTCGGCACCTGGGTGTCTTTCCTGGGGGATATAGGCTTGCAAACCTCACCAAGCCTCCAAAGGCTGCAAAGGAAATCAGAGGGACACTGCGCTCCAGGACACTCAGGGTATGGTTCCCACTTCTTTCAGAGCTGTAAATAGATAGGATTGGGATAAGCCAAGGGCACAGAGACACACTGGACCCCTCAGCACCCCTCAAGCAGCCTCTGCCCCTACAGCCAGGCAGTGCCAGTGTTGCACTGCGCCATGGGTGCGTTGGCATGTGCAGGACCAGGATAAGGGTCACCTGCAGTGAAGCTTCTGGCATACACCCATGTGTGGTGCAGCCCAGCCAACAGCCCCTGGGCACCAGGGACAATCCACAGCAGATCTCTGTACATCTGCCCCTGCTGGCCATCAGCATCCTTTTCCCCACTATTCTGTCCAGAATAGGGTTCCCACCATGCCCAATGTGAAGCCTCCCTGCTCCTTCCCAGCTCCCCAGGGCTTGCATCAGGTCTATGGGACCAAGCCCCAGCTCTGTGGGACTGAACTGGGCTGGGTGTATGGTGCTGAGTGCTGGGGAGATGCGTGAGACGTGGGAGGACAGGGTGGAGCAGGCAGAAGCGGGGAGAGCAGAAGGAGAAGGCAGCTACAAATAATTTAAAGTGAGGTTCACGCACGGCTGAACTGATGGCAGAAGAAGTGGGAAAAGGAATGAAAGATTAAAGGGGTCTGTCACTTCAGGTTACAAACAACGATCCTTCGAGTGTGCTGCGTTCCCAGGCACGGCAGGGATGGGGAGAGACCTGATCCCTGCAGACCAGATGCATTAATGCCTGCGGCATGGAGCCTGCACCCCTGGCTTCGCCTCTCCTTCCAGAGATGCACCCTACATCCCTGCTCCAATGGCTGTTCCATTCCTGTGAGTCTCTGCAAGGCAGAGCCCAGAGCGCCAGCTCCAGTACTGAGGAATCTGACTGGGCTGGAAGCAGATCAGGGCATCAGCCTTGAGACTTGCTCTATGCCAAAATGGTTCTGAGCAACCACATAGAATGGTGCTCAGAGCTCATCCTGCATCCCAAAGAGGTGCCCACCTCCCAGCATCCTTATCTCCATCCTCCTCCTGGATCACAGCAAAGTGCTGGTAGCAGGAGACAGAAACATCTCCACAAATGGTGTCCTGGGGTTGAGGACGTTGTGGTGTCTCTGCCACTTTCTGCTGAAGCTTCTCACCACCCTGGTGGGATGCTAGTGGCACCTCACCTGGGTGCAGGAGCAGCTCAAGCCAGTGAACATGTGTCTCTGCCTCCTGAGGAGAGCAGAAGCAAATGCATTCCTCCGAGACCTGGAAATACCACGATGCTTATCAGGGCTGCTGGTCCCCACCCTCCCTGCCATGCCCTAACCTGGGCACTGCTCACTGAGGTGCTGGCGCTGCCACCAGCACTGCCTTGGCCTCTCCCATCCATGGCATGGACCAACGAGCACCCTGCTGTGTGCTGAGCATCAGGCCCCATGCACAGCAAGAAGACGCACCCAAGTCCTCCAGAAGGTCCCACCATCAGGCCACTACCCTGAGCTGCAGGCAGCAGAGCTCCCAGGGGAGCCTGCCTGTCCCAGGTGGTCCAAGCTCCATGCCCCGCAGTCCTGCAGACAGAGAGCCCCCAGCTCTGGGCAGCCAATTCCAAGGCAGGACACCAAGATGATAGGCTCACAGACCTACATCTCATTGCTTCTGCTCACCATGATGCACCAAAACACTGTTCCTGCATAGGAGTGGGAGTGAGACAGGACACTCAGTCCATCCCGAACCGAATCCCAGAGTAAGGCATCCACCTACATCTATGGGGAGGAAGCTGGAAAGTTTTGGGCAGCTCAGGACAAGGTCAAGAAAGAAGACACGTAGAGAAGAGCCCAGATCTGCTGCTGCTTGCTCTGGCAGACCTTCACGTTTCTTCATATCCCTGCCTTCACCTGCAGGATGCTGATCTGGCCCAGTCCCCTGGGCTACAGAGGAGATGTGGAGTGCCCACGGGGAGTCTATGAGGATCCTGAGAGCGGTTTCTGAGCAAAGGATGAGAAAAGGAGAGGGTCCCCTTGGCCCTTACCTCTGCTGAAGATGATGCTCTCGTAGGGGATCTTGTTCTTGGTCTCGAGGCTGGAGCAGTTCCAGCGCTGGTCCCGGAACTGGTGCTGGCACTCGTGGATGGCAATCTGAATGCCCTGGATGCTGAGGCTGTCACGTCAGGATGCCGCACGCACACCTCCAGCTGCCTCCGCGTCAGCCCCGGCAGGGTCAGGCACACCGTGTTGGCGTTCAGCACCGGCTCCGATGGCAGCTTCAGGCCCAGGATCTCATTAGAACAGGAGCTTGGGGGAAAAGGGAAATGTGTGAGCTTGGGGTGAGCAAGGTGCTGAGAGCTTGGGGAGGGGGAAGACCTTGTGGGGGCACATGGGAGGGGAGATGCTCCTCTCCCCACACAGTGCCTGCTGCCTGCGGGTGACAACAAATCAGCATGCTGCAGGTTTTACTCAGGTTTTACTTGTCCATCCACAGAGACTCCAGAGCACAAGATCCATCCCAGGTGTGGTTCTGTCCATGCTGCACCCTGTATAGCACTGCTGGTCCTCACAAGGGAAGTGACCAGAGGGACCAGCCTTTTCCTGGCTGGGAAAATCAGAGCTGAGCACCCTGATGCATTACTCACAAACTTCCAGCAGTCATTCCAAACCCATCCATAGTCATATCCCAGCACCACTGACCATGATGGCAGTCACTTCTAAGACCAGAAAACACTGGCAGGTGGATGGGGACAAGGCAGTGGGGTGCAGGTACTTCTCCAAGCAGAGATGATGTCTTGGGAAATAGAGAAGTGGATGAAGTGTGGGAGACAGGAGATGAGGGTGGTATGGCCAGCACAGGCAGATGTGGAGAAGAAGATGGGTAGGACCCACAGTGTGCAAGCTAAGGACCTGCAGGGTGCACAGCAGGCAGCGGGATGCCAAAGAGCATCCTGCACCTTGCACCAGGGTTCAGCACTTCTCCTCACTCAGGACAGCTCAGTCTCCAGACAGAGATCCCTGTCCTCCAGAACAACCAGGAGTTGGGATCTTGGTAGGAGCAGGTGCAGGAGCCCTTTGAACCTAGGTTACAGAAGTGAGATTTGGAGGAGAATGATGCAGGAGGGACTGCAGTTCCCACATGAAGCATGCAGGCCCTGGGAAGGAGGGCTGCTCTCCCTCTGCTCCCTCAGGCCCTGCCAGGCGAGGGAGAGAAGCAGCACTGGAGGCAGGGGCTGACTCCCCCAACCAAGGAGGAAGGGCTCAGCCTGGTGTCCTTGCAGAGTTAAAGCTTGGTCAGGACAAAGGGAGCTGTCAGCGTCAGGCTGCTGCTGTCTGCAGCTTCTCAAGTGCATTTACACCCATCCCACCACTGCCATGGAGCGATCCATAGGTCTGCCCACCACAAATCCACACTGACTGCAAAAGGGAAATATAGGGCAGGTGGGAGCAGAGAGGAACGCAAGGGAGCATATCTGTCCATAGCACACAAGAAGGATTCTCTGCCTGGCTCTAGCTCCCATTCACACTCCCTGGCTGACACTAGAGGTGAGGGCATCTGTGGCCAGCACCATCCCCAGGCCCAGCAGCTCTTTCCCAAGCACAGCAAGGACCTTATCCCCTGCTTGTCCTGACCCAGCTCCAGTGCCTGCACCTTCATCCAGCACACCCCGGGGGACAGATAATGTTGTCACTCTCCCCATAGCACAGAGGAGAAACTGAGGCAGGGGCACTTCTGTAGGGCCTCGGGAGAGGAGGGCAGGTCCTGCTGCCTCTCGCTCCTCCCAGAGCTCATGGGAGCAAGGGACCCGCACGGGGCTGTCACTGTCACCGTCCCTAGGAGGACACAGCGCTCCCCCAGCTCTCTCCCCCCTTGAAATCAGGATTTAAACTTGATTTCACGGTGACAAGCCCCGGGTCACAGGCTGCAGCGGCTGCTGCTTTAATTAATACAAGGCCCAACGTTAACAAATTATATTTAAAGGGGCTGGAGGGAGGGGGAAGGGCGGGGGACTCCCCCCACCAGCAGCAGCGTTAACCCCTGGCTGCCTGCAGCGCACAAGTTTCGGAGCGGGCAGAGGGGAGCTCCCACTCACCCCGGGGAGATGGAGCCGGACGGGGGCGGTGAGTGCTGTGGGGGGCCGCGTTCTGGAAGGCCAGGCGGCCCCCAGCCGCCCCAGTTCGCCTTCGGGATCGGCAGAGCGGGTTGGGGGGGGGGGGAACCGGGCCTTATCCCCCGCCCCGGTGCGCGTCCCCGGGTGCAGTGCCCGAAGGCACCGATGCCGGCGGCACGTCTCCCTCGACGGCGGCAGCGGCCCCCGGCGCCGCTCCCGCATCCCCCCGACCTCCCGCGGGGCAGAGCGGGGAAACTGAGGCAGGCCGGGCAGCCGCTGGAGCGGCTCGGGCCGGGAGGATGACGAGAAGCACCCGGAAGCGGGGGGAGCAGAGGCCCTGACAGCGCCCGGAGCGCGAGGAGCGGGGCGGCGGGGCGCGCGGGGCGGCGGGGGACCGTACCGGGGTAAGGACCGCATCAGGGGAGGACTCGTGGAGCCCCTCCGCAGCTCGACCGCGGAGCGGGGCTGTGCGCGGCGGCTCGCCGGGGGCCGGGGCGCTGGGGGTGGGGGCAGCTCCTACCTGGGTACCCAGAGGCTGAGCAGCAGCGAGCAGAGTCCGTGGGCCAGGGCCGGGCGCATCTTCGCTGGGGCAGCGGCTGTGCGGGCTGCGGGCGGGCGGGCGCCTTTGGGGCAGGGGCGGCGGGGCTCGGCGCTGCTCTCTGCCCGCTTTGTTTGTTGTGGGTTGTTTGCTTGTTTGTGTTTTCCCCTCTCCTCCCTCTCACTGGCTCCCTGCGCGCCGGGGCTCGGCTCGCCGGGGCGGCTCTGCCATCCTCCCGGGATGCCCCCCCCGCCGCCTCCCGCCGCCCCAGCGCCCTCCGAGCCCGGCGAGGGCTGCGTGCCCCCCGCCCTGCCCACCGCCGCCCCGCCGCGCTCAGCCTCCCGCCTCAGCCCCCCATAGCGGCGCGGCCCGGGGGGCCGGGGGGGGCCCTCGGCCGCCGCTCCCCAGGGCGCCCCGAGGCTCCGGGGCCGCGGCGGGCGTGGGCAGGGCGCCCGGAGGGGGTGGCCGGGCGAGCGGCGCGGGGGCTCCCTCGGGGCCCGCAGGCACATGGGGAGCCGCGGGCCCCCCCGCCGCCCCCCGCCGGTGTCGCCGGGCCGAGCGGGCAGGGTCGCGGCCGGAGCGCCCCCGGCAACGCTGGGCGCGGAGCGGCGGCGGCGGCGGCTCTGCCTGGGATCGCGCTGCGCCGAGCATTACTCAGCGCCCGAGCCCGAGTCCCGACACGTCCAGACAGGAGCCCGCGGGGGAAGGACGGGGCAGAGAGGGTGGCAGCGGGGCGGGGAGGCGGCGTGTCGCACGCAGCCTGGCGGGGAGGGAGCGGGAGGCGCGGGGGGAGCGGGCACGGAGCGGGGAAGAGCGTGCGGGGAGCCGGGATGAGGCGTGCGGGATGGGGAAGGGTGCGTGGGGAGCGAGCGGGCGTGAGGGGTGCGGGGGTCGTGTGCGCAGACGTTGGTGAACGGGGCGCAAGGTGAGTGTGCGAGGAGACCGGGGAGTGCGCACAGGGCAGGAGCCCGTGGGCATGGGTGAGTGCACGAGGAGTTGGGTGAGTGTGCAAAGGGTGTGCATAGAGCGTGGCAGTGTGCGTGACTTGGGGTGGACGTATGCAGAGTGTGGGGTGAGTGTGCACGGTGTGAGTGTGCACAAAGTGCAGGTGAGTGCACGGGGTGTGGGTGGGTGTGCATGGGGCACGGGCAGTGAATTCGTGAGTACAGAGGAGTGTTTGTAACACAGAGTGAGCACGCATAGGGTGTGGGGGGAGTGTACACAGCACGAGTGAGTGTGTGATAAGGGGAAGTGTGTATCCTGCATGGGTTGTGCATGGTGCAGTGAGTGTGCATGGTGAGTGTGCGAGGAGCGTAGAGAAGGTGAAGTGGGGGTGAACGTGTGTGGAGTGTACGGCAGCTGCGTGCAGCTGGTGGCGTGAGCATGTGCTTGGTGTGAATGCTGTTCGTGCGGAGTGTTGGTGAGTGCAGAGTGAGTTGGGTGTGTGTTGCACGGGGGAGCGTGCGTGGCAGAGGGTAAACAAATGGGGCATGGAGTGAGCACGCACAGAGAGAGCCACGTGCAGTGGGCTGTCAGTGGGCATCGTCTGCTTTAGCGCGTCTCATCCTGGCAGTGGAGACAGTGCTGTCCCCTGAGCTCAGTTCCCTGCCATGAAGCCCCTTGGGAGCTAGCAGGTGCAGGTGGCCGGGAGGGGCCGGCAGTGCCCCGCAGCTCCCGCTGTCCCCAGCCACCACAGCCCACGCCACGCCGGCAGCCGGCTGCGTGCTCCCCCCAGGCGGACACCGCGTGTCTCTGTGCCGGCACAGCTGCGCTGGCGGGGGCTGCCAGCTTCGCCGGCGTGTCGGTTCCTGTTTGCATCGGGGAGGAAAACGCATTTCCTTTGGGCAATGAGTTGCGAGCTGGTGCTGGGGCCCAAGGCTGTGCCGTTTCCCGTGGAGACTGTGGGAAGCAGGGGTGGCATCCCCACCGAGGTCCGTACTGCAGGGGCAGAGCCCGTGGAAAGCGTCTCCCGCAGTTCCAGGGTCCCCAGTGCATGGGCTGCGGTGGCGCAGATGTTTGTGCGCTCGCTAGGATCCTGCATACAAATCAGTGCCAAGGCAAACCAGAGGGGGGAACGCTTTCATCCTCCTCCAGCCCCTAACGACATAACCGCTTCCAAGAGCGTGCATCTCACCCACATGCTCCCACTGACTGCGGGAGGAGCCCCACATCCCACCAATTCGGTGCTGGCAGCAGAGGTGGATGGGGGGAAGGTTGATCCTCCTGTCCCAACAACGTTCCTGTGCTGAGGGAGAGCCGGGTGAGCCAGCAAAGCCCTTAAACACAGGATTAAGCATTTGTCATTGGCTTGGGAACCATGGATAAGAGCCCATGGAACAGGATCGGGCCCCTCCAAGCAGGGCTGTATGCAGAGGGCACAGGGCTGGCAAGAAAAGTGCTGGCACAGGGCATTGTGGGCTGCACTGCCTGGGGTAAAACACTTCAGCACTTTTTGTGGTACATGAGCAGGTGCTCTATGCAGGGGATTGGAAACAGCTATCCACCCCTCACCGCACACACACCTCCCTCCCTCCCTCCCTCCCTCTCTGTCCTTCCCACCCCCCTGCCCAACCAAGGTGCCCCCCCCCCCCCCCCGCTTCTTTCTCTTTGCGCTTTGGAAAGGACCATGAAAATATCATCCAACCCCAATGCCATGGAAGCATCTCTCAATATATCAGCATGCCCAGAGCCACATCCAACCTGGCCTTGAGCACTGCAGGGATGGTACATCCACAGCTCTTCTGGGCAACCTCAGACTCTTTAGCCCCTTCTGCTTTGGGACAATCTATCCCTAAGCCGTACAGCTCAGAGAACCAGAACCATTCCAGGTTTTGGCACTGGACTCTGTGGAACCCATGGGGATTTGGGATGTCCATAGACAATCTCATAGAGGTCAGTGCAGGAGGGAGCACCAGGGAATCCCTGAGTGTGGTGGAGCTGGATGGATGGTGGTGGAGAAGCATCAGGACAGGTGCACCAGCATCAGCCTGATGCCAGCAGCATGGGGACCTGGAGCAGGAGGAGGGGGAGGAAGGAACCCATGCAGCTCACTCCTCACCGTCTTCCTACTTCCCCTGCCTATGGGACTGGAGTGACAACTGCATGAGTCAATGTTTGGGGTGGGAATGGGATGACCATGCCCCTGGCAGTGGCATTACTCACCACAGAGCCTCCAGCATCACTGCCCTCCCCCTGGCTCATGGCCGGCGACCTGCCTGGGGCTGCTTGCCATGACTCAGGTGCGAGCCACCCGGCCACACAGCCAGCCCAGCCTGTCCGCCCAGCTGCCAGGGGCTGGGACAGCCTGTGAGTCGGGATGCTGGTAAGGCTGGGAAGAGGACCCATGTGGCAGTGAGCCCAGAGCCCTGCTTCTGGCAGGGACAGCACATCCCTGGGGTCGTGCTGTGGCTGGGGTGGTGATGGGGGCATAAGGCTGGGGATGTGCTGGGCAGCTCAAAATGGATGGGGTCCCATGGCTGTACAGGCAACACCTGTCCCTGGAGCTGGAGAGAGCAGGGACAGAGCAGGGTGGTGGCAGCAGGTGCCTGGAGGGGCTGGGAGGACGTGGGGACCCTCAGGAGAGCACTGCCAGGGCGGTGGGAGCTCTGGCTGGGACTTCTCAGAGGTTGTGGATGTTTTTGGGTGCTGCCATCTGAGCTTTCCCTCAGCCAAGCCACTATCCGGGCTTGGATCCTCCCCGTCTGTATTACTACAAACTTTCCTAAAAAGCCTTTTTTTTTTTTTTTTTTTTTTTTCTTTTGGCCAAAACATTCTACTTTTTGGTCTCTGTCCAGACGGGATTTTTTTTTTTTCCCAAGTTTGATTGAATTAATCTGTCTGGCTGTTTTCAGCTCAAGCAATTGAAGGGAAAATTGTGCTCATCCCATTCGAAAAGCAAATAAATAAAAATGAAGCCATTAACATTGCAGCACTTGGGCACTGTTATTATTTTAAACCAAAATACTATCTACTTCCCTTTTTCCCTTCAGAAACTTTGCAGTTGCACTGCCCAGCACCAAGATCTGCGATCATTCCCCCCCACACCCCACCATGTCCCTCCATACACAACCATCCCGTGCCCACCCCCATACATCCCCACGCACCCCAGCCCCCCCCGGCCGGGCCGTGGCTCCCCCTAGCGGCCGTCCGGCGCCCCGCAAAGCGCCCCGTCCCGCATCGCACATCCCGCGTTGCCACGGCTACGGTAGGGATGCTGCGGGGCTTTGGGGGTTATGGGGGGGTCTCTAAGGGTCTGGAGAGGAGAGGATCTAGGGAGCCCCGGGGCACTGCTGGGCATTTGGGAGCTGCTAGGGAAATGAGGTTTCCCAGGACGCTGGAATCTTGGTTTTCCAGGTTCCTCTCCCTCTACGTTTCTGGCTTTTGGGGTTTTCAACCTCTGGGGCAATGGCAGGGAGGACACAGGTCAGACCCCATACAACAGCATCCTGCCTTCCCCAGGCTTTAGGTGGCATCCAGTCTTCCAGTGCCATGCGCGTTCAGCCCATTGTAGGAAAACTGAGGCAGCCCCCGGGAAAGCAGATTGTGGAAGACTGGGATGGAGCCAAGGAACAGTGTTCCCAGCCACAGCACAGCCTCTGCACTCTGACATCTCCCAGCGAGTCAGCATTCAGAGCAACTGGGACGGTGCAGAGGGAGAGCAGCGGTGACACAGAGCTAAGATACATGCAAGCAAACACATGGGGTCACCGACAAACACATGCCGACAATTTGCCGTGCACTGACGGACATGCATGGAGCCACGTGGGCAAACCTTTTGCACACACACAAGATTCTCACACACACAGCGAAGAGTGCGCGCATGGAATCGTATGCCCACGTGCAGGCATGACCATGAGTGGGCGTGCAACCTGAGCGTGCACACTGCAGCTGCCTGTTCACACACGCACCTTGGCACACACACCCATGTGCTCCAGGGCCGTGCGTGCGGCCGGGAGTTCCCGGGAGCCCCGTGTGCCGCCCCTCTCCTGGAGCCAGGAGGGAATTTCCAACTCTAAAGCTGCAGTTGACATGTAGATGCTTCCGCCCCAGTGCTCCCTGGGCCAATTTAATGGTTCAGCAACACCCTGATTTCTCATTGATGGATGGGGTGGACAAGGAGCGTGTCACCAGGGTCTGCTGGTGGGCATTGCTGCTGCTTCTTGCCCCGCATTTGCCCAGCAGGGTATGGGCTGCTCAGGTTCCCCAGCCCCGCCTGGCACTGTGCCGCCCAGGTGAGGCTGCACATGGCCCATGGCACACCAAGCGAATGCCTCGCATGCCACCAACCCCAAGGTGCTAGCAGCACTGCATGGGGCTCTGCCATGCCAGGCCCTGCAGCGGAGGTGGCTGGAGGCAGTTGAGAAGAGCAGAGGATGCCGACAACATGCACAAAACCCATCACCACAGTGTTGGGGCAGGTGGCGGTGCCTGCTGGGAGAGGTGAGCAGAGGGCACACCGGCTTTAAATAGCTTTATTAGACGAAGCTCCGCACTGCGGCCCCACTGCAGGGCCGTGGGGATGCTGGGTAGCGTCCCCACGCTGCAGGGACATCCAATCGCAGAGCTGGGATCACAGTCCCCCAGCCCATAAGGTCCCACTGCATCACGTCTCTGTGTCCCTGTGCCCTCGGCACCATCCCGGGAGCGGCCCCCCAAGTGTCCCCGCCTCACGGAGAGGCCATCAGATGCAGAGGCTGAGCTCCTGACGGACAGAGCACTTGCGGCACTGCACCACGCAGCACCAGTGGAAGCGGCACAGGCAGTTCTCCTCCAGCACCACGGTCTCATCGCGGTGCCCGCGCCCGCAGCACAGCAGGTCGCAGCCGCTCGTGTCCATGGCCGTGCTGTTGCAGACGCGGCCCCGCGTGCCCAGCGAGCCCGTCTTGCGGTTGGCAGAGCAGAAATCAGGCGAGTCGGCTGAGTAGATGAGGTCCTGCTTGTCGGGAGGTTTGATGTTGTCGCCCACCGGGATGAGGGTCTTCCCATCATTGCCCCCCATCACCTTGAAGGCGCCGTTGAAGCGCTCGAGCAGGCGGTCGCCCACCTCGCGGAAATGGGGCATCTTGCGCCAGCAGGTGCGCAGCGTGCAGGAGCCCGAGAGCCCGTGGCATTTGCACTCTGTCCTCATGTAGCTGCGCACTGCCTGTGGACAGACGGCAGTGCTGAGTCCCTGCTATTCCCCTGGTACCCACCTCCCTGCATCCCGACCTCCCTGCATCTCAGCATTCCTACATCCCTGCATCCCGGAATCCCAGCACCCCTGTATTCCTTCATCCCTGTATCCCTCCATACCCAGTCTAATATATCACCCAGGGGAGGATGGACAGAAGTCCCAAAGGACTTCCAGACCGTATTGGGGTCTGCAGGGATGATGACCCAAAGGAGTGTAAGGTAATGCTAAAGAGAGCAGGGTGTGCATGGAGCCTTACCAAGCGCCCAGCCTCGTTGTTATGCAGATCAATGAGTGCACGGATGTCATTTTTCCCCTTCTTGCTCTTGGCATCCATGAACTGCTGCGACTTCTCATAGCCAAACTGCACGTCGTCCCCACAGCCCCCCCATTCCCAGGCTGTGCCCTCGGTGCCCGGCCCAGCCGTGGGTGATGGGGGTGCCCGGCTCCGTGTCAGCTCACAGCCACACTGCAGCAGCTCGCCCATGCTGCAGGCCTGTGTGATGGCATGGCTGACACCAGCCGCCGTGATGGCGTACACGAAGGCTGTCTCCCGGATGTCTGCAGGGGGACAGAAGGGGACATGGTGCGAGGTGACAGTGAGGATGCCATCCTGCCTGCTCCCCCCCATACTCGCTTTGCCATGGGTCTCTGCCCGTCCCCCTCCCTGCTCCAGCACAGCCTCCACCCCACAGGATTATTTATTATTAGTATTTGCTCTTGTCTCTCTCTGCTCCGGGACACAAATTCCAAGCATCCTTCCCCTGCCCGGACCTGCCGCTCGCAGCCGCAGCCAGCGGGGGATTCTGGCAGCAGGGGTGCAGCACCATGCTGGGGGGCTCATGGGTTACCCTGTGCCAGGTGGCTGTCAGGGCAGGGCTGGCAGGGGGTGGGGACACATTTAATTAGGGTGGCATGGGGACAGAGGGGAAGGGCAATGGCAGATGTAACTCTTTTTGCAATCCATATAGAGAGGGAAAGGGGATTTGGGGAGGTGCACCGGCGTGGTCACTGGAGTCAACTCTGATAACAGAAGCAGGAACGCAGTGTCTCCTCATATCTGTGGCAAAATTTGGGAGCCTCATCCTGCCAGGAGCAGCCCCAGCAGCATTGCTGCACCGTGTCCCACATGCATCCTGACCCACCAACATATCACACATGTGATGGAGATGTGTGACACATTGTCATGGTGACCCCATCCCTGCACACATGCACAGCTGCTTGCTCACTGCCAACCGCAGCAGCTCTCAGGTTGCCCCCCTAGCCCTGCACTGTCACTCACTCCCTACAGCTGGGACACAGCTGGCCAGGGGATGTGTCCTTGCAGTGCTGCAGGGGAGTGCTGTGTGGTGCTGAGGATGGGCCAGGGAGGGAAGGACAGCACACATGGCCTGCAGGAGGGCTGTTTCCACATCCCACGCCCTGAAATGCTCTCAGAATTGAGGGAGTCTGTGGGAAGAAAGGGAACTGGGCACATTGATGCTTTTCCAGCTGCACACTAGGGAACAGCTGTCCCTCCTGTCCCCAGTGATCAGCTCCAAGAGCAGATTCCTGGTTTTGCACCAGCACCCATGCTCCCCCCAGCACAGGGACTGATGTGGGACCGATGCCCATGGAAGTGATCCTGCTAGCACAGCACTCTCCCCTCCTCTTGATTGCTCAGCCCCCTACCCTGGTGTTGCACTGGTGTTGGGTTGGACCAATGGATGGGTTTGGCTCATCCTGCCCTACAGCCATGCCTCAGGCATGGGAAGTGCACACAGAGGTGATGCCCCAGGGGCAGGACAAGGGGTTTGCATGGTCTAGGCACCTGCAGGGCCACCTCCCACCCAGGCCCCCTCCCCTCCCCACATAGCGGGGTCCTGAGGGAGCAGTAAATCACTGCCAGACGAGGGTGCATTCTTGGGCTGTGCGCAGCCCCGCGCTGTCTGGGAGCATCGCTAATTGCTTCATTACAACACAGGGAGACATGTCCCGGCAGCTTGGCTGCACCACAGAGCTCTGAGCAACCCCCTCTGCGTGCACACACGTCCACACGCTCCGGCTCTGCCCCAGTTGTGCCAGGAGGTGCAAAGCCCGGGGGCTGTGGTTTTTTAGGAGTTGTGAAGCTGGACCTTACCCTGCTGCAGGATCTTGCCGAAGTACTTGCTGTGGCTGGTGCAGTTCCAGCGGCGGAAGCGGAATTGGTACTGGCACTCCCGCACGCCCAGCTTGGTGCCCTTGGCCACCTCTTGCACGATCTCTGGCTCCAGCTGGCACAGCTCCGCCTGCTTCCCTGCCAGCCGCTTCGTCTTGCGGCAGATGCTGTTGGGGTCCATGACCAGGGGGCTCCCCACTGCCCTGCAGGAGGGACAGTGAGCAGAGCAAAACCAGCACCGGGCATGGCCAGATCCACCGCCGGGGACACCCAGCGTATGGGGGATGTTGTGCCCTGCAGAGCCGGATGGGGATGGGGCAGAGCCCAAGCTGTGGGGCTGGAGGGTGGTGCTGGCTCTGCTGATCCCAGCGCGGGAGGGCAAGTCTCAGCTGGGGCCCTGCCAAAAGCAGCTCCTCGCCAGCACAGCTGGAGAGCGGCGCATGCATCTCAGGCTGGAAGGCAAAGCCTGAGCACAACGGCACGCCGCCGGCTACAGAAATTCCTGTACTTCCCCCACACATTTTGCCCAGAGTGCCCTCACACAGCTGCACAGCTGCCGGCACCGTGCCCCGTGCCCCGTGCCGGGGTGGGCAATGGCCCAGCAGTGCCTCGGGCAGAGGGCGGGCATGCCGTGTGCTGACAGCCTCCTGCCCACGCTGCCCGTCCCACAGTGCCGTTACCTCTGGCCGGCACATGGCCCTGGGCCACCTGAATTGCAAAGGGAAGCTGATGTGCCCCAGTGTGCGAGCCAGATCCTCTCATCCCTGTGCCAGCAGTGTCCCATCCCAGGCACTGCATGCCATCCCCCTCCCCTCCTGAAGTGAAAACTCCCAGGCCGTGTTTTTGGGTGCAGCCCCACTTGCTGCTGAGTGCCGCTTCCAAACCCAGACAAGCCTTTATAGTCTGGCCAAGCCCCAGGGGCTCAAAAATCACAAGATGAATCTCTGTGTTTAAGTATGTCCTGGGTTTCCTTTTTTCTCTCCCTCTCACAGCTTGGGGGCTGTGTATGGGACACCAGGCTGCAGGAAGCACAAAGTCCCTCCAACAGCCTAGTTTTGGGGTACGAGCTCTGCGCAGGCTGCCCTTGCTCCACACCTACTCTGGATCAGGCTGACCCATTCCTGGAACAGATAGGGACAGAGGTTGGGATGGGGACGTTGTGAGCAGGGCTGGGTGTGGGTTGACATGTCTTCTCAGCCAGGAAAATGGGCCCTGATACTTCGGCCAGACATTTAAAGGACTAAAGCAATGCGCAGCCCGTGAGTCTGGCTGCCAGCAGAGAAACTGAGGCAAGTCCATGGGCCTGCTGGGGAGCTCAGAGCCCACAGTTTGGTGTCCTTTTGGTGGGCTACTGGAGGAGCATCATGGGACAGCAACGCCCAGTTCCTTCCTAAGTCATCTGCATATAGGGAAACTGAGGCATGTGGGCAGCCTGTCCCATCCAATCCCACCCCATCTCATCCCGTCCAATCCCATCCTGTCCCATCCTATCCCACCCCACGATATCCATATGGACATTCAAGCTCCCATCCCAGCCTGGGAAGGCTCGTCTGGCTGATCCAGCGGGGTGGGGAAGAAGGGGAGCTGGGGATGGGACTTTCATTAAGCAAGGACTCTTTGTACGTCTTATAAAAACGATGCATGAGCCCTCGGGCCCTCAGATCAAATGCTGAACTGTGGCTCACCCCGGCCGTGCTGGATCAGAGGGGCCGGCAGGATGGGGAGCGCTCGACCCCAGCGGCACCGCGGGGGTCCCCACCCCTGGCCGTCAGCCCCGGCCAACCCAGCGAGGCATGGGATGGGCTGCCTAAGTCCGGTGCAATATTAATTTCCGCTGGGCTCTGCTTTTTTGTGAGGGGAAGCCGCTGGGAGCCCAAGAGCTGTTTTGCTTTGTGGGGCTGGGGGGGGGGGGGGGGACGAGGGCAAGAAAAATGCTGCCAAACTGCTACTGCTTTGGCAAGGGCTCCAGCGCGGGGCCCAGATCTGCCTGAGCTTGTCCTGCTCCAAGGCCTCCCGCATCTACAATTAAGGTGCCCCACCTCTGCCGCCGGGCACTCCTCCCCCTGCCCTGGTGATGAAGCTGGGTCGCCAGTGTGCCCCCCCAGCCCACCCAGGGCACCTCACTTCTGCAGCCCCTCTCTGAGCTCAGTACCCCCGCAGCATCTCTGCGCCCACTGCTGGAATGGCACACAGTGGCAGCCCCTCAGAATGCAGACTGCAGTGATTTTTGCAGTGCTTCCTAGCAAGGGATTCAGCCCCTATTACCAAAAGGGGAAAATGAGGCATGGCAGAGAACCTGAACCTTCCCTAAAAACCTTCTTCCCCACTGACATGCAGCTGCCACCCCATTGGTTCCCAGAGTCTGCACCCAGGGATGCTCAGGAAGCCCAAGTTGCAGCTTCTGGTATAAAGCCCTGTCCTCAGGGTGATGGAGACTCCAGCCTAGTTCCGAACCAAAATCTTAGGCTGAAGGACCTGATACAAATCCTGCTCACCCCTCAGGCACCCTGGACAGCATGGAGCAGGGCTCCTGTGCTAGGCACTATGCACAAGGAGAGCCCGTGGGGTCCTGGTTTGCAGGCAGGTGATGGGGTGATGCTCCAGGGATGCTAAGGTGCACATCAGTGTTGTATTTAGCTTCCCTACTCCTTCCCAAAAGGGCATATTCCCATCCCACTGGCCTGGGGCTGTGCTACTGACATGCAGTATGAAGCAGAGGCATAGGGATGTCTCCTAGCAAAGAGGATGCTGGCTGTGCTTTGAGTTTCAGTGCACCAGATAATGTTCATGGAGGAAATGTGGAACCCTTCTGCAGGATGGTGAAGGCGCAGTTCGCCTTGCACTCATGTCTCTATCCCAGCTCAAAGCTGCAGCAACCTGTGGTGCCCAGCTAAGCCCCTGAGCCCAGAGGTTTTCCTGCACCTGTTTGTGGAGAAAAGAGCTGTGGGATACAAGCACTGAGAGCTGAGCTCCTGGAGAACGCACCCATGGAGGTGGTGGCCACAAAGCTGTGACCAAGCCTGGAATACCTTGGGATGGGAAGAAAGGGGTGTTTGCTCAGTGTGACTGCCCTGCAGGACAGGGCACCCACACTGGCCGTGCCAGGGTTGGGGCATGCCCGTAATGGCCTGCAGGCACTAGGGGGCTGAGGGCAGCCGGGTGGCGACTGTGGGTCATTGAGCTCAGCAAGTGACTCACAGTGCTCACCCAGAGCATGCCAGCCCAGCAGCCTGCCCTTACAGGCTCAGCCGTGCTCTGTACCAGCGTGGTGCTGGTCAGGTGGCTGAGCAAAACAGGAGGCTGCTGGTGCACGGAGCCCACAGTGGGTGGCTCTGGAGAGAGGGACCACGAATCCCTTGGTAGGGTGCAGCAGAGGGAGCCCATGGGTGCCAACAGACAGACCAAGGCACTGCAGGTGCTGGGGATTCTTTTCTTCCTTGCTCTGATGCTGGGGCTGTTTCTTTTATCTCCTGACTTCATTCACCCCAAAATGCCTCTAAGAACAACTTGGTCGGCTGGGGGGCTGCAGGTGAGCGGGAGCCAGCAGCAGTGGTGACACATCAGCAGGAACAGCTGTGTGAGTGGCCGGGGGCACAAATCCTCTCAGCCAAAATCTTGCCCTGAATATGCCTTGGGTTCCTAAGACTACAGCCTGGTGCAAACAGTGCCCTGCAGCACGATGGCACAGCTTCCCTGTTGACACCACTCTCCCTTCTGAATTTAGAAGGTCTGTGTGTCTGCCTGTCCCTCTGTCCCCCTGCCTCTCCTCAGACATAGGGGTGCAGCGCACAGGGGATGAGCGTGCCTGTATCTTCAGCGATCCCCCTGAGGACACCCGACTGCAGTAAGGATGCTCTTTCTCAGCCCTCAGCGTTCTTGTGCAAAGGCATAAAGCCGAGACCCCCGCGCACGAGGGACAGCAAAGAGAAGCTCTCCCGCCGCCACCAAACCCCGGGACGGATGGAGGGACAGTCTTTTGCGTGCGCAAAGCAGCGGGCTGAGAGCGAGCCAAGGAAATAACGCAGCGCTCAGCCGGCGGGAGGGAGCGTGCCCCGGGATGGCGCAGATGTCCGGAGGCGAGCGGTGGGGAGCAGGGAGTGCGGCACGCAACGTACCCTGCCGGGGCTTTCTGCACCGAAACCCTGCCACGACCCGATTTAACCCCTTCCCCAGCAACTCTGCCAGCACAATGCCGGCACCATCTGTACCCACCGAGCCCTCCCCCCCCCCATTTTGCCCGCGCTGGTGGAGGGGATGGAGCTGCGGAATAAATCGGTGCCGGGAGTGCGGGGGAACGGGAGGGGAAAGGCTTACGGAAAACTTTATTTTAGGGGTCAAAAGAGTGTGACAATGTGGAGACGAATAGCCTCAGATAATGAATGATAGCCCGGACGGCACGCCGGGGAGCTGGAATCTAAGCACTTAAAACCGGATAAAGACAGGCTGGGTGAAATTCTTAATAGATTTAAATAGTTCATGTTTCGACAGATACCTGGGCTTTCCGAGGCTGGGTCCCAGCTCTGTAATGAATCCCCCACCCCCTCCGGGATCCTGCGAGGCACCGTTCCTGCTGCCTTTGATGAAGGCACCACTACAAACGGGGGTTTTGTCCCCGCCGCGGCCAGGGGACGCCGTGGGGACCCTCGGGCTTTTAATTAAAGTTGACTTATTGGAGGGGTCTGGAGGCCCCTCCCTGCCCCGAAGGCACTCAGTGCTCGGGGTGCGGGGAGAGGCTGTGGGGGAGAGGCCTCGTCCCCAAACCCTCCGCAGTTCTGCCCCCCGACACCGGTTATGGGGACCCCAAACCAGGCAGCGCACACCCCATAGACTGGCTCTGCCCCACCGCTGTCCCCACCGAAGCGGTTACTCGAGGGCTCAGTCCCCGATCCAGCGAAACCTTCGGCAATCCCCCTCCCCGTCAGCCCCCCCAGGATGCCCTATACTCACCACCAGAGCCCGATGATATTGGCGGGGCAGAGGAGGATGAAGAAGAGCCCCAGCTGGGTCCGAGAGCGGGGCAACATTCTGCCAAGGTTGGGGGCCAGTCGGGAGAGCCGAGCCCCCTCCGAGCCCCCGGAGGGCTGCGGGGCTGCCCGCTGCCTCCCACCGCCAGCCCGGCGCAGCGGGGCCGGGGGGGGGGCCGGGCTGGGCAGGCACCTCCGGGCGGCTGGAGCGCGGCGAGGAGGCTGCTCCGCAGAAGGAGGAGGAGGAGGGACAGGGCTGCGAAAGCATCTGCCTCCGACAGGGAAACCGGAGCCCGGGGGGACGGACAGGGCGGGCCGGGCGGGGGACTCCGGGATGCCAAACGCAGATCCGTGCACGCAGACCTTGGGCACGGCGTGGGCACGGACGGTGGCAGCGGCTTGCCTGTCACCACGTCCCCGTTGCCGTGCTTGGCACAGCCTCGCCCGGGCTCCTAGAACTGCTCTGCCTTGTCCAGCCTGCCCTCGAGGTGTCCACTTCCCCTTGCACCCCTGCCCGGTGCCCACTGCCACACCTGGCAACCCTGCGGTGCCCTGGTTTCCTCTCTCCAGTGGGGTCTGCCTGGCACAATCCTGGCACTACTGGCATTGCATCAGGCTGTCTCAGCTGGGGACCATGACAAGAGACACCCCCAAGCGCCTCTCAGCACTCAGATCCACTCGTACTCTGCAGAGCCACCCCTGGGGTAAAGGGGTGACAGGACAAGGAGCTCCCCAGGAGCAAACAGAGCAGAGAAGGTACAGGAGAGGAGCATGGGGGGAAGCAGCTTGGTAAAGGTGATCTCATCTCAGGTGCAGCTGGGGCTGGGAGAAAGGCAGCCCCAAGCATGGCTTCAAGCAGGCATCAGGACCTATCCTGGGCAGGAGGAGGTGAGGGGCTGAGGAGGGAGCAGGGGTACACGACAGGGCTGGAGATGGGATGGTCAATGCCCATAGGCTCCCCCTCAATTTTAACTCCCCCAAACAGCCTTGGGAACAATTACCCAGGGTTCAGCCCAGGTTCCTCTTGTCCTCTTGCCTCCAGCTTTGCACCCATGGGATGGTGACCAGCCTCGAGCTCTCCTCTCTCCATCTATGGGGACACAGGGACGTGAGCATCTGAGGGACTGGGGACTGCATCTGTGCTTCAGCACCGTGTCCACCTCCTGGGGTCTTTCACCAACCCACCAACCACCAATTTCTATCCCATCTGTCCCATGAGTTCCTCGTTGCCTTGAGATTAGGGGGGGACACATGGATAGGCAGCTCCCGAGGAGGGAACATCCCTGTTGAGGCTGACACTGTGCTGCAGTGACACACGACTCATCTGCCACTGTGTTGAAAACGCCTGTTGTCCCCCTCTCTGAGCTCCCTGCTGCCTTCATCTGCACCGCAAAGGGAGCACGGGGCAGGTGAGAAGCCTTTATCTGATTTCCTAAGGGCAGAAAAATCCCTTTGATTTCATCCCAAAAGGGGGGGCCCATCTCAGCAGCAGGTGCGTGCCTGGCACACAGCGGCTCGCCTTGTCACGTCCCTACTGCCGTGTCAGACATGGGGTGAACTGTCTGTCCCCTGTGGGGGTATGCGGCTGATGACACACCATTCAGAAAGGGAAACCGAGGCACAGTGATGCTGAGACCCACGCAGGAGCCATGGCAGCATGCAACCCCAGGACACCTCCTTTGCACTGGGACACAAAGGACCCCATCCTTCAGGGGACCGCCACCAAGAAGCAGCCCTCTCTGCCACAGCCAGCCCTTTGTCTCAGCCTTCCCTCGCCTCTCACAGCTCATCATTCTCCCCCCCCCCCCCCCCCCCTCTGGCTTTTGTGTTATTACAAATTATAAAACAATTTTTTCCTGCCGTCCTGCATTCTTCTGCCTCCTGCAAGAATTTTAATGTATTTATTTTTGCTATCAGGGGGAAAGTGCTGTGTTTCTCTGCCACCACCCCCCACCCCCCCGCCCTGGACCCTCTTGGCCACTGATGGAAATTAATGATGGGAGGTGCTGGGGAGCACACAGCCATCCCTACACCCTGTGCAGAAGAGATGGGGAGCCCAGGACCCCATTGGCTGTGGGTCCCCAAGCGGTGATGCCGTGGGCTGTGGAGGCACATGGGTGCTTCGCGGTCCAGCTGCGGGGTGTTGATATCGTGGCCCCCCAGCCACAACCAGGGGGCCCATGGGGGGTAACGGAGGGCACTGGCCCTCCCTGCTGAGGGGAAAGTGTGGCCACTTCCAACCCAAACAGCGCGGCGCGCAGCAGCCGCATACTTTTCCCAGCATCCCTCCCGCCTTCGCTCCGAGGACATCGGTGATCAAACCCGGCCTGGCCCATCTCCCGCTCCTGCAGTGAGGTCATCGCGCTGTTTTTGTGACATCCCGGCGTCCCCATGGCAGCACCATGTGATGTCATCAGCCTGGGGTTGCGACCTCACGGCGGGAGGAGAATGATCTTATTAAAACAACAAGGTCCCCTTCTGCGGACGCGGGGTAATGGTGTGGAGTGGCAGGCAGGTGCTGGGGGACACTGGGGCTGCATGGGGACAGACCCCAGCCCACACCTTCACATCTGTGCATGCTGCACCCCTAGGAATGCCTCAGTGAGGTCATCTCATCCCCGTGTGACAACATTTTTGGCACCCATGGGCACAGAGATTCTCACAGACTCCCTCTGTGGCCTTGGGAGTCCCCAGAGATCCTCGCTGCTGGCGTTCAAGATGCTTCTGACCCTCCATTGCCAGCTTCAGAGATCCCTGTACACCAAAGTGCAGTGTGAGAGAGGCTGGATGTCAGACAGGGGTCAACGATGGATAGAATGATGGAGGGATGGATGATGAATGGAGGGAGGGAAGGAGGGATATATGGAGGGAAGGAGGGAAGGAGGGAAGGAGGGAAGGAGGGAAGGAGGGAAGGAGGGAAGGAGGGAAGGAAGGAAGGAAGAAGGAAGGAAGGAAGGAAGGAAGGAAGGAAGGAAGGAAGGAAGGAAGGAAGGAAGGAAGGAAGGAAGGAAGGAAGGAAGGAAGGAAGGAAGGAAGGAAGGAAGGAAGGAAGGAAGGAAGGAAGGAAGGAGGAAGGAAGGAAGGAAGGAAGGAAGGAAGGAAGGAAGGAAGGAAGGAAGGAAGGAAGGAAGGAAAAGGAAGGAAGGAAGGAAGGAAGGAAGGAAGGAAGGAAGGAAGGAAGGAAGGAAGGAAGGAAGGAAGGAAGGAAGGAAGGAAGGAAGGAAGGAAGGAAGGAAGGAAGGAAGGAAGGAAGGAAGGAAGGAAGGAAGGAAGGAAGGAAGGAAGGAAGGAAGGAAAAGGAAGGAAGGAAGGAAGGAAGGAAGGAAGGAAGGAAGGAAGGAAGGAAGGAAGGAAGGAAGGAAGGAAGGAAGGAAGGAAGGAAGGAAGGAAGGAAGGAAGGAAGGAAGGAAGGAAGGAAGGAAGGAAGGAAGGAAGGAAGGAAGGAAGGAAGGAAGGAAAAGGAAGGAAGGAAGGAAGGAAGGAAGGAAGGAAGGAAGGAAGGAAGGAAGGAAGGAAGGAAGGAAGGAAGGAAGGAAGGAAGGAAGGAAGGAAGGAAGGAAGGAAGGAAGGAAGGAAGGAAGGAAGGAAGGAAGGAAGGAAGGAAGGAAGGAAGGAAGGAAAAGGAAGGAAGGAAGGAAGGAAGGAAGGAAGGAAGGAAGGAAGGAAGGAAGGAAGGAAGGAAGGAAGGAAGGAAGGAAGGAAGGAAGGAAGGAAGGAAGGAAGGAAGGAAGGAAGGAAGGAAGGAAGGAAGGAAGGAAGGAAGGAAGGAAGGAAGGAAGGAAGGAAGGAAGGAAGGAAGGAAGGAAGGAAGGAAAAGGAAGGAAGGAAGGAAGGAAGGAAGGAAGGAAGGAAGGAAGGAAGGAAGGAAGGAAGGAAGGAAGGAAGGAAGGAAGGAAGGAAGGAAGGAAGGAAGGAAGGAAGGAAGGAAGGAAGGAAGGAAGGAAGGAAGGAAGGAAGGAAGGAAGGAAGGAAGGAAGGAAGGAAGGAAAAGGAAGGAAGGAAGGAAAAGGAAGGAAAGGAGGGCCCAACACTCTTTAGAGAGCCCCTGTGGCTCTGGATGCTGTTCTTTTTCCCAAGAGCCTTAGTTTCGTGCAACAGCACAAAACAGTTCTGTCTTGGGAGAGACAGGAACATCCATGTCCCAGAGGGAGAAAATTGGTCTTTCACTCTGAGCAACAACTTGAGGAGGGCCTGACCTTGTGCTGCTGAGCAGCCCACACTCAATGTTAGCTCAGCCTCTATTCTTCACACTCCATAGGGAAAAGCCAAGCCTGGGGGGTCCAGCAGAGCTCAAAACACCTCTTCCCAGACAAACACAGTGCTGGGGCTGGTCCTGCTCCCCCAGCTCCCTGTGCCCCATTCTGCCCAGCACAGGGAGCACAGGATGCTGCCCAGCAGCAGGCCAGCAAGGAAGCGCATGGCTCGTGCAGGCTGGGAGCAGTGCCGCTGGGAGGGGATGTCCTTGGGCCCCTGCGGGCCGTAAACATGATGTCATGTGGCAGTGTACACAGCCCGCTCTGTGCACGGGTCCCTCAGTGGGCTTTACAAGTCCTGCGTAGGAGGAATCAACCATGGCCCACGGCCAAGGGAACTGCAGTCAGGAGATAAAATCAGGTTTGCTCTGGGCTGGAGCAAACAGCCTTTTGCAGTGGGAGTAAGGGACAGAAAGAGGCAGCTGGAGCAGGGAGCACCTCATAGGGCCGCTGGGAGCTGTGGGGAGCAGAGGTGATGGGGAACCAGGTCCCTCGCCCGACGCCGGTCCCAGGCTGGCGATCTCAGATCCCTTCACGCCCACTTGACTTAGAATAACTCTGTAGGCACTTGAAGGCACTAATCAGACTGGCCCACTTGAGAGCAGCCCAGGCTGCCTCCCGTCTCCCCGATAACAGCCTGCCTGCGTGCCCGCCGCCGGCCCCAGGTCTGCTCCAGCCTCTGGCCCCACAGCCTTTGGGGCATGGAGGTCAGTGCGGGTGCTGAGTCCTACACAGCTGGGCTACCCCAGTTGTTGGTGCAAAACTCAGTTCTAAAGCAGCTGACACAGATGTGGGACATGTCCCCTTCTTTCTGGATCTGCCATGTCCCCCTTGCCAGCTGCACAGCCCCCTACTGATCCCAACACAGCCTGTGACTCAGGCAGTGACAGTGTGGTGACACACAGCTGGTGTGTTGGCCATCTCCACATACAGACTATTGATGGTCCTGGGACCCTTTCTTGCAGCCTGGTCTTTCCTGGGAGTGACTCAGGGGATGCCCTCTCATGAGACATCCCCATCTGTGCGACTGCAAAGCGGGGTCAGCGGATGCAGCCCTGGGAAAAGCTTGCATCATGGGTGATACTGCACGAGTCACAGAAAGAAGTCGCAGCCAGGACCCACCACGTTGCAAGCAGCACCCAGTGCGCTGTGTCCGGTGGGTCGGGTGAGGGATGCTTGCAGGGGACCTGAGAAAGGCAGCGGTCCCACAGGTCCATCCTCACGGATTAGCACTGGGTTGGCTCTCCTGCCTTGCATGCCCCTTCCCAGAGCCCCTCCAATGCAGTGACACTCACCCCACACACAGCCCCCCCCCCACCCAGCGAGCTGTCCCACAGCTGGAGCTGCCCCAGGACCCTCACAGCATCCTCCTGCTGGAGATGTGTCACAGCCCAGCCACTTCCTTTTGGAAGTCCCCACCGGGCGGCCTGACTCACCGCCCCTCTTCTTCCCGCACGGCCTCCCCCGCAGCCCTGGCAGCCATCCCGTGGCCTCGGCCTCCCGCTGCCACCGCTGCCCGCGGGTGACTCACAGCGCATCCCCGGGCTGGGAGCGAGCGGAGGAGCAGCGCTGGGTGCTGCCACCCGGGGTATCACGGCTCAGGCTGGGGAGAGGGATCGGGTACTGCGGGGAAGGGGCAACGGGGCTGAGCGCGCCGGTGGGAGATGCGGGAGCACAGCCTAGCGGCTGCCGGGGTCCTCTACACCCACCCCCGACGCTGGGATCTCCCCGCGGGATGGGATTGTTCAAGAGAAAAGGTGGGCTCTAAGTGCTCCCCAGCAAGGGGCAACGCAGCCCCAGTAGGATAGGACAGGCGGGGCCCTGGGGGGCTTCCTAGCTGTGAGATGGCTGGGAGCCGCCATCAGATGGCGGCAGGCGCTCACACTTGTGTGCCCCGTCTTCCCGGTGCCGGCAGGCACGCAGCTCCCTGCTCGCAGCATCTCCAGTCCCTGAACGGAGCACATCAGAAGCCTGGAGCCCGGCCTGGGACATCCCCTGTTCCCGCAGCCAGGACGTGGTGGACAGGGATACAGTCACCTATTGGGCTCCAAAGTGTCCGCCTGTCCTGAGGACAGAGTATCTCCCTCCAGGACATTGAACCAATCGTGTGATAAAGGTGGTTAATGATTAACATCAGGATGTCCCAGCCAGAGGCTGGAACAGCCTAGAGCAGGGCAGGCACCCAAGCACAGCAGTGGCCCATGGCAGTGCCAGGCTGGCCGTGTCCTGTACATAACTGCAGTGCAGCCCTGCTTGTGGGCTGGAGCTGATGCCGTGTTCCTCATCACTGTGACAAACCAAAGCCACCTCCAGCAAAGTGCCTGCAGCCACAATGGGCACGCTAGGCTCTCCCAGCTGACAGCCCAATCAGCTCCCCTGCGGTGTGTCTGTGCCCTCTCTGAGCATCCAAACCCTACCCCGGGGAGGGAGGGATGAATGCTCTGGGCAATCTCAGCTTAACAACACTCCTGTCACTGTCCCTGTGTCTCCTGGAGACCTTCCCAAGGGACCCTCCACTGTTCACAAGCGGTTCCAGGCTACTGCAGGAGATGCATTGCTGTGAGAGGAGCAACAGGGACAAGGATGGACAGTGGCAAAGATGGGAAGAAAAATGGGGCAGAAATAGGAACAAAGAGAAATATGGTGATCGAGCCAGGCGGGAACAGGGAACGATGGGTGAGATTGCCATGTCTAGGACAAGGGCAAGGACAGGGCAGGCCAGGAGGAGCAGCCATCCCAATCAGTGCACTGCACTCAGTGTTTGCCGCACGGCGTTCGGTGCGCAGCAACCATCACGTAGTGCCCGTTGCCTGCTGCACGAGGCGCACACCGCACCCGGTACCCTCCGTGCATTTCCCGGTACCCGGCACTCGGTTCGCGTTGCCCCTGCCCGGCTCTCGGCGCCCGCTTCCCAGCTCCGGTGCCGCCTCCTCACCGCCCCCCGCACCGCCCCCGGTGCCGCCTCCCGCACCGCTCCGCACCGCCCTGTCCCGTGCGCTGCCGACGGAGCATGGCGGGCCCGAGTGGCGGGGCTCGGCGGCTGCTGCTGCCCCTACGCCTCCGCCCGCCGCCGCCGATCTGCCCGGGGCCGCCGTACAGGACCGGCAGTTCGGCGGCGGCGGCGGCGGGGCCGGCGCGGCTGAAGGGACCGGCGGAGCTGCCGGGGCCGGGGCTGCTCAGGACTTTCGTCTGGCTCTTCCTGCGCGGCTACCTGCTGCATACGCACCGCCTCCAGGTGCCCGGGGGGTCCCGGGGGGTGTGGAGACGAGGGGATGTTCTGGGGGCGCGGTGGGGAGTGATGCTGCGGCAGAGGTGTGCCGGGGACCGGCGTGGGGTGAGCACTGAGTGACTGCGGGGAGATGGGGGTGGGCAGCGTTGGGGGAAGGTGCACCCCGCTACCCCTGGGGTGATGCACAGAGCGGGACACCGAAGGGTTTCTCCAGCTGCCCCCAGTGCCTGAGCTGGGCACGGCAACGGTCCCCGATGGTCTGGGGGCTGTGTGCAGGGTCCTGGCACCCCAAGCCAGTAGCACTGGGGTTAGATGTGGGGCAGGTGGTGTCTGGGAAGGCAGGATAGAAACAGGCAGAGGTGTTTGTTTCCTTCTCCGAACATTTCCTCATACATCCGATGAAGCAAGCCATGGGCTTGGCTGGCCGTGAGCCAAGCGGCATCCAATCCTCCAGCAGCCAGGAGCTCCGACCTGCCATGTCCGGGAGCTGAGTGCAGGATGGGAACAGGAGGAATGCAGAATGGAGCCTCCCTACACCACCAAGCAGCTGGCACTGCTGTTGGTGAAGGGACTGTCACAGGGCAGCAGGGGTCAGGGAGCAGGCACGGGTCCCTGCTGCTCCACGGGGCTCCAAGCAAGGCCCAGCTTTACAAACAGCTCTGGAGATGCCTTCCTTGGATCCCAGCAGCTTCTCCCTGCCCTGCTGCACAAGGCCTGCATTGTGTTGGGTTGTAGCTGTGAGCACCCGATGGCAGAGAGGCTTTGATCCTAACCCACAGCCTGTGTGACCCTAACTCTCAGGCCCCTCTTCCTGGGATGCTGCCTGCAGCACTGGGGTGGCTGTCCCTCCCCCTCCTGCTGCCACCACGCACGAGGAACGTCTGTCTCCTGGTGGTGACGAATCCAGATGAATCTGGGCTCAGGCTGCAACACAGTCACCAAGGGAGATTGTACCACGTGCATCCCAGCAGCCAGGGGAATGGGGACTGGGGCTTTCCTGTAGGGTGCTCACAGCTCCCCAGGCTCAGCCCAGCTCCAGAGGGGCTCTTGGTGCCCAGCAAGGTGTCAAACACCCCCTGGAAATGTCCCTGTGGATGGCAAGGGGGTGCTCAGCTGACCCCAGAGTGCCTGGGGTAGTGGTGCTCTGAGAGGGCCATGGCTTTGGTGGGTGTGGGATTAGGGTTAGAGTTAGGGTATGAGCACAGCAGAACTCTGAGCCCAGAGAAGGACCAGGGCTGGTGGGTGTTCCCTGGATGGTATGTCCCCAAGGCCTTGTGTGGCCCCAGCGCTGTGCACAGCGCTGATCATTAACCACCCTTATCGGTGGTGGGTTCAAGGGCTGTCCTTGGGTTTAGAAGAGTGGGGATTGGGTGATTCTGTGGATCTGCTGACAGCCACCACAATGGGCCTGCATCTTCCTGCCCTGTGCATGGCAGTTGTTCCTGTCCTTGCTGTCCTCTCTGGGTCTTGACAAGGCTCTCCATGCACTCTGGGGTGGACGATGGATGCACCGCTCTGTGCCATGCACCAGTCCGTGCTCAGTGCTGAGTGCTGCCCCCTGCCCTGATGTACTATGCACCCTACCTTGTCCTGCACGTACATTGCAGCTAATGTCCCGGCGCATCTATGGCCCCATCTGGAGGTCAACCTTTGGGCACTACCAGAACATCAACATCGGGAGCCCGGTGGTGCTGGAGCAGCTGCTGCGGCAGGAGGGCAAGTACCCGATGCGGAGCGACATGGCCCTATGGAAGGAGCACCGGGACACGCGACGCCTGCCCTACGGACCCTTCACTGAGTGAGTCCGGCCCCACAGCGATGTGGGGATGCGGATAGGAGCTCCCTTTGCTCCTTCTGCCCAGAGCCACAGTGGGTGAACAGATTGCCAGGGATCGGGGTGGCGTGGTGCAGGATGCTCCCGTGGATTGGGGATGCACCGAGTCCCATCCCCATGCAGGGAAGGGGAGCGCTGGTACCGCCTGCGGCAGGTCCTCAACAAGCGGCTGCTGAAGCCCTCGGAGGCGGTGCTGTACGCGGATGCCATCGGTGAGGTGGTGTCTGACCTGATGGTGCGGCTGCGGGACGAACGGAGCCGCAGCCCCTCAGGGGTGCTGGTGGGGGATGTGGCCAACCTGCTGTACCGCTTCGCCCTGGAAGGTAGGGGGGCCTCAGCCCCACTCCGCTCCCCCCATCCCCGCGGGGCTCTGGATGCCGCCTGTCCCCCGCAGGGATCTCCTATATCCTTTTCGAGACCCGCATTGGGTGCCTGAAGCAGCAGGTCCCCGCCGAGACCCAGCACTTCATCGATTCCATCAACCTCATGTTCAAGAACTCTATCTTTGCCACTGTCCTGCCCCGCTGGAGCCGCAAGGTGCTGCCCTTCTGGGACCGCTACCTGGACAGCTGGGACACCATCTTTGCCTTTGGTGAGCCACGGAGATGGGATTGGACCCCTGTGATCCTGAATGGGGAGCAGTGATTTTGGCCACCTGGGGCTCACCACCCGCTATGTCAGCATCGGGTGTCCATCCCTGCAGGCAAGAGGCTGATCGATCGGAAGATGAAGGAGCTGGAGGGGCACGTGGAGAAGGGCACGGAGGTGTCTCAGGGCTATCTGAGCTACTTGCTGGCCAGTGGCCACCTCAGCCTGGACGAGGTGTATGGCAGTGTGGCCGAGCTGCTGCTGGCTGGCGTGGACACGGTGAGGGCCACCGGGGCATCCCCAGAACGCCCCAGTCTCAGCGCTAGGGGCATGGGCAGGGAAGTAGTCAGTGGAGACCCCATAACCCCCCTCTGCCACCTGTCTGCTTCATGCCTCACTTTCCCCATTCTCACTGCTTCTCACTCCTGTTTTCCCTCTGCACCCCCAGACCTCCAACACGTTGTGCTGGGCTCTCTACCACCTCTCCCGAGACTTGGGCATCCAGGAGACCCTGTATCAGGAGCTGAAAGCCGTCGTGCCCCCAGATCGGTTTCCTGGTGCTGAGGATATCCCCAAGATGCCGATGCTCCGGGCTGTTATCAAGGAGACGCTGAGGTATAGCCCCTGTTCCCTCTTGGGGTGGGGTGAATAGTTGGATTGGCACAGCCTGTTCCCCCACGTGAGAGCATGTGCTTAGCAGGGGACCCAGGGAGTGGGACATGGGAGCATTGGCCAAGGTGTAGAGCTGGCTTACAGCCCCTTGGGGTCACATTCAGCCATCCATCTCCTCCCTGGAGAGGGAGATGGAGCCACCGAGCAGCAAGAGATGTTCATCTCCCACAACGCCTCTCCCCCTGTCCTGGCTCAGGGTGTACCCCGTGGTGCCCACCAACGCCAGGGTCTTCTATGAGAAGGACATCATCATCGGAGACTACCTCTTCCCCAAGAATGTGAGTGGGGGCTGTGCTGGGGGTAACCCACTGCATCCAAGGGCATTAACCCCTTCTCACCCCACAGACCCTCTTTGTCCTGGCACACTATGCCATGTCCCATGACGAGACTTACTTTCCCGAGCCGGAGCGCTTCCTGCCCCAGCGCTGGCTCCGGGGACACGGTTCCCCCCACCACCCCTTCAGCTCCATCCCTTTTGGCTATGGGGTCCGTGCCTGCGTTGGTCGCCGCATCGCTGAGCTGGAGATGCACCTGGCCCTCGCTAGGGTGAGTGGGGTCTCCCATCCTGGGAAGCTCACCATGACCTACGCTGCTCTGGTTTGGTCCCGAGGCACTGCTGCCCCTCTGTCTGCCCCAACAGATCATCCAAGCCTTCGAGGTGCGGCCAGACCCCCGTGGCGTGGAGGTGACATCTGTGTCCCGCATCGTCCTGGTGGCTGACAAGCCCATCAACCTGGAGTTCATCGCTCGCCCGGGGGCCCCCTGAGCTCAGGGCATCGTTGTGCCTTTCACATGCCACCGGGAGTGCCCCCATCTGCCCCGTGCACAGGAACCAGGGGGCACAGGGAGGGGTTTGCAGCCATTGGGTGGGTGTTCTTCGTCCCGTGATTGTGCCGCTGCGTGTGGAGCTGTGCCTGGGGTCCTGCCTGAATAACTGACCTTGGCCCCAGCCCCTTCTCCGTGCCTCAGTTTCCCCCTTCCTCGCACTGCAGGGCTGAGCTGCCAGCAGGGTTCGGGGTTGAGCGATGGGGTTTTAGGGTTTGTGTGTGGTCCCAAGGGATGGAGTCAGGTGACCCTACAGGGATGGGTGCTGGCACCATGTCTCCTGGCAGCACCAGGACTACAGAGCACAGGGGATCTTCTGCCGTCAGCTGTCCTTCCCCAGGAATGCAGTTATGGGGGCAGGGGCAAAGTAGTGGGGGAAGAATGGGCTCAAGAGTCACCTCAGCCCCAGTGGAGCCATTGAGCTGCACACCCCAGTGTAAGCCAACATCCCCATCCTTCTGGCTACCCTGAGGTGGGCCACCCCATCCCCAGCCTTATCCCAAAGAGCTGTGCCAGGCTGCATGCCCAGAAAGGCCACAACACGGTGCCTAGGGTAGGCTGCTTTATTCCAGCAAGGCTGAAGAGACTGGCAAATAAATAAATTACCCCCCATCCCCCTATCAGTGTACAGGGTCCCCCTGTGAGCACCTCTACCAGAGCGCTCAGCCCTGGAGACCCTACAAAAAACAAGCCTGTGCGTGCAGCTGAGCCATGCGCTCCTCCCAGGCACCTGGCACAACCAGTGGGACCTGAAGCACTGGGGTCTCACAGCAGGAGGGGACAGCAGTCGCTGGGAGGGGGGGATGTTGCAGGTCCCCAGGGCCATGCAGATGTTCCTGTGTCCAGCTGCACAGCTCCTGTTGGCACGGTGCCTACTGAGCATCCCTGTGTGCTCGCAGTCTGGAGGCACGCTTGGACCCTTTTTCCCCCGCTCTGTTCCTCCCAAGGTTGGCAGGAGTTGGCCCCAGGCTCAGAGTGAATTCCAGGGCCAGGGTAGGTGGGCAGCCCCACCCCATGGAGAGCCCCTGGGCCCCAAGCCTCCTTCCACGGCCCTGCGGTACCCGAGCAAGAGGCCCCGCGTTGGATGAGCCTGTGGCACTTCCCTGGTGTCCTCAGAGCGAGTGTCGATCAATGCCTGCAGGGCGAGAGTGTGTGTGAGGCCATAACCCCCCTGTGGGCACCACACGGGGCTGGGCACCCTGCAGCATAGCACTGCATCCCGCCCTGCAGCTGCGGGACACAGAGCACAGGGACAGCCTTCATCCCGGACTCGTGTACAAGCACTGGTGAAGGAGATGGGGTTGGTCTGGAGCTGGTCTCCCCCTGGCACTGCCACCCATGTGGGCATTGTGCAGGTCCCATACCTGCTTAATGCAGCCCTGACACCTTATGCATGGGGCACTGTTGGGGACCAGGTGGACATGAAGACCAGGAAGCGACGCCAAAAGGTTAAGTTTTGTCTTGGGCTGCATCATGTCCCCAAAACCATCACCCAGCCCTAAGAACTGTGCAACCTGCATCCCACCTAGAGACCCTGGGACAGCCATCACCTTGTGTCACCACCTGGGCACCCCCAGTGCTCCCAGATCCCCCCTCCCTGGCCAGCTCTGCAGTGGCAGAGGGGCAGCGCCTACCTGAAGTGGAGAGAAATGGAGGGTGCGAATGGAGAAAGATGGAGCGTCGTGGGCTAAGAGTTAAGAGCATCGATACCTGCGGGAGTGAGCACCAGGGCCTGGAGGATGTCAGAGAGGGAGACGATGCCCCGCGGGTACCGGTTCTCGTCCACCAGAACCAGGCGATGGACCTGTGGGTGCAGAGTATCACAGGTGGGCAGTGAGCAGGGAATAGCACAGATGAATGGAAAGGATGTGCTCCTGCCACTCACCTGCTCCTCGGTGATGCGGTCGATGATGTCCTCCATGGTTTCGTGGGGGTAGCAGGTGAGGACGCCCTCCAGGCACTACGGTGCGCTGCTGCAGCGCCTCCCGCACGCTGATGTCCAGGTTGTTGTAGGTCTTCTGTGCTGCCAGGTGCTGGGAGGAATGATGATGCTCAGGATGTGCTCCCACTGCTACCACGGCCACGCCAATGTGCTCAATACTCACAATGACATCAAACCTGGAGTAGAGCCCAACCACTTGACCTGCAAGGAGACAGAGGAGAGGGTGAGGAGGGGATGGCAGGAGGGGATGTTGAGGTGGGCATAGGGTAGGAGCTACAGGATACCTGCAGCATTAACCACGGGCAGCGCAGAGACACGGCGGTCCACAAATATCTCCAGAGCAGCATACACAGGAGCATTCTCAGGTACGACAGCCACGTCACGGAAGGTGCCGACACACAGCTCCTGCACTGTTTTCTTTAGGAAGCGCGGCTTGGGGATAGTGGAGCCCTGGAGCAGGCAGTGCACGTGAGCACACACTGTGCACATACCCTACCCTGCAGCGACAGACTGCTCCATCTCCATTCCACCTCATACTCACGAAGATGTGGAGGAACTTGAGGATGCGCTTGTGGGTGAGGATGTGCAGCACGTTGCCTGAGATGGGCTCAATGACTGGCAGGCGATGGATCTTGTGCTTGATCAAGGAGTAGACGGCATCGAAGAGGCTGCAGGTGGGGGGATGTGGCTGTGCCCAGAAGCCCCCCAGTGCCCTGAGTTGGTGCCCACCCCCAGGTGGGGGTCTTGCCAGATCTCCCCCCTAGGCAGGAGCTCACCTATCGCTTGGGGAGATGTAGACAAGCGGCTTGAAGGAGCCCTGCAAGTACACCTCTGCAAAGGGAGAGAGCTGCAAGTGGTGTCCCACACTCCTAGAGCCACCCCCACGCTGAACGTGACAGACATCCCCAGCCCAGACACCCCCCGTCACCTCCAGCTTCTACCTCTCCACGTCTCAATCTTGTGCTCCTCCACCTCGTAGATCTGGACCTGAGGGCAGGAAGATGCCCTACTCAGGGTGGCATGGCTAAGGGCTGCCTCATTCCCCCGCATTCCTCCCATCACCCTGAGGGCAGAATCATGCCCATCACAGTCTGGGGCACTCACCAGGGGCGAGCGGTAATAGCGGTGCAGGATGTTGATGAAGTCAGTGATGGTGAGCATCCCTGCAGAGACATGGGGCTGCCCACTCTGCACACATCCCATAGCAGTCCCTCTGTTGCCCTGGCTGCCCAGGAACTCACCCACAAAGGCCTGCATCTTGCTGTCCCACAGTGGGGCTGCCCGCACCCCGTTGGCCACCAGTGCCACAAAA